>NW_012267244.1:2386343-2476567 GCF_000151885.1 Dipodomys ordii | reverse complement strand
TTCTTCTTCTTCTTCTTCTTCTTCTTCTTCTTCTTCTTCTTCTTCTTCTTCTTCTTCTTCTTCTTCTTCTTCTTCTTCTTCTTCTTCTTCCTCCTCCTCTTCTTCTTCTTCACCATCATCATCATCGTCATCGTCATCTTCTTCTATTCTTCCTTCTCTGTTTTGTACTTTTTTATTGAACCAGGATTTGCAGTTAAGATCTTGCATTTGCCAGGCAGATGCTATATCAGTGATTGGTGACTCCAATCCTTTTCTGGCCTGGCTATTTTTGAGATCAGGTCTTATTTACTACACATCAGAGCCACAAGCTGCCTATTTCAAGGATAACAGTTATATAGCACTTCACCTTCTTGTTTGACAAGGAGTTTGTCTGTCTAGGTTGGTCTCAAACCCTGATCTGTGCAGGCTCAACCTCCCAAATAACTAAGATTCACATGCTTCTCTTCTTTAAAGGAAGCAAACTTAAACTTTATTCCTGCTTTGGATAATTTCCAATGACTCTGAATAATTTTTGCTGTGAATTGTGGTAGTTTTCTAAGGTTACCAGAATAATACTAAAATCTCTGAATTAAACATCCGAAATTTATTATTTTATACTTTTAAAATCCAGAAGTCTGAAATCCAAGTGTCGCTCAAGATTTGGTCACACTTATGATTGAATGGGACAGTCCTTCTTGCTGTTTCTGATGCTAGCTGGTAATCTTTAGATTTCCTTGGCTTGGTGTGAAGATTCATCACACCATTCCTATGAGTACCTCCTGTCTCTGTGTGATTTTTGTGCTTGTATTTATTTTTTTTATAGCACTATGGCCTTAATTCAGGGTGTTAGGCTTGCTGGGCAGGATCCACCACTTGAACCACACCCTTGGATTTTGTGCTCAAGTTATTTTTTTGAATAGGCACTAATGTTTATGCCAAGTCCAGCATGAACCATGATTCTCCTACCTGTGCTTCTTATTAGCTGAATTATTAGGCATGCAGCACCACAAACAGTTTTTTTATTGATTGAAGTGGAGTCTCATGAACTACTTTTGGGAAGGATGATGCAAACTACAGTTTTCCTGATCTCTATCTCCTGAGTAGCTAGAATCACCAGTGTGAACTATCATATCTGGTTCCATTTGTACATGCCTGTTAGGTTTAATTACTTTTTTATATTGAGTGAGGGAGTCATTTTAATGGTCTCATATAACTTCATTGCGTTGGACAAAAACTCCATTTTTTTTGGTGCTGGCAAAATTGGGTAAACACTTGTAGAAAAATAAAGCTAGATCCTTATATATCACCCTGCATCAGAATCAACTCCAAATGGATCAAGGACCTCAAAGTTAAAGCAGACACCCTGAAAACATTACAGGAAGGAATAGGAGAAACTCTAGGGCTCCTTGGCACAGGCTGAAATTTTCTTAATAAAGACCCAGAAACACAACAAACCAAAGAAACTTTGGACAAATGGGATTGTATGAAATTGCAGAGATTCTGCATAGAAAAGGACATAGCTAGCAAGATCAATAGAAAGCCCGTGGAATGGGAGAAGATCTTTACTAGCCATACAATGGACAAGGGTCTCATATCTAAAATATACTTGGAACTCAAAAATTTAATCCCCCAACAACAAATCCTCAAAGAAACAATGGCCTGATTAATAAGTGGTCTAAAGACTTAAAGAGAGACTTCTCTGAAGAGGAAATAAGAATGGCCAATGGCCAATAGACACATGAAGAAATGCTCAACTTCTCTGGACATAAAAGAAATGCAAATCAAAACAACATTGAGATTCCAGTTCATCCCAGTTAGAATGGCTATAATCAAAAACTCTAATAACAACAGATGCTGGAGGGAATGTGGCCAGAAGGGAACCCTACTGCATTGTTGGTGGGAGTGTAAACTTGTTCAACCACTTTGGAAAGCAGTATGGAAGTTCCTCAAAAGACTCCACATAGAGCTCCCCCATGACCCAGCAATCCCACTTTTGGGCATTTACCCAAATGATCACAAATAAGGCCTTACAAAAGCTATCAGATCAATTATGTTTAGTGAAGCATTATTCACCATAGCTAAAATATGGAACCAACACAGCTGCCCCTCAGTAGATGAATGGGTCAAGAAAATGTGATATATATATATATATATATATATATATATACATACACAATGGAATTACATGCCTCTATCAGAAAGAATGACATCCCCCCAATTGTTTTCTAACAAATGGAAAGACTTGGAAAAGTTTATATTAAGTGAAGTAAGCCAGACTCACAGAAACATAGGCCCCCTGGTTTCCCTTATCTGCAATAACTAGTATAAGTCTAGGACAAACAGAAGAGGCCAAAACTATGTACATATGACCATATATAAGCTGATGCCTAAGCAAAATGAACCCCAAAATAGAGACACAAGTTGTTTTTATCTTTATTGCTGTTCTTCTTATTGTATTTATAATGCACTATGTGATTATTTTTGTTTGCTTTTTGTATGTTCTTCCACCATGGTACAACCCCTGTTTTCACTGTATTTGATTTGAATCTTGTATATACATTTCTAATTTGGGGAGGGGAAGGGAAATAACAAAATGCTGAAATAAGGATACAGGATGACCCATTGTAACAATGAGATGTACAAGACAATATGTTGAAAAGGAACTTTACAACTTTGCCGGGGGAGGTAGGGAGGAGTTAGGGAGTTGGGGAGGAAAGGGATGTTAGGGAAAAAATAAAGGAGGGTGGAACAATGTTTGATAAGAAATGTACTCATTACCTTGCTCATGTAACTGTAACTCCTCTGTACAGTATCTTTACAATAAAAATATATATGAAAAATTCAATTTTTATGAAGTTTGAGAGTAACCAAAATTCACTGATGATGACAGAAGACATAATAACTGATACATAGAAGCGAAGGAGGATTAGGAGAAAACTTATGGGATGAGAGGACTCTTGGTATTAATTTAAGCAGTGGTTAACTAAATATACACATGTATTAAATATCACTTCAGTTAAGGTAAGTGCAATTTCTGCACACTACTCTATTTAAGGCAATACCATTGATCCTCATTCATGAGTAGCCTTCTCATGGAAGAGCATCTGTCTTATAGGTAAATCAATCCTGAACTCTAGGCTTACTTTAAGGTCTCTGTCCTCCCTGGAATCCAGTGCTAAATTGTTTTCAATTCTATTTTACTTTTGAAATATGCATATATTCAAAATATGCATATATCCATATGTATATATATTTATTTACCTGTCTATCTTTCTATATGCATACTTTCAAATCTTCATTGCTAGAATATTCTTAGTTTTATGTAGTTTGTAATTGTGGGAGCTGGGATGCTATTTATCAGGAATTCTTGCAATTCTAATGCATTTTGGCAGATGACCCAATTTGATCTACCATATCTAGTCTTGGAATCTTCTTGTTTATTTGGAAATTGAGTAAAAGCTGAGTTAAGCCTAAAATCACTCGTCTGTATTAAGATTTTATTAATAGTTCTATTTTTCACTGAAGTAGCCTAGTTCTCCCTGGAATCACTATTCTCTTCTTTTGTAGAAGCTGTGTCTCTCCCTGCAGGCTTCACTTTCTCCACTAGGTGCTCCTTTTACAACTCAGGAAAGTCCAGAAATATATCTCTATTAGTAAATTTGTCCCCTTTAAAACAATTATCTTATTTTTTCCTTCCTTCTCCAAACATGTTGTTAGTTTTATGAACATGTTCAAATTCATATGTGGTTCAGATATTTCTAAGAAATGCTGATGTGTATACATTTTACAGCAGCAAATAAATTATAAAGCTCTTCTTGTAAGGAATGTTATTTTCATCTCCTATATATTCCACAAATAAAACACAATGCCTACCACAAGTTCTTATCATACGAAAAGCAGTCTTAAAAGTCTGTGACATCCTCTTTTACTGAATTAAATGAAGTTATATTTATCCCTTAGTGGAAATTTTAAATAGTATCTTGAATGATTGTTATTGGGTTCAGTTTGTGCTTTACAAGGATTGTATTAAAGGGAAAGATTCACAGAGATGCTTCAATTTATATACTTGATACCTTTGATCTTTAATCAAAGACTCTTAAAAATGATTTATAAAAATTACATTTCTACAGCGGAAATCATGGATTAATATATAAAAGGCAACTAAATTTAGATTTTCTACATAAAATGAAAACAAATTGAGTATATTACTTAGGCAAAATAGTACCAAAATAGGGTCAAAACTTTGATTCTGAAATACTCACATTTTAAAAATAATTGCTAATTAAAATTGAGGTAATTTATTTACTCATTGATTTAACAGATGACTAAACTTAATGTTTACTAAGAGATATACATTTATAACAATGTTTCATTATCTTAGTATAGCTTATATACTTGTGATGGAGATAGAAGGAACTCAAATTAGTAAATTATTTACTTGAATTTACAGTGGCTACAAATTAAGAAAAACAGAATAACAGAATTCTACATGAAAGAGAAAATACCAAAGATAGGTTAGTCAGGAAAAAAAAAAAAGTCTTCTTAGGTCCATGATCTTTGAAGACAGGTATAAATCAAATAAAGAAAAAAAAGTTCCAAGAAGATCAAGGGCTTCTTTCAGACAAAAAGAATAGTTAGAATTAAGAACTGAGGTAGGAATAAGCCTTGATGAATTCTACCAAGTGGAAGGAGGGCACTGGAGATAAATTGTTGTGTAGAACATCTTATGTTCACACCTATTATGGAATATAATATGAAATAAGATCTGGATGATGGAAATGAGTACTTTAAGTTTAAATTTCATTTTGGGAATGTTGAAGGACTATGGGAACATTTACAGACATTAATAATTGAATGTTATGTAACAAAGTTCTCGTTGGCTACTGTAGAGAAAAGAGTGGTAGCAATAAGATAAGTTGAAAGGACATTGTAGTTTAAAGGAGATAAAGGAAACTTGGGATAGAGGAATAGACTGAAGAGGATAAGATGTCATTAAGTTTGGGTTTCATTTCAAAGATGGGACTGTGTATGTAGAGATAAGCAATGAATCAAAAGTAATATGTAATAGTATATACATGTGCTAAAAGGTTGGTTCAGCATCAGAGGGAAAAGGGTGAAAAAATATAGTAGAGAAGCCCATCTGTGCAGTGGACATTGATGAAAGTGAGCTAAACAACTCAAGGGCAGTGATAGGAGGGAGAGAATGAGAGAGAAAGAGGGAACATCTTACACCAAGCAAAAGGAAAGAAATGTACATATTACCCGATCTGGAAAAAATAGTTGTAGTGTTTAAGTTTGTAGAGTTCATAAGCTTTATAGACCATGATAATGACAATTTGCCTTGTTAAGGTTAAAATGTGTTTGTGACTTTAGCTAAATATCATTATCTCACAATACTGTAAAATTTATCACTATGCCACAATACTGTGAAATTTATGTAATAACCTAATCTAAATGAAAAAAATAAAAAAGTAGTGTGTAAATTGTAGCTTTATGTGACTGGACAAATGATGGTACTTTATACTGAGATGTGGAACCAATGGTAAGAACAAATTAAGCTTATGATATGAGTTTTTTAATTATGTTAGATCTAAGAGCATATGAACTATCTAATTACAACACTGAGGGAGCAGTTGATTTAAACAAAAAAATCTGAATTTCAGGAAAGAGGTTAAGGCTGAAGATATCAACTTGAAAATCATGAAGCTAGAGGAGAAACACCAAAGACTGTTAACAGATAGGAAGAGGTGATAAGACCTTAGGATGTATCACCATTTCGAAATTGGAAGAGTGCAAGCCAGAAAGTGATTGCACCAGTAGTAGAAATGCCAAGAAAAGTGAATAAAACAAGACATGCTCCTGAAAGCTCACTTGGTTGTGCTCTACAAAGAGATGACAGATACTCATTCCTTGATCAATGGCTTGACAACATGGTTGGCAATTTTAACAAGAAGGAGATGTACAAAGCAGTTTGAAGATTTGGTTTAGTTAGAAGGGAGAAATTTATTTTCAGGTAATAAGCCAAATGGATACTGAAATATGTGAAAACCAGGTTGGTAAACTCTGATCTAAAAGTCAACTTGTTTTTAAAGTGAGAACCATTTTCTAGGACTTAGTAGGTATAAAGTTCAGAGAAGTAGGTTTGGGTAGTACAAAAGTAAATTAACTAGGGATACACACATGTAATGCCCACCTTGCTATGAATGCACTTGATATATGCAGCTACATATGCATGTAAGATTGTTATTATCATGTTATGTTTTTAATTTTTTACATATTATTCTTTATCAGTTTTGGAGGTTTCCAAATTGAGTATCATAAAGAGAAAGGAGATTTGTAGGCAGAAAAATATTTATAATGATGTGAACCTCTGGACTGATACATTCAATCTTAGGAAAGAAATGAATTCATATATATGAAAAGGGAAATTTTAAGGGTAGTGTGTCTCAATAAGGTGAATGATTTTTTTGAGTGAGATATTTGGAGGTTACACTTTGGAAATCATTCCAGTATGATTTTATTGTAATATATATAATAGGATTATGAGAACTGATTACTGAATTGGGGATGACAAAATAATTGGTTAGATACAAATTCCATAATTTACATGGACATTAAAATAACAAAAAAGGACCATTAGCATAAGAAGTGAAGCCAATTTACCACTTATATACCAGATCGTTCCTTCATCTTCTTAAAGATATGGCTCTAGAAAAATTCCTCCTTTTATATCTTATCTCCCCTTTCTATAAATCAAATTTTTACCTATACTCAACTTGCCTTAATTTCCCCATTATGGAAATCAAACCAAAGCAATGCAATAAAACAGAAAATCTTCAGAATTTTCAGCCTTCTCTAGGTGCCTCCTCATTTCCTGATGCTCCTCAAAGGAAAATTAATAAAAATTATGTCTAAATTTACCTTTGTTACCTAAGCTCTCCTATTTATTTTGAATCTTCAATTTCTTCCGAAGAAACTTGTGTTACGGGTTCAATCCAAAACTTACTGCTTTTGTAGATGTTAAGAACCTTTAAGAGATGTGTCCTAGAGGGAAATCTTAGCTCATGGGAGGCATGCCCTTAAAAAAGAGTTGGAATCCTAATTTCTCTTCCACTCGTTAAGAGGAAGATACTTCAAGAAGCTTCCCTCCAAGATTTATTGTACTACTACAGGTCCCAAACAACTGGACAATATTTCATATACTATAAACTCAACTCAAATGTATGAAGTCAATGTAATTTTATTTTCTCAGTTCGATTTATTTTGGATATTTGTTACAGTAACCAAACATGACTACTAAAAACTTATGTTTAACATGCTTTTAACAAAGCAGAAACTATGACAAAACTCCTCCAACAAACAACTACAAAAAATGTAATCTGATGATCTGGAGAAAGATGGATTGGGAAAAGGGAATAGAAATTCCCAGCACTCAGGCAGATGAGACAAGAGAATCACTAATTCATGCATTGCTGACCATTCCGGGATACATAGCCAGTTCCTGTGGAACATAGAGATAAGAACTATTACCACTTGCCAGAGATGAGGGAGAAAGAGAGCCTTTATGAGAAGGTCAATATTTTATTAGAGAAGATAAATGAAATGTTTGAAAAAGCATGCTTGAAAATGCAGGAGGTTTTGCTCTTGACACACCATAACTTTCATTGGAAACATTTAAAAAGCTTGGGTTTATAGTAGGACAAATTATGGTGATATTTGTAAAATAGGGTATGGGTATTGAATGATCGAAGAGCACTGGCTTTTTTATTGTTGACTGGAGCAAATAGGGATGTAATCTATGATGAAATTGGCCTAGATTCTTTCTAAGAAAAGGTGCATGTCTCATGTAAACTATGGGTTTGTGTCCAAGAGACTCACCTTTTGAGTGTTCTTACTGATACGGCTGGCAATGTGGTAGTACTATCTGTAGGCTAGAGATGGGGCTAATGGTTCTGGTATCTATCAAGAGAATAGGCTCAACAAAACCAAAAACAAAAATTTATGAGCCTCTCATAAATTCAGCTGAGGGGCAGGGAAGGCCAAAGGAATATCTAATCTAATAAAGAGACATTGACCAAGAAACATTATATTCATAATGTACTTTGTTGAATGACAACTTTTTTATACAGCTACTTAAAGATAATTAATCATAATAATAATAATAATTCCTACACATGGTGTACAGGAAGCCTAGTACAGGAAGACTTAAGATAACTATGAGATATAGTATGTTTTTTCATGTAATGATTTGCTTCATTAATTTTACCTGCCAACTATCTTATCTGTATAATGTGGAAACCATGACTTTGTTTTATACTACTTCTTTCTCAATAGTTTGAAGGTTGATTTCCTAGTCAGCACGTTTTTCCTTTTCCTACTCATATTGTTTCTTCTTTCAACGACTAAGATATATGAATCCAAAGGCCTGTGTTTGGTTTTCTTCCTTCTTTTTCTTTTAAGCCTCCTGTATATTATAGTTCCGTATGTCAAATATACCTTTGGTTGGCTTCCAAGTGTCCCCTGGATATCACCAACTGGAGGTAATACTTGACCTAAATTTGCAATTTTTCCTCTCCAGTTTATTCCTTCTTCCCTGCTTCCTATTTTAGTAAGTGGCAGTGGCACTATCTTAACAACCACTCTGCCTCAAAAGCTTGGGATGATTTATAAGTCCCCTGAGTCCCATCAGTTGCCAAGACCTGCAAATTACTGTTCCATTCATTCTGCCAAATTGGTTCCTACTGCTGTTACTCTAGTTTAAACACCATGACTTCTAAGGCTTTTCACAATACCATGACTTGTTTTCCTGCTTCTAAGTGTCTTTTGCTTCCTAGGTATCCTCTAGCCCCCTTGATTAATTTTCCTAAAGCACAATTCTGTTCATAACATTTCTCTGTTTGAAAGCTTTTAACAGCTTTCCATTGACTACAAAATAACCTCCAAAGACTTAAGTTGAATTCATTCTTTTCTACAAATTGACTTGTATAGCCCTCCAATTTTTTTTAGTATGTCTTTATTTAATATGTCACATATGCCTAATGAATGGAAGATCCCACTTTTTTATACCAGTTTGTTTGGTCTACTCTGTGTTGTAATAAAAAGCTATATACATATTAAGTTTTTAAAAATAACTAACGATTCTTTCTCATGAAATATAGGTAGTCATTTCAGGTTGGCAAGAGCATTTCTGTTTACTGCAATCATTCTAAGACCCTGGCTAAAGAGTCAATCACCATCTTCAATGTTGCTGGTCTCGACCATGTGGAAATAGCTTTAGAATTTCACAGTAGTGGTAAGGAGTCATGATATAGAAATCACAAAGGTCACTTCAACTACCGACTCACTGGACAGAATTAGTCATGTGGTTTGGGAAATTAGTGA
The DNA here is from genome assembly GCF_000151885.1 of Dipodomys ordii. Taxonomy (NCBI): domain Eukaryota; kingdom Metazoa; phylum Chordata; class Mammalia; order Rodentia; family Heteromyidae; genus Dipodomys; species Dipodomys ordii. Next base: position 2,467,207 of record NW_012267244.1, on the reverse strand, counting down.
GAAAATAGGAATTACATGACATTCAAATGAAATGAGAATGAAATCAGATAGTGATGAGCAACACTAATAATGACCTTATTACAGACATGAGCCACTAGCGCCTGGCTAGCTACTGATACTCATTCCCATCAATGTTTTAGTAGACCATCACTTATGAAATGAAAAATAGTTTCATTACCTTATCTTTCTTTTCTTGTTCAGATCTTACATATCCTATATCTCAGAATATTAATCAATACTTATTGAAAATTTCAATGAATTATTCCAAATCTTCCCAGACAGATACATTCTCCCCTTGTTCTAGTTTCAATCATCCTTTATTTTTGAAATAATTATTTATGAAGTAAATATAAATAATTGTTTATGGTAGGGTATTTAAATTCTAGAGGTCAGGATCCATGTTTTACTCACCTTTGAATGCATGACATTTCCCATGAATACATAAATACAATTAATTCATTCAATGTGATCTGTTCACTCAGAGATGCATTTTTTGCTTTTATGAAGGAGATATTTCATTCCTAATTATGAATGTGGTTGGATAGTATACACATGTATCATAAATGGATATCTACTTGTATGGTATATGTATATTCATATATCTTATGTATATATACATATTGTTAGCAGCTCTTATCTACTATAGTATAAATATAGAGAAATTAATTATGAATCTGTCTTATTCTCAGTTTGAAATTGCTGGCAATATTATTATAACTCTTTTTATCTCATCTCTTATGATTATTGATTTATATGACCAATGATCATTGGTAGCAACTGATAGTCTAAGAATCGCTTATAAGTGCATATTGTTTAGAATTTCCATAAGAGAAAACTGATAGGACAAAATCAAAGTACCAAAATTATTTTTTTTATTGTGAAAATACTGTACAGAGGGGTTACAATTACATGGACAAGATAATGAATACATTTCTTATCAAGCATTGTAGCCTCCTCCTTTGTTTCCCCTTCCCATCCCTTTCCATCCTCCCCGCCCCCCACGAAAGTTGTAAAGTTCGTTTCCTACATAACGACTTGTACATCTCATTGTTGCAATGGGTCCACCTGTATCCCTATTTAAATGATTTGTTTTTTTCCCCTTCCTCTCCACAAATTATACCGACATCAAATACAGTGAAAGCAGGGGTTATACTGTGGGGGAGGGACATACAAAGCAACAAAGAAATAATCTTATAAATGTGTTAGAAACAATCGCATGAAAGAAAAAAAAACATTTGAATACATATCGTAGGGTTCATTTCGCTAACATCACCTTATCTGACCTTATTCTGCTTGACTCAGACATATACTAGATATTGCAAATAAGGGAAACCATGGGACCTATGTTTCTTTGGGCTTGGCTTACTTCACTTAATATAATTTTTTCCAAGCCTTTTCATTTTCTAACAAATGGGGCAATGTCATTCTTTCTGATGGAGGCATAGAATTCCATTGTGTATATATACCACATTTTCTTGATCCATTCATCTACTGAGGGGCATCTGGGTTGGTTCCATATCTTACCTATAGTAAATAACTTTTTTCCTTCCTTTCTTCCTCCCATCCTTCCTTTTTCCCTTCCTCCCTTCCTCCCTTCCTTCCTTCCTCTTTTTGTCAAAGACTTATAGACACTTCCTATTTATATGGTAAGTATTTCCTATGTATATGGTAAGTAATTGCAATGTAGGTTGGGGCCACATACTCTGCCTTGGGTCATTTCATAGCCCATTCATTTTGCTAAATTCATTTCCATATACCAAATTCATCTATGAGCATAACATTTCCATAGTAACTAGAAATCATTTGAAATCACAATTTCTCCAAGTATATATACCTGACCTAAGGCCATTCAACTTTTAAATCTCAGTTTAGAATGTCTATTTTGTGTAAAGCTTGCCTTGATTTCCCTTGTTTGATCCATCATTTGAAGAATATGTTGAAACAATGATTCGCTATTTTTGACAAAAGGGCTCAGAAAATTTTTTGCAGAGGAGATTCTTTGGAAATATCTGAAGAATGAGATTATCCTCGAAAAGAATGAAAACATTTTTCTCATTCAATGGTAAAAAATGATTGTTGAAAATACAAATCTATGAGTAGATCACTATTTCTGGATCATAAATTGTAAAATTTTACATGAAAAGAATGTCAGGTGTACAGGGCCCTAGTTCTAAGTAGCTATGCTCCATGGTGTCGAAAACCTTTAAAAGATTTCAAGGAGTGACAGGATCAGATTTTCTTTCTTAAGAAATTATGCTGATGAAGTATATATTATAAATTTGAGGCAAATTACATTAAAGGTTAGGGGAACATCTTCACATCTTAATAAAGAGATGGATTTTAATACAACATGATGGAAAAAACTTTAGGAGAAGAAAATAAAATTTAGACCAAAAACACCCTACCAGCAGGATGACTCCACCTTTAAACCCCAGCTACTCAGTTGGTTGAGACTGAGAGGATCCCATTTAAAGCTAACCTAAATAAAGTGTTGACCAGACCCCAGTATCAGCCAACAACCCTGTGCTGTTCACATGTGCAATTCCATCTCTGTGGGTAGAATAAGTAGGAAGATCACAATCCAAGACCAGTTCCAGAAAAGTAACTAAAACAAAAGACTAAGAATTAAAAAAAAACAAATAAGAGAAGAACAGAAAGTAAGGGTGGCATCCTGCCTGCAGTGGGCAAAAGAGAAAATGGAACTGAAGAATGCTATTTTGTTTTTGACTGGGATGTGGTTAATCATCAGATATAAAGTACATAAAGCAAATTCAGTTTTGAGGTTGAGCTAGCTGAACTGGCAACCTCAGTTTCAGTTGTTTTATTTTATTGTGAAAATACTGTACAGAGGAGTTACCATTACAAGGGCAAGATAATGAGTACATTTCTTATAAAGCATTGTAGCCTCCTTTGTTTCTCCTTCCCATCCCTTCCCATCCCCTCCCGCCCCCCACCCAATTTTCTCCCGCCCCCCACCAAAGTTGTAAAGTTTGTTTTCAACATAACGACTTGTACATCTCATTGTTGCAATGGGTCCACCTGTATCCATATTTAAACTATTTGTTTTTTTCCTTCCCCACCACAAATTATACCGACATCAAATACAGTGAAAGCAGGGGTTATACCGTGGGGGAGGGACATACAAAGCAACAAAGAAGTTGATGTTAGGGAAATGAACCCTAAAATATGTATTTAAGTTTTTTTCTTTCATGCGATTGTTTCTAACACATTTATCAGTTTCAGTTTTGTCTCTTAAGCAGGGATTGAAATTTACTATGGAGAATAAGAGAATATGATCTGGGTATTTAATGCATAGTGACAGATTTCAAGGAAGTGATAGAAGTATGTGCCACTTCTATGAGCAATGCAGAGAGGCAATCTCAAGTTTAGGGGTATAAATATTTACCACAGAGATCTAAAGAACTGTATTATTTCTTCACCCAAACTCAAAGCCAGAATAAGGGTATGATCAGTATGATCTTGGATGAGAGAGAGTTAAGAATCATACATAGTTGTGAAGAAGTTGAGGCTATTTGTGAGTCTATGTATTGTATGCTCCACCTCTAAAGGTTCCACCATCTCCCAACAGTGCCTTCAACTGGGTACCAAGCCTTTGATACATGGACACCTGCCATTTGGGAAGCATTTAAAATAACGCGAAAAGAGGAAAGCATAAGAGTATAGGAGGTTTTTGTTGTTTTGTTTTTTAAACTGAGTGTAAGCATAAAGAGCATTCCCATAGGAAATCTGTGTTACCTGGGTCAAAATGCAGAAGGGTGGGATGGGAGAGTACATCACTCTGCCATTCACATAGAACTAGGGTATAAGAGAATGAGGGATCTTTACTCATGAGTACTTCAAGGAGAGTAATACCTTTTGAGGTTAAAGCCAAATGTGAGGATCAATGTCTACAACCATATGGAGTGAGCATTTTTCATTCTGTACAGAGCCTTGAAGGGGCAGTGTTTTTGTCTTGAGATTAATTAACAGGGAGAAGGAGTGAGGAAGAAACAGAACAACAAAGAAGGTGTCATGTAAATGGCCAAAAAGAGCTTTGTGCTGAAATATAGCTTGTAACCCATCCTTCCTTTCCATTATGGTTTGGGTATGAAGACAGCCTAGAGCCTCAACTATTCAGGGCTTAGTCCTGAGCTACAGAAAATGTTGAGAGGTGATTGATTCAGTGGATGAATCCATTGGTGGCTTTGAGGCTGATTAGACTAGTAGGCAGTGAGTCCTGATTAGAATAAGTAGTTGTGTTCTTTTAATAGTTATGTATTTTATTAATTAGGTGTACTAAGAGTTTTCAATTCCAGAAGTGAGCTGATGAGAAAATTCATCTTGATCAATGTCTCACCTTCCTTCATTTTCTCCCATTTCCCACCCCCATCCTTACCCTCAAGTTACATGGTTGATTTTTCACATAAAGTACATTACATATAATTTATAAATCTGTTCACCCTTTTTTCCCTCCATTTCTGTGCCCTTCACAATGCCCTTCCACCCAAAAGATGTTTTCATTTCCTAGTATTTATTTCATAAATAGCTCATTAGTTGTTCAGAGGAGTTATACCTTTGAACTGCTCTTCTGTACCATATTTTAGTTAGTTTGTATATATATACATATGACCCTGTGTATGTTATCATGTATTGTTTGGTATTTTTGATGTTAGTCCTGGTGCTTGAACTCAGGGCCTGGACACTGTCTTTGGGGAATTTTTCTCAAGGTTATTCCTCTACTACTTGAGCCACAGCTTCTCTTCTAGTTTTTTGGCAGTTAATTGAATAAAAGATTATCAGAGTCTTTCCTGCCAGTTTAGCTTTGAACTGTTAGTCACAGATGTCAGCCTCCTGAGTAGTTAGGATTATAGATATGAGTCACCATCATTCAGAGTATTTTAGATCTAACTTACATATATGAGAAAATCTAACCTACATATATGAGAAAATAAAATAAAGTATGGACATGTTGTTTGTCTCTCTGAGCCTGACTTACTTAATGCATTTTTTCTAGATCCATCCATTTCCTTGCAAGTGACATAATATTATTCTTTATGATAGGAAAGTAAACTTCCATTGTATGTGTACTACATTTTCTTGATCCACTTATCTACTGTAGGCCATCTGGGGTGTTTTCATAATTCAGCTATTATGAATAGTGCAGCAGTGAACATGGATGGACAAGTGTCTCTACTATATCACGACTTATAATACTCTGGGTAGATGCTAAAAGTGGGACTGCTGGATCATACGGTAGTTCTATGCTTAGATTTTTGATGCATCTCCAACCCACCTTCAAAACAGGCCTGAAGGTGTGTTTTGAAAGCTATATATTGTCTCTGGCCCTCCTTTTCCCCAATCTGTGTCTCTGTCCTTGTCCTTTTTCACCCCGGCCCCACCCCGATAGAATATAAGCAGGTTTCTTCCTTCATATCCTCTCTTCGATAATGTTCCAGCATCACCACCAGTCCTAAAAGCAATGGAGCCAGTTGATCATAGACGAACATCACCGAAACTAAGAGGCAAAATAAATCTTTCCTTCTTTTTATTTTGTTGTAAAGGTGATGTACAGAGAGGTTACAGTTACATAAGTAAGGTTAATGAGTACTTTTTTTGAACAATGTTACACCCCTCCCTCATTTTTGCCCATTCGCTCCCTGACTCCTCTCTCCCACACAAATTGTAAAGTTCATTTATAGCTAGTGAGTGTCACTGTTGCATTGGTTCATCCTTAGTTCCACTGTTTCTGTGATTCTTCTTCCCTTCCAGAAATCAAACTTATATACAAGACAAAGGGTACAGAAATTAAAAACAGTGACAACAGGACATAAACTAAAGGAAAGAAAAAAAGAAAAAAGAAATAACTACAGACAGTACATTATAAAAACCTCTTGTTTCCATGCTTGGAGTTCAGCTTCCCATGTAATTTTTTTCAGGTATTTCAGCAAATCAAACAAACTAACATCCTTTATACAGCAAGTAAGGCAAACTATCCAATAAACCACTGGCACTAAGTTTGAATTCTCACATACCTAACTGATGTAAATATCATCCAAATAAGAATATTTTAGTCATTCAAAACATGTCTGGGCTGGGATGCAATGTCTCATGTCTGTAATCCCATCTACATGGAAGATAGAGATAGGGAGGCTACAATTCCAGGCCAGCCCTAAGCAAAAATATTAACAAAACCCAATCGTAATGTATAAACCATACTTGAGATCTCAACTGTGTGGAAGATCTAGATAGGAGGATCAAGATCTGTGAAATAACTAAAGAATAAGAAAAGAGCTGAGGGTATGGCTCAAAAGATAAAGCATTTGTTAGTTTGTGGGTCTGAGTCCATATCCTAACGCTGTACACAAGTAAAAAGACAAGAAAAGAAAGAAAGAAAGAAAGAAAGAAAGAAAGAAAGAAAGAAAGAAAGAAAGAAAGAAAGAAAGAAAGAAAGGAAGGAAGGAAGGAAGGAACAAAGAAACAAAGAAAAAAGGAAAGAAAGAAAAAAAGAATGAAAATAAGAAGAAAGAAAGAAAGAAAGAAAGAAAGAAAGAAAGAAAGAAAGGAAGGAAGGAAGGAAGGAAGGAAGGAAGGAAAGAAGGAAGGAAGAAAGAAAGAAAGAAAGAAAGAAAAAGAAAGAAAGAAAGGAAAGAAAGGAAGGAAGAAAAGAAAGGAAGGAAAGAAAGGAAGGCAGAGAGAAAGAAACAAAGAAACAAAGAAAAAAGGAAAGAAAGAAAAAAAGAATGAAAATAAGAAAAAGGAAAGGAAGTTAGGAAGGAAGGCAGGAAGGAAAGAAAAGTTTTGAAACTACAAAATACTCGTAACTACTCCTGTGCTTTCTTTGGTATTGCTGGACTTAGAGATTGCCCATCTCCTGGTTAGTTTTCATCTTGGCATAGTAAACATCTTGAAAGGAGAGAGTCTGTTATCATGTTATGATGTCCTAGCATGACCCAGAAAAGCTGTTTTGTGTCAGACCTCTCACTGGTTCTGGATCAACCCTCAAACCAAGCTTACCATAGCAGAAAGACTGGTCTTTACCTGGATGATGGTAGTTAATTCTAAGGTTGAGTGAAATGGATATAATTTACTGACCCAAAATTTAGAGAATTTTTTTTCTTTTTTTCTTTTCTTTGTCCTGTTGTCGAGCCTGAACTCTGGGCCTGGGCGCTGTCCCTCAGCTCTTCAGCTCAAGGCTAGCGCTCTACCACTGGAGCCACAGCGCTACTTGTGGCTTTTTTCTTTTTGCTTATGTGGTGCTGAGGAATCGAACCCAGGGCCTCATGCATGCAAGGCAAGCGCTCTACCACTGAGCCACCTTCCCAGCCCCTAGAGAAATTTTATGGTAGAGTTAGTATGATTCTAGAATCAACTGAGGAATTTAGGTGAAAATATGAATAGATATCTACACCGGCTATTGGAATTGGTGATATGGATTATGAGCAGCAAATTCAACCAAGAAATATCAGTAATAGCTAAGAAGTGAAGATTTCTTAGAAAAGTGAAAAATAATTATGCTACAAAAGATTAGAAGTAACATTATTTATTTATATCTTTTATTCCTATTGCTATTTCTAAAAATTTCTACCTGTGCATATATTGCAAATTTATTTTATGAACAATAAATTTATGAGACTTTCATATACATCCAGGACAATTACATAGTTTTGACCTTTAGGCTTTTTGTTGGTAAAAATTAAGATTATGTATTTTGAGAGCTAAAGCAAAGCACATAGTGAAGTTTTTAAACAATGAATAGAAATCAGGCATTAGTAAAAAGATAGCAACCTTGCATCTGCACATAGATTTAGATAAAATAAAGAATCCAATTTTTGTATAAAATATTCCTTTTCATTTCCATTCTTTTCGTTTTCTTTTAAAGGAGTCTCCATTTATGCTTCCCCTCCAAATCAGGCACAAACTTTTCACATGTGTAGTTGAAAATATTTGAGAGGCAAAACTCCCTTTAGAAGTAGGACTTATAAAAATCTTGCTTACTAAGAAATACAGGTTGATGTGTGTATGTGTATGTGTGTGTCTGTGTGTGTAAGTCAGTGTGCCTGTATGCTGTATGTATTGTATTTTTGTAACTGTGAGTCTGTGCTTATGGTGGGTAAATACATGTGTCATAGAGCATTCTAAAGATATTTTCTGGTCCATTTATAATAAGATGAAGTATAATTCCCAGGGGTGGAATTACTCTCATGAGACTTGCAGGCTGATTAATGTTCTCTTACACTGCAAGACTTCTGATTACATTGTCGTCTGTTTTTGTCCGAGTTTCCTTGGTTTGAAACTTTGATTGCATTAGCAGAAAGCTAGCTATTCTGACCCCATCGATGAAGTAAATAGGCTGAGAATCATGTGGATGCTGAAGATTATCACCCATTCATACTGAGATGACAGACAAAGAAGTGTGTTTAGGAGGTGGAAGTCAATGGTGGATGTAAGGGTGAGGGGAAGAGTAGCAATTGAGGACCAGGAAGTTGCTGACCTTCAATTCTTCAACATTTTAAATGACATTCAAGTTGAAGTTCTCCCATTCCATCAAGGAATTCTACAATAGAACACTAGCCATTTTAATCAAAATCAAAATTATTGAGTTGATTTTATAAGCACAATTCTTATCAACTCTAGTTAGTTGTGGTGAAATGGTAGCAAATTACAAATCAAATTCCTTGTTTTGCATTTTAAATTGGTACTCAAAACTGCTTGTTTTGTGTTTGTCTGTTGAATTTTCCTATACCAATATATTTTCTGAATTTAACTTAGATTTTGAAGCTGGCTTGGATTGAACCCAAATTTTAATAAGGAAGAAAAATCTGTATTTTAAGAAAATACAAGGATAGGTCAACATAAAGGCTTCTGTCATACTTTTTGAAAGTTTAATTCTTTGTCAGTCATGCACCATTCTTCCTAAGAATAGAATACTAATAATTTCTGCCTGCAGAGAATTCTGAAGAGTTGGTAGTTGATGAAAACTAACTATGGAAAAGAGCTAAATTCAATGCTTTCTGCTATCTAATTATCTCAGCGTAATTAACTGTTTGCTAGATTTAGTGCCCAAATCCTTTTTTTAAAAAACTTAAATTTCATAGTACTTTTGATTACACAAATATGATGGCTTATCATATATGGGAACTACAGAGAGTGTATGAGGAATAATTAGTTTCACCTGGATTTTGTTCTTTTTCTTTAACTTCATCTCCACCCCCAGAGCTTCAAATGCAAATTGAAATACTGTTTCTACATAGACAATCACACCATCATTATTTCTTCCTTCTCAATTATACCCAATCCTCAAGATGTGTCTAAATAAAAACAAAGAAATCATGCATTTGAAGACAATGAGTGCTTTTGCTTGAGGAAGATTTATCTGTCTTCCAGACATGCTTCTATGTCCATAGAAATCAATGGTAGGTATTTGAGTGTCTCCCAAAACTTCACCTCAGGTTCACACTTTGAGCTCATACGTATTAGTTAATAATCCATTACATTATTTTTTAAAGCTTCAAGAAGCAAGGGAATAAACCCCACAGTGTATTTTCTTCTTGACCACGAATACAGGTATGAGTAAAGCCACAGGAAAGGCCAGTAAATGAGAAAAATGAAAATGTTCATCATACTCCATTGCTGTTTTGACACAGCAATTACATTTGTGCAGAACAGCAAGATTGTTCCAATTCTATTCTCCCAAACATAAGTCTTAAAAAAAGAGGTTACATTTGTGACTGTAGCTCGTGGAGCATCCAATCTGGCATCCTGGAAATCCATATGTAAGCCACACTTATATCTTAAACCTGTCAAACAAATAAATGTACAGAAGCAGTAATTTATGTACTCTATAGACTGTTTTGCCCTTTTAGAGCAAAAGCCTAATTTTCAAGTGTTGCTATTTTAACTTCTGGCAGTGCCTGGGAGATAACTGAGGTTCAAAATGTGAATTTTACAAGTAAAATGTGATTCAAAAATTGATTTACCCTGTTCTCACTACATGTGAGACAGAGAAGAAAAATGCTGGGTGTTTGTGAGCTTTAGGCAAGGGGAAACATATTGCTAAGTACAGAAGCCACGCAAAACTTTGCGGGTTTTCAGTTTAGAAGTGAACTCGAGCCTTTCCCAGTTCAAGTTCTGTTTAGGGCCGGCAAAACATGACTTTCTGATTCAAAGAAATAAGGCTTAAAAAGGCTTATAAAACAGACTCACAGGATTCTTGTACATCAAATAGCTCTTACACAATGGCATTTAGATGATTTAAGTGTAAATGAATCAAAGACATATGGATTGCATTTCCCTTGAAATACGCATGGGTTTTAAAATGAAGGGAAAACATACTTGCCAAAATCTTTTTGGGTTGTGCTGCTTCAAAAACATTTTGGAAAATGACTTGAAATGTTTGGAAGAACCCCAGACATTGGGTTCAGCCACCCCTGGAGATTAAATCAGTGTCCTTCATCCAATGATAACTAGGCCCCTGGTTTTGCAAAGACATTTCTTTAAAAATGTCAAGTCCCAAACCTCACACTCCTGCAAACTGACTTTCTTGATGTTTGAATTGCTAATTCAATGAGAGGGTCTTATTATGGTGTCTTCCCCAGAGATCAGGAATCCATTTTGTGTTAGCTAAACCACCAGAAGCGTGTTTCAATTTTTGCCCAATTTTTCAAGTGTGGTTAAAAATGTAAGTTCTCTGTGTCCTGGAGGTAAAAATTAATGCTTCTAGGAAGCCAAAGGAAATCAAGTTTTCAAGCTGAATGAAAGGACTGAATGATCAAAAGATAAAAATGGAAAACTTGTTTCATGCAGGAGTTCTGACATCACATAGCTGTGCGTGTACTTTAATTCAAAAAAAAAAGAACGAAGAGAGAAAAGGACTGAAAAAAAGAGGAAATTACAGAAGGAAGGACGAAAACTGATGGCAAAGTATCTTTGGGGCTGAAAAGAAGCTTGGGTAGAATGCACAAATAAATTTTGCCTAATAGAAACAGATATTGCATGAAAATAGCTAAATACAGTAAGGGCAAAATACAAAGTACAAAGCAATGTGAAAGACTGATGCCCAGTAAGATGGTACATTAAAATAAATTTAAAAAAATGTGTTGGCACAACTGATAAACAAGGCATCAAAAAGAACTTGAAAATGGGAGCTATATTTTTGAAAAATGTGTTAGAAGTTGAAATTTAGAAAAAAGAAGAAAAACATAGGAGAATACCAAAATGGGTTACAAAGGCACTCAGGAGCCAAGTTAAGAATGAGAAGGAAGAGACCATATAAAACATGTGAAGGGCTGTTATTTAAGTCAGTGCAGCCAAACAGCTTATATTAAAAAGATCAGATCTCACATGCGGTTCTGCTGTGAGGAGAAACAGCTTTCAAAATTGTTTAATGACCTCCCGATAGGAAGGTTAACAGGATTATCTCGCCATTCACTGGAGGATGGACAGCGACTCTCAGCATGTCCCTTACTCCATGTGTAAAATTATTGTGCCATTCAAAGGCATTAGTTGGGAAGTTGGGGTACTTTTAATGAAGGAAGTTCAACATAAAAGGGAAATAGGAAAGGAAGAAAATGGATATTAAAACATAATTCTGCCCTATTAACGGTGTCAGAGCAAGAGGACAGGAAATAGTGGCATTTTCTGGAGGATTCAGTTTCTTCTATTTTTAATTTTAATCTTTAATTGCACAAAGGAATTGCCATTTGACAAAGCAGTTTATGAATACAATATATCTTGATCAGAATCACTCCCTTTCAACATTCTTACCCATCATTCCTTACCCACCCCATCCTTCACTCTTCTTAATTTTGAATTCTTGATTGCATTTTCTTCCTCTCCTCCTCTTTATTTGTCCATCTCTTTCCCCTGATCCCAGCCTATCCCTTTGATGACCCTCTTAATGTTGTTTTATTTTGCTGAAGTTTGACTTTGCTTTCCTAACCAATTATACTATTTAAGTTCGCCCTTGAATCTACTATATTTTAGTTTGCTCTTGCCCCCTGTTACTTCTGACTAGAAAACTTAGGTTCTATGTAACTAGCATGACATTCTTTGTTTCTACTATGTTACTGTTCTGCTTTCCAATCATTTTCGTATTTAAGTGGAGAGATATTTATCTCCTTCTCTTCTATCATGCCAACCTCAAAGCCCACTGCTTTGAGTGGTCATGTCCGGTAGAGATTTGAATGAGGATATTCTTTATAATAGCTTGGTCTCCAACAATTGAGGTGTTAGCACCAGCTGGGTGTGAGCCAATGGTGATGGGGAAGAGAAGAAAATGGTTCAAAGAACCCTCTCAGAAATTGTCATCAGTTGTTTTATTTTATGACCACACATCACCTCTTTTCTTTTTGATGAACAGTTATTATTGCTTTAGACTTAGGTTCTTCAGGATAATTCTAATATAAAGCAGGTTAGAATCTTAGTGATTTTACTCATGAAAGACTTTCTTTCAAGTTACTATCACAGCCAATGTGTAAGTCAGCTTCTCATTCCATGTTTCTGGAATCCTAATTCTTCACTCTTGTAAGGAAATCTTAAAAAGCCTTTGTTGAGTCTTTGTCTATATCATTTGTTTTTATATGACTATGAAGCAGAGAGTGAGGATCATCACATGGTGCATTTTATGTCCACAACATGGCTGTCACAGCATGGTTCAAACCGTAACTGCAAAAGATGTGGGGAAATGTGGCTTTCTTGAATACATGTGAAGAAATAGTATGATTGGTGAATGTTTAGTCACTGTCATCATCAAGAGGACATCTAATGGAAATTAGCCTTCACTGTGTCTGTCTTTCCTTCCTTTACCATATGTCTATATGTCCAAATCCATAAACATTATTTGTTGTGGAAACTGAAATAAGCTATTTAAGTATATATAGATTATAAGTGACAGAATTGCAATGTAACTGAGATTCATCTGAATCTCAACTTATGTATACCTTATACCAGGAATGAAATGATATCAGAAGGAACCTTATTTCTTTACTTTATACTCCTAAACCTTCAGACATATAAAAAAATCACTGGCTCCAAAGCTTTGACTCAGTTGATATGTACCTAAAGATGGGTAAGTATACTACTCCTGAGGAGCCCTTTGTATTGATATTTTCTTCTGGTGGCAGATAACTGAGGAACCCTGAAAGATAATAACAATCTATTAATCCAGATTGGCTGAAGAAAGATGACTGCATTAAATGCCCCCCCCAGGAAATCCATTCTCTTCTCTTTTGGTCAGAAGGAAAGCGTCAATGAAAGTCAATTTAAAAAGAAAAAGAAAGGACTGAGCCTCGACTTTAACATTGTGCTTCAATTATAGTTTTGCTTTGTAGGTAGCTGTAGGAGTTTGGATTCATTCTTAACTTCACAAAACCTCAGGCTTCTTGTCAATAAAAGTGGAGTAGTAAAACTTAGCTCCCAAAGAAGCATGAACTAAAGAATTTATACTGCTGTTATGCCTCATGAATAGAAGGTCCTGCAAGAAATGGCTTCTCTATTTTTCTTTTCATCAATTCTCTTTCATTCATGTGACAATCAGAGAGAAGTGTCGTGTAGAAAGATCATTCTAGATACTCTGGAAAGTTGATGGACAAATAATAAATTAATTTTTCAAAATAAATTATTAACTATTTCTTAATTTTCTTACCTATATTCAATTATCTGTCTCTCTCTATACACACACACACACACACACACACACACACACACACACATATAGACTTGGTGCTGGCAAACATCAATGTAAGCAAGGGGGAAATCCAAATTATATAGTGTCATCTTTGCTGTTAGAATCTACACAAGTTTTTACACATTAACATTCTTACATACAGCTGTACTATATTTTGTTTTGTACAGGGACCGCAAGGTAGACCATGACTCATGTTTGAATTAAGTACTGTGGAAGACATTAAGAGAGAAAATAGAGTAGGGAGCATGAAGAATTTGAAATCCAGCAGCTTAGTTTTACTTGGGAACTTTTTGTTTAAGAGGAATACTAGAACAACAATAAAATGGGCAAAAGGCAAGGTTACTTTTCATTTGTTTGTTCCTGGCAGTACTGGGGTTTGAACATAGGACTTTCCACTTGTAAAACAGGCATTCTAACATTTGAACCATTCTCCCATCCTTATTTTTACTACAGGGCTATTTTGAACAGGGCCTCATGTTCATATCTGTGCCATCCTGGACCACAATCTTCCTATTCCTGCTTCATGAGTAGTTGGGATGACAGGCACGTGTCAGCACACCCAGGGTTTAATTGTTAAGCTGAGGTTTCTCAATGCTTTTGCCTACACTGACTTGGAACTTCAATCTTTACTATCTCTATGTTCTATGTTGCTATGATTCTATAGTTTGAGATATCATGCGTGGCCAACATTACTTCTTTCGAAGCCATGCTCGCAAAGCATAAACATAACTGTTTGTGCAATTATTCCTGTAAATCAACAAAAAGAATTAAGTTGTTTTGGCATGGCTAGACATTGTACTCAGGGCCTCACTCTTGATTAAATGGATAGTCTGCTTCAAGCCCCTTTTCATTTGGGTTGTTTTCAAGCTAGTGCCTTGCTATATGCCTGAGGAGGCATAGGATATACTCATCATACATTTTGCTAGGAACAAAAAACATGTATTACTGTGCCTAGTCATTGGTTGAAATGGAATCTTACAAACTTTTATTCCCAGGCTAGCCCTTCATGATCTCTCCCTCTCCCTCTCTCCCCTCCTCCCTCCTCTCTCTCTCTTTCTCTCTCTCTTTCTCCATATATATATATATATATACATATATATCTCTCTTCAATAGAATAACTCAGCTTGTAAAGATGCTTTCATTCCTGTTTATAAAGCTGAAATAACATAAACTTCTTAGAAACCATTATTTCTTTCTGTTCATTTACTGGAAGTTAATGGTTGTCACCGTTAATTGTATTTGAGGGGTATATGTATCGGCTTGAGTTCCCATATAACAAAGTATCTGAGACTAGAAATATTAAGTTATCTTATATTTCTGGAGGATAGAAATCTGACATCAGCTCGGTCTGTCCAAGGCTCTTCTCCTAGCTTGTAGTCAGCCACGTTCTCATTGTGTTCTCTTGTGTCAGACCAGTTCTCCAGCTGTGTGAATTTACTCAGCCTTGATCACCTTCTTGAGGCTCTAACTCCAAACAGGGCCACATGCGGAGTAAGACCTTCAATGTGTGTGTTTGTGTGTGTGTGTGTGTGTGTGTGTGTGTGTGTGTGTGTGTGTGTGTAATTCAGATTGTAACAGACATTCATTCTTTGATATTTTTTTCTGCTTTGGGAACATTGGTATGATTGCATCTGAGGACAGATTAAAGAAGTTACAGGAGCAGCACAACCACCTCTACCAAGTAATTCCTCAGAGCTATCACAATCAAAAAGCTCAAAAATACAATTCCAGAATGATTTGTATACTCTTTAGGCAATCTCTATTTGAAACAGTAAACTAAATGGCCTTGTTTCTACCTTTAATAAAGATATAAATATTCTAATGTTTTACTGCTATTTGTTAGAATGCACATAAGTTTTTACAGGTTTTATAGCTGCGTTAGATTTTTTTGTAACAGTTATTTTTCAACCTACATTACTTAATAAGGATTAATCATATATTTTCCAAAAAATTGTGAGGACAATCTGAATTTTTTCAAGAAGCTGAGAATTAAATTCAGAGGTTTCCACTGTCCAGAAAACAACCCATTTGGTAAAATTGCTGCCTGTAAAATATCAAAGAAGTTAGTATTTTTCCTTCCTATGGACTGAAGCTCTGCTCCGTTCTTCATATTTTGTTCACATTAGACTTGTTTAGTTTTTAGTACAGCTACCTTATTCTATAAAAAGAGAATTTGGACAGGATATCTTTGGTATTTGACTGTTTTTGTGTCCCCTCTGTTAGAGCCATCTCTGGGAAAATGTTGGCCCTGAAGAAATCACGTGGTGTGCTTTCTACCTTTGAATCTGCAACAGAAAGAATGCTTAGATGAACAACAATGACTCTGGAAGGAAAAACAGAGCCAAAGTTGGACCAAATGCAGATTAGAGAGTATGTGGAGAAGGAGGCTCATGGAAAAGACAGTATTCATGTATAAAGAACCTTGTGAAAATAAGAGAAATGGTAGCAGCTCTCCTGGGTGGCCAACCTTAGCCAGAGCAGAGGGATTGGCAAACAGAGTGAAGCTGAATTTCAGCTCCCATTTGCTTCTTAGGGTGGACAACCATCTGCAGGGATTTTAGGAAGGGTCAGGTTGAATACTAAATTTAAAGCCAGTTTTTGGCAGTGCTATTACTATCTTTGCACATGGTAAGTAGTTACAAGAAAATGGCTTACCCAGATTCATGTCATCATAATGATACTTTCATAGTACTTGATCCTTAGAAGCAGACTATATTCCAGAAATAAACTTTTAAAGTCTAGATTGTAATGGTTTCCTAAGAAGAGCATTTATGAATAGCCAATTTGTGAAGTTTTCATCTTGAATAAAATGAAAGAATCCCAGAAAAAAGAAAGAATACAAACCAGTGTTATTTGGTCCATTTTCTGATCTGTTTAGGTAAGTTTAAATCTAGGATATTTTTACATTGTTATAAGAAATACAGTTGTGTTTTGTGTAGAATCAGAGTGATGATCATGAATGTTACCCCCCCTTACTGCTCTTACAGAGCTCATCAACAACCCAAGGGAGTTGTAATTTATGCCCAAAGGAAAACACAGTGATTTTTCTCATCAGGTCCAGGAGCAGCTGTCTAATTTGCAGAGCTCTGATACAAAGCAATAATTGGGCACCTAACATCATGGGAACATCCAGTTTCCTTTCTCACTGACTGCTGCCCCAAGCCTTGCTAAAAGGTGACCATGTAAGCATGTTCTGTTGATTATCTTGACCAATGTGAGCAAGAGACTATTTTGAAATGCCCATAACTATGACAGCCAGGGGAAAACACAGCTACTCTTCTATTTCTCCTTGACATGCTGCAGCCCTGGGAATCTGCAGCCACTCAGATTCCCATTCTAGGGGAATCATATCAGATGCATTTTGACCTTGATTTTAGAGACGATCACTTCAACAGTACAAGTGGAACAAAAAGGAAATATAGGCAGAGGCTACTGCCTTCAGGAAAAGCACAAATGTGGAACCCTAGTCTTGTGTAGGGATTGCTGGCTAGGAGCCCGATGGTGGGATGGCTGGAGATCTAGGAAGGCATTCCTACAGTCAGTAATTGCATTTTTAAAGTGCTGACAAGGTCTGAGGCACTGTATTAAGAATTGCTGATGTAATGTTGAGCAAAATCAGATGTGTTCTTGACCTTCATGGAATTTACTTCCTAGTGGGGAAATTAGGGTTAGGATGAGGAGGTTCCTGAGAGACTTTTACATTTGGGGCTTCTCTGACAACCTGAGAATCCTTTAAATCAGAAACATATGTCTTTTTTCTCCCCCCACTTCCACAACTGCCACCCTTCAATTTAAATTATTTCTTTTCTTATGCTGCATTTTTTTTATTATTTGGCCCTATCTCCCTAATACTCGGGAATCATACAGTTTTAAAATTTGCTTTTATAATCCTTTCCACTCTTTATTGTTAGTATTAGTGAAGACAGGAATGTGTTACTGAGGACATCTTTGCCAAAAGGTCGCTTTGTGGTTTGATTGGTTGGGATTCAAAGTATATTACTCATGGGTGAACCTTGCTAACCAGTCCCTGGGAATATATTTAGTCCATATGCATGTGAAATAAGTACTGTCTAATATACTACTCCATAAAGAAAACGCTTCTATGGGAAAACTCACCCAAGGAATTCTGAGAAATAAAATGTGTGACTTACTAGGAACAGGTCATTTCTGATATAGAGATGGAAGGGATTTCCTTTGGTCATTTTGTGCAATGTATCATACTTATTCTGTAAAATAAAAGTGGGAATTGAGATTATTCCCAAAGCTTCGAGGTGGGAGATATAAAGAACAGAAGAGAGGAATAAGTGAGACAGTAGACAGGGGTGCACAAGAAGCACAGCCTTGGGTAGAGCTGGGTAGAGGTGCTGCAACTGACATGTGAGTCCATGGATAGTGAACAGAAAGCATGACAATGACAATTGAAGTAAGGACTGAAAAGGGGGATGGAACACAGAAATTAAAAGACAGGGGCAATGTAGTTTATATTTCCTAGCTTCGCAGGAAGTCCTGAAAGTCCTGCCCAGCTTGTCAATGCCATTCTGAACCTACAGCCACTGGGTCCTCACAGCATAGAATAGCACAGTATTCATGGACTGAAGGCTGAGAGGAAAAGCTCAGCTTTCCTATGACTAGTGGTATGGACTTCACCACTAGTATTAAGTTTCTTCACGACTCTAAGCTCTGGCTGCCTTGGGCACAACTTAGGTGACAAAATGGTTCCAGACTTACATGGCTATTTTAAAAAAATAAATGAGGTTATGTGTATAGAGTGTTAATTCCACATAGTTAGAGGTTTGTCTTGCTTATTGGTGACTCCCCAGTACTTCAAACAGATCGTGGCACACTGTAGGGGGAATACCAATTTTTCATACCCCCCCATACAAATACACACATACATACACACACACACACACACACGCACACACACACACACACACACACACACACACTGCACTGGATGAAAATGAGAAGAGCTTTAAAAGTGAGAGTGGAGTTATTAAAAACTGAATCCACGGGTCATTTGCCACCATTTAAATTCATTCTGTTGGTTTGATGGAATGAAATGTTCTAGAAGAATATAGTTGTCTGAATTCAAATGTCAGTTTTGTCACTGGAACCTGTCATGATTTGGTATCAATTTCTTCTTCCATGAAATCTGGAAGATTTTGCTCATGGAATTACTGTGAGGTGGAATGAGGCAAAGTATTCCACGTCCAACACAGTATAGACTCTCAAGCAATGTTAGGTGAACTGGTGTGCATGATGAGAAAATTTCCATCGAAGGTAGGTCTCAGCTCTGCAGAACAGTACAGCTTTAAGTTATACAGAGGCAAGACCACATACTGCCCATGTCCAATGTGAAGCAAGAAGTGGGGCTCTCTTTGTGAGGCTTCTCCTGCCATCTTGGAAGGGTGTGTGTGGCCTTGAGTCTGGCAGGGACAGAACTAAGCAGAGCTGTTCACAGCAAATCTGTGACGATGATCTTCTCATCTGTCTTCTAAGCTGTGGGCGGCTCCTTCTTTGGGAAGCAAGTTATAATCAGAACTTGGAACAAGCTACTCTCCAAACAATGCTCTCATTGCCTTTTCTGCCATTTAATTAATGCCAGTCTAATTTTGTAGGAAGTATATAAATATGATTTATGCATATTTGTACCTACATTTTCTTGTAAGGCACATGGTCATAAAAATCAGATCCTTCTGATAAATACTTCTGGCTTGAACAGTGAATATATATTTTTATAGCTTCATTTGGGGGAACTTAACAAATAGTGAGATGGGTATCATTTAACCTAACCTTTAAGCGATGTCAAGAGAACTTCTTATTTTCCCCAGATTATATTTTGCTGGGGGATTTAGGTAGATTTCAGCTGATAGGATTAGATCTGTTTTTATAAATGCATTCCTACCAGTTCTTGTCACTCTAACTCAAGAAATAGACAGCAGTCTATGGTCTGCCACTTGATCTGTTCATTTTGTGTGTGTGTGTGTGTGTGTAAAAATACCGTACAGAGGGGTTACAATTACATGGGCAAGATAGTGAGTGCATTTCTTATCAAGCATTGGTGCTTCCTCCTTTGTTTCCCCTTCCCATCCCTTTCCATTTCATCTCCCACTCCCCACCCCCTCCCCTAACTCCTGGCCAAAGTTGTAAAGTTCGTTTTTCGACATAACGACTTGTACATCTCATTGTTGCAATGTGCATTTTGTTTTGAACATCATTTTTAGTGAATATAAAATTAAGTCAAACCGTGATTTACATGCAATCGAGTCTTGGAAGAGTTACCTCAAAACCCCTGCAGGTTTTAACAAGGACCAACTGGGTATAGTGGAGTGGCTTTGCTGAGCTTTTCTACAACTTCATTTGCACAGTATCTGTACGCATGTGCTTCAACAAGAAGATTTTATTAGACGTAACTTTGAAGAACTGGTAGAAAAGCTTTTTCATTTTACCAAACATGGATTTAAAAAATTACACAGAAATCAGCATTGTCAAGTCACACGAAGTGCAATCATAAGCAGAAGGCTTGAAACCTGTTTTTGCTTAAAGCCTGTATTTGATTTAGGAAAAACAACAGCAATAAATTGTATTCAAAAGCACTTTTGATCCCTTTGCAACAGTGTTACTGCAAGAGCAGATTCTGTGTAATATCCCTGCTTTTCCATTTGGGTCACTTTTCCAAGGCTTCCTAAATCTTCCAAGCCTGTCTCCAATCCAACACTTCGAACTTGACATTCGTAGGCAGCAATTGTAGCACTTATCTTACACTTGCAGTTTCTAAATATCTTGGTGGAAATTACAGAATCCCAAGATTACAAAGTAAATGTGTGTTTAAAAAATATTTAACATAAACATTCTTTCATCTTTCTCTTGAATTTTTCTCTTTTCTTTATTCTTCTTTCCCCACATGTTAACAATTTGAAAACCTCAGTAGTCCTACCTCAGTAGGACTCTGTAGGAAAAATAGATGGTAATTACAGGACAGAAAACTGGCAAATACTGGCTAAAAATTTCACTATAAGAATAGTTCTTGAATAGCAGTACACAGATTTGACCCCCCCCAACTCTGACCCTAATGTTATTCAGTTACCTAAGATGTGGTACCTCACTGATACCTTCTTTATCCTTATATCAAATTACTGCCCCAGAATAGATGATTTTAAGTACTTCCCAAAACTTTTGTTTAACTATCACACTTATCCATCCTAGGGGGTCTATGTGATAGAGACTATATACCAGTGATGAATCCAGCATTTTGCTTTTATTTTTCCGCAGCCCCTCAAGTAGAAGTACCGCTGTTTAGAAGGCAGTGATATGGAGATATGGACTAGTTCAATGGTTTGTCCATGGTTACTGAGTCAATGACTTGTTACTAGAGGGATTCAGCTCTCCCAGTCCCTGCACAAAAGTTAATTGTCAGATTAGACAAACCTCTTCCTATAGAGATGACCAAGTCTGTGATGAGACAGCTTAAAAGGAGCAAAGGATACTCATTCTCTGAAGTTTATTATGGCATGTGTGGACCTCTAGCTCCCAGGACACTGTCCTGAATTAGCTGTAAGTTGTAATGGTGATTTTGAGCATGCATCAGAGACCTGGGGAGGTCCAGATAGTGGACAGGAATAGCTTCAGTTATTAAATATCTAGGTCATCCTTTATATAAGGTTGTAATATATATGCTTACTTCTGATTTCAGTGCTGACAGAAATGAAAAAAAAATCCTGCTAAAATGTAGTCAGACAGCAGTTTGTCTTTCCAAAACATTATTAGGTATTATTACAGAATGTGAACACCTTTCATTCCTGACAAACAGGAAATGTATGCTGCACTACTGGTATGTCAATCAGAGTGATAGCATCAATTTTATGGTTTTTAATTCATCCCCACCTCCTGCCGAGCCTTTTGCTCATCCTAAATTATGAATCTTAAAAGGTACATGATTAAAAAGAAAGAGAAAAAAATAAAACCTTTCTCTGCCTGTGTGAACTCCTATGTGAAGAACTTGGAGGTGGATATTTAAGTGATTTTCAAAGCATGTCCTGACTCATCAGTGGCTGGACAGTGACTTTACCTGCAGCTGAGAGTGTCCCCATGGCTTCTACTATGCTATTTTTCTCATAAGCAGATATTTTAATATTATATATTGCTACTTTTACATTTGTAAATGTGATAAGGAAATCAGTAATGTATTAAATGCTGCATTTGTCAGTACATGATGCTTAAGAGAAACATTTCAGTGTAAGTTTTCAGTGTCTATTTCTCAAGCTGTGGTGTTGTGTTGCTTTTGATGCATTCAATAATGAACACAGAGCCAAGTCTCGATCCTCACTTCGTGTGAATCAGAGTGATGTTTCTCACAACTCTCTTCCTTACACCCTTGTATTCTTTGCTTAAATGTATAATGAAACTGAAGAATTGTAAGCTTACTCTGAAGTGAGATTGCTTAAAAATAAATAAATTATATGAGTATGTGATGTGCCATGCACTTGAGAGTGTATACACACACACACACACACACACACACACACACACACACACATTCTACTTCATCACAGGGGGTTTGGGAGCCTGGAGTGCCTGAATCTGTCCTCTCCTACTCTTCTCTCTTTTCTGGTGAGGAGCCATTTTTTCTTATTTTCCCTTTATAGCTCCACCTGGCTTCACATTTGCTGCCACAAACTCTGAAAATATCACACACTTACTTAAGATTTTAAAATGTGATCTGATAGTTGCTGATAGGTAGGTGAAGTAATAATTAGCAGTTGGTCAAGGTCAATTTCCTCTCCTTGTGCTGACTACAAAGTAATGTTTCAATGTTGGCAGACAGTTCTCTATTTGCTTATAGCATACGACAAGATATTTTCTGGATCTTTACTAAGAACTTCCATTGTACAGGGGCCTCCATGCTTAAATCACGTTTGGCTATTTCAACCGTAAGCTTTAATATTTTAATGCTTGTGACCCAGCATGAATGTTCCGATCCTTTCAAGTAACCCATGTGGCATTTGCTTATACAGAATTCTCATTCCGCTTTTACCACAACTTCACTATGATTCAGAATTGAAGTATGCTGGTTTTCTTCCATGCAAGAAAGAAAACAAAATAAGCAAGAACTCTTCTTTTCCTGGTGGAGCACCAGCATACAACCCTGATTTCTGAGAGTGAAGAAAAATAGGCATGTGCCAATATGGTCAGTTCAGCAGGGCCTGTTTTATGAGGCGGGGAGGGGGCGGTGAAAGTAAGAATGGGAAGGCATTCCGGTAAAGCTGCCTTTGCTACTTGAAAAGAAGAGAGGGATCAAGAATCTTGTCAATGAAACCTCCTGAGAAAGCTTGCCCACCACTTTGTGTATGTCATATTAGAATTTCCAACGTGAATTTAAATTCTCTCTCTCTTTTAGTCTCTCTGCCTCTCTGTCTTTGTCTCTGTCTCTCTTTCTCTCTCTGTCTCTGTCTCTCTCTGTCTCTCTGTCTTTCTCTCTGTCTCTCTCTTTCTCTGTCTCTCTCTGTCTCTCTCTCTCTTCTACCTCACTTATTAGTTTTCCACCAGTGACAGGTAAGGAAGCAGAAGTTTTAAGGAACTTCTAAGGAAGCTTAGAAGTTTTAACAAATTACTTTGTGGTAAGTGAATGGTAAGTGAAACAGTTGGGTTTTGAATCTATGTTTTATGACTACAGATCAACTGTTCTTGGGTCTATGACTGTTTATGATTAGAACTGCCCCTTGACACTTAAATTCCTACCTAAAGAATTTTATTTGGGATTGATTGATAAAATTGACATGTATAACAGGGATTTTCTCGGGTACACATACAGTGATAACTGGATTACCTAGTTTTTCACATAAATTTCTCTTTATGCGGTGTGACAATTAATCATATCAAAGATGCTTATATTCATTCTAGAAACTTTTAATGGTAGAGGCTGGGAAGGTAGCTCAGTGGTAGAGTGCATGCCTTGCAAGCATGAGGCCCTCGGTTCGATTCCTCAGCACCACATAAACAGAAAAAGCTGGAAGTGGCGCTGTGGCTCCAGTGGTAGAGCACTAGCCTTGAGCTGAAGTGCTGAGGGACAGTGCCCAGACCCAGAGTTCAGGCCCCATGACCGGCAAAAAAAAAAAAAAAGAAACTTTTAATGGTTATTGGGGACACAAAGTGATAATTATGGACTGAATATTATGTCAAAACTCAAAGATTGAATGCTTAGTCTTCCTTGTAACTGTATTTGAAGATGAGGCCTCAAAGGAAGTAATTAGTCTAAATGAGGTCATAAAAAAAATCTTTAGCTGAGGGGATTAGTGTCCTTATAAGGGAAGACACCAGAGAAAGACAGGAAGTAACCTTCTTCAAATATTCAATGGAAAGACAATGTGTGGATGAAGAGAAAAGATGTTTTTTTTCCTTACTTTTGTTAGAATAGTCTCTGTATATGGACAAGGAAGAATTAGAATGATTCTTCAAAGAAGAGGAGTTTTACTTGCCAATCTTAAGTTCTTTACCTGCCCTTTTGGTTCTTTTCTTTAATTAGCCTATGCAAATTAAATAAAATAAGTAGTATCATTACAACATTTCCATGTATACATATAATGTACTTTGACCATATCCTCCCCTTCTATTACCCTTTCTTATGCTCCCTTCTGTCCCCCTCCCCTTTCCATATTTCTGGTCTCCTTTCACATTTTTCTATATTTTCCACATTATCTGAGAAGACACAAAATATTTGTCTTTGTAAGAGTGGGTTATTTCATACCAGAAGAATCAACAGATTTATCAATTTTCTCAAAAGGAAAATGTTGATACAATTCTATGTTGAATATAAATATAATCCCATTATTTATATATACCATCCATCTATGGATGAGTACCTTTCTTCTTCTGCAAGCCAGTAAGAAATTTCTGGTTAAAGGAGAAGATTCTGCCATCTTCAACACAGATTTTTCAGCTGCCAGAAATTGAAGAAAATGAATTCCTGTTGTTTTAACTCTCATCCTATGGTATTTTCTTAGGGCAGCCTTAGCTAACTAGTACAATGACTAAAGCCAAACCCTATTTAAGTAGTTCATTTTCTTGAATACAGTACAACCTGGAAATAAAGTTAGATATATATTCACTATTTGGGATTAAATCTCAAGGTGATCATATTAGTGGAATCAAATGGCCTGATAGTCAACACAACAAAGTTAAAATGGCTCAAATACTCTGTATTTTATAAGACTTTATATATTGCTTTGTGTAGTACTTCTGTCTGTATTGCCACAGGATGAAAGTGAGAATAAACCTTCTATGGAAAAAAAAGAGTTAGAAGAAATTATTGTCTTGAAAAATGAACAGCAGTCTCTCCACAAACAAGATGGAAAGTAATACATGCTCCTCAGAGAGAATGGTGTATATAGAGACACAATAGAACACATGATTCTAGAGAATTTATTTGTTATAGCTGGAACTCAGGATAGATGTGGAAGAGCTGTTAAGAGAAGGCTGGAAAAATGAGAGCCAATTATTTAAAAGTCTTTATATGTTCAGATTAGAAATTGGTCTTGAGTCTGTAAAAAACATGGTTGATATAAAAAATCATGTTTAGTTATAGGATCAGGTTTATAGTTTTAAAATTTTACTCCACATATTGCACTAGAACCCATTCATAGGAACAATGATTGACAAAGGATTTTAGGAAGTGGGACTGTACCAAAAATTCCTTCTGAATGAGGCAGCAACTACCTTTGTTATTACCTTCTCAGCTAAAAGGGTAAGATTGAATTTTCAGCCACAACAGAATTCAAGCAATATATTCATCCTTTAATTATAGCACTTAACTAGCTCTTATTAAAAAATTATAAACAACAACTCATGGAGTTTTCTTTTCTCTCTTTTTCTTTTACTTTTTTTTTGTGTGCCAGTAGTAGGGCTTCACATCAGGGTCTTAAGTCCTCATTTGGCGTTCTTGCTTCCAATTTAACGTTCTACAATTTGAGCCAAGGTTCTGGTCTAGCATTTTGTTAGTTACTTGGAGATGGAGTTTAACAGACTTCTCTGCCCAACTTGTCTTGGAACCTCCTGAGTAGATAGGAATGCAGGCATGTCCTTATAGATGCCATATTTCATGGATGACATCCAAGCCCTGATTCTTGCAAACCAGAGTGATCCCAAGTAGGTGAGAAAAATAGAGTATTTACTAATGTTTCCCCTGAATACCATTCAGTTTCATTTTTATGATATACCACATTTTGCTGTGATTTTTACTAGAACTGCTTAATAGCTAAATAATAAAAAGATCAAGTAGACACATTCTCTGAATTAGTAATTGCTCTAAAGCAAGTCCTAAGCTCAACAAAATTCATCTAGTCAGAATGATTTGGATTGAAAGTAACTGAAATATAGAAGAAAGTTTACATTCTGATGATGTGAATGGAAATTTGTGTATGTGTGACCAATGCATCATCTATAATTGTTATCCTAGACTAGTAACTGAGTGTAGCTCACTGGTGAAAAAGATGGACCATTTTGTGATATAATTATTCTTCCTTCCTCTAAATCTCTCCTTTCCTTCTTTTCAAATTAAGTATAATACTAGTTCACTAAAAGGTGACTATTTTCCCTTTTATATAGTACATGGAATTGCAGAACTGACTTTACCTGTTAGTGCTAACCACATCAACAGTATGGTTTTGATGACACCTGCAAGTACCTTTCTTCCTGTGTACTTATTATCAACCTGGGAGTCTTGTCACCCCAGTCACCCCAGAATGTTTCCTTATGACTGAATTGTTACTAGCTGTAAGTAACTCTTTTACTCAACAGGGAACAATGGCCAGATGGCAAGCAGACATGTGCTGAAGCCTGGGTGAGTCTCATTTGTTCTCTATTTCTCGTTACTTACTGTCACTCCTTAGCTAACCACACATAAGGAACACACCCTGTGGGCTGTTTTTGCTGTGCATATCTGACACATGATTATAGTAATGTGCTTTTTATTAACATTATAGTTATTATGGGTTTCTTTTTGTTGTATTTGTTATTTCAATCTGCCTGAAAGTTTTTGAAAGGTGAGATATAAATAAATTCAATAACATAAACAGGTCAGCCAGAACGCAGATGTGTAAACACAATGAATGTTGTCCCCTTCTAATTAATAACCTTGAACTCCTTCCAAAAAGAGTGGTACAACTCAAAAATAATTTTATTTGGGAAATGCTTTTTTAGAAGATGCCTTTAAAGTTTTTGCCTATCACTCATAGCAAATCGGTATTCTCCAAGGGTGGGGTTGAACATTTTTACACAATTCATTGAACAAGTAATTATAGGTACCTAATAAGTGGCAGACAGTATACTATGAGCAAGGATCAAGATAGACATGGTTTCTACCTCCTAAGAGATTTAAGATAAAATTTTCAATGATTGTTTGAGCTCTGGATAATGCCTCTTCTGAGAAGAACAAGATGTAACTATATAGTGACAATCTGAATATTTAAAGAAGAGATTTAAATCATGTGCAATAATGATCTTTAGCATGACTCTCCAACATACTACCTAGAAGACAAACACTGTGTTTTTGAAAACAGAATAGTTCTACAGAGTTTCTAAAACATTTTTGTATGCATTTTTTATTGCTCTTTTTACCAGTGTGTTAGGTTCTCTACTTAGTTTGAGTACCTATTTTGCTGCTGAAAAAGAATGATCTGTAGGAATATTTTAGGTCTAAAATATTGTGATTTTATGTTCCTGATTCCACACATTCACAGTGTGTCATGGCTTTATCGCTCTTCATCTGTCTTTGTGATCTCTATTTCTGAGGACCAGCTTAGAAGAGATGTGTGTCTAGCATCTTCTCCTTGAGAGGGAGTGGAAGTCTAGGATATCTAAAAGTTTGACAAGGAATGCACTGGGCTCAGTCTTGGTCTCTGGATGAAAAGCAGATAGAAATTAAGTTGAAAACTTGATGTGAGGGGCCATTCCTAGGAATAAAGGAGGATTAAGGTTTCTTTATATGGTGCAGTTGAGGCAGAATCTAAGAAAATTAGGGTGATAAATATAAAGGAGAAAGCATTTAAAAACTGGAGAGAAATGCAGTCAAAACTACAAAATGAAGAAAATGAGGGAGGAGGGTTTGGGAAGGAGGGGTGAGAATGTTCAAAGCGGTGACATTGACGAAGATGCATTGTATTCATAAACTGCTTTATTGAATGGTAACTCTTTTGTGCAAACAAAAAAAAACTAGTTAACCAATGAAGATAAAAAGAAAATATAGCTTTCTTCTAAAACTTCACCTCACCATCCTTGAACAATAAGTGTATTTTTTAAAGAAAATGTAGAGTTCTATTAAAAAGAATACTTTGACAGTTCCTGGACCGAACGATTATTTAAAGACTGAGATTTTTCTCCTTATGTCTATTTTTTGGCCTTCTTTGGCCATATAAAATAGATACATGTTTGTAGTAGAAAGGTAGTAGAAAGATCTAGAAATCTCATTTCTATTATAGTATACAGTTGAATATAAGCAAAATTTCATAGATGGTATATATTAAGCTTCTGTGGTTCTGCTCAGAAGAATAAATCATGTTTGATTTTATCAGAGTAAGAGGTAAAAGTAGCTACCGGTTGCTTGTATTATACTTATAAACTCACAATTGAGATGCAGAGGTAAAGTGTAGATAGTTTCCCAGGGTGGGGTGGGTCCCTTCCTGTTTTGCTTTGGATCCAGTATTTCAACTCATTTATACAACCAGGCTCCAAATTTGAGCCCACATCCTTTCCCAGACAGAGTAAGATGAAGACACAGGAAAAAGAATACAAATAAATCTTGGATAAAGGAAGATGTTAATAATCTCCAGAGTTTTCTAGTTGGATTTTTATGTGTCCCCATATTCTTCTTGCCTAAATGAACATTTAGGAGGAATGTTTCCAACTTATCCAAAAACTGAGTTTGCTTGTGCTCCTGCTTAATTTTGAGCCCTGCTTTTTTTTTTCTGAAAAGGTTTCTAAATATGTGTTTTCCTAGTCAGCCATATTCTGTCATTTTAACACCAATGAGTGTGCCCACAGGCCTTTATGCTTCATTCTTGTTGTTGTTTTCCTTCCCCCAACAAATTTATAACATTAGGTCACACTTTATCCAAGAAGCTTTATTTTTCCATCTGCTCTCCATTTTTGTTACTCTATTATTAGGCTTTGCTTCTGGTATTCTGATCCTGCTTCTTTTCCAGGACTCTTGTTGACGTCAGTGGGGAACCTAGGCAGAGGAGAGAATCGTACTGAGCATGGCTACCCAGACTACTTTGGGAAAAGTGACCAGTCTCCTCTACATGGGACTTCTGCTGGATGCTCCTAGGCTCATTTCCAATGAACAGTGAAGCCTATGCACAGTATTTAATGCAACCACCAGCCCAGGATGATATACTCACTCTACCACCTAAATATATTGACTTTCTGCTGAAAGGCTTTTAACATAAATTTTAAGAGATTAACCAAATACATCATAGGCTAGTGCTGAGAATGCAGTGTTTCTAACTATGTTTCTTATACATTGATTTTAGTTAATATCTTTTAAAGACCCCCCCCTCCCCTTATTTTACTGTACCTTTTAATTTGTGATTCACTTGTTTGAAACCAGAACTCTACTGAGGCATTGACAACCAACAGGAACTGAAATAGTTTGCCTTCATTATCTGGTAGACCTGCTCCAGTATGCAGCCTCTGACAGAAACCACAAGACTGTAAAAACTGGCAACTGTGGGTTTGTCTGTTCTCTATTGATTCTATTTCTGGAAAAAAAATGCACCAATGAGTAAGTCATATGACTGTACAACTAACCCAAAGTGTCCATCAGAAGAATGGAAACCTTTTGCAGACAGGTTACGATGCGACCTAAACACCTTAAGTGTTTGCTTCTTATATCTGGCTTTTGATAGCTATGAGTTTGAAGTTTGATTTCTTGTGCTCTAGAATACAATATGCAGAAGAATGTAGTTACTCTCTTATGGTAGGTTGTTTAAATTTTGGGTTAAATTGTTCTACACATTTAACAAAATATATAATAACGTTGTGATATAAGTCAGTTTGCAACGTTTCTTAGTTCTTTCTTCTGGAATGAAAATTACATCTCTGCCGTAAAACTTTAAAAGAAAAACACACTTGTACTTTTCAGAGTTATGACTACAGTGTAACTTCCATTTCTCAGTTCAGTACTATTCCTTAACTAAATAAGATGTATGAGGTTTTTCTATCGGTCATGGGGCTTGAACTCTGGGCCTGGGCACTGTTCCTCAGCTCTTCAGCTCAAGGGGAGTGCTCTACCACTTGAGCCACAGTGCCACTTCTAGTTTTCTGGTGGTTAATTGGAGATAAAAATCTCACAGATTTTTCCTACCCAGGGTTGGCTTTGAACAGCAGTCCTCAGATCTCAGCCACCTGAGTAGCTAGGATTACAGGCGTGAGCCATTGGCTCCCAGCTAAGATGTCTGACTTTTATATTACATGGCCTAATGAGAAAATTCTGTTCTTGGTGCTAATACATTGTGTGCCTTTGATCTCTTTTCTTCTTTTCCATTAAATGTTAAATGCCCTCATGACCTCGAATGTGTGCATTAATTCTAAGATTCAAAGTAAATCAAACTCTTGACAGCACCAGAGGTCCAGGTAGAAGAGAACACAGATAGTACAGAACAACGTCTTATTAATCACACACATGCACACACATCCAATATTCAATAGAAAAGCCAAAATAGCTCCCCTTTCCTCCTCCCCAACAATGACAATGCAGCCATCTGTTGGACGTTCCATTTCACTTAGCAGCTGCTCACAGATACAGAAATCTGCATTCCTCCTGCCTGTGTGGTATGCAGGCAGCATGTGTGGGTACTAGCATTTGACTGTCCCACCCAAAGGAAAGGCTTTCATTGAATAAAAATGATCACAGAGATTTCATATTGTTCCATCACACAAATGCCTTTTTCCTGGCCATAAGCATTTGGGACTGTCTCTATTCTACTGTATATTAAAATTACCCTCATAAAGATATTCATATCAAGTAATCATCTAAAATTGAAGAGGATAACCAGGAAAAAGCTTTAGTAAAACTATTGCCTTGCCAGAGACTTCCTTCTTGAGGGAGGGTAAGAACGATTGGAATATAAAATTCCATTCCTCTATTTTTTACTTCACCCCCAGCATTGCACTTAAGCACTGAAGAGTGTCTTTTGTACAAATGGAAACAAGGAGACTTTAAAAGCAGCATTAATCTTAACATCAAACTAAATGAAAATGTATAAGAGGAATCTCCATAGGGGATATTAAAATGAAGTTCTATAAGTCCTCCCCGACTCTGCCAGGGATGTTTTCTGGACTGAAGTTTTGTCTGGTGTGTACTGTATTATATAAAGTAGTATATCATTTTTAAAAAAAGGCAGAGAGAGAGAGCAGCACTTGGGCTGGGGGTTGGGAAGAGTCACAATTATAAACAAGAAAGGGTCCTACAGACTCTGTAGACAAGAACCTTGGATAAAATTGGATCTGCTTTTGAGTACATAATTTAGGACATTTGTTACAAGATTACTGTGGTTTTCTATAAATGTTAGCTTGCTGTATTATTTTCCATGAACTAGTTTTCCAAAATGCAGAATATTTTGCCCCCC
The DNA here is from genome assembly GCF_000151885.1 of Dipodomys ordii. Classification (NCBI taxonomy): domain Eukaryota; kingdom Metazoa; phylum Chordata; class Mammalia; order Rodentia; family Heteromyidae; genus Dipodomys; species Dipodomys ordii. The sequence continues at coordinate 2,435,899 of NW_012267244.1, read as the reverse complement.
AAACATGGAAGCACTAAAACTCGATGAGGCACTGATTCATGGGGTGTCACCCAGAAACAGCTGGTCAGCCATCTGCATCCCCAGAGTCCTCTGATTTTTTACTATATTCAGCTAATTCTTTATGTAGAGGGGAAGAAGATGCATAAATCCTGGGAGAAAAGAGTGGCTTGTGTGAGAAAATGATGACTAACTCCTACCCAGACTGCTATCTGGTAGCCTGATGTGCTGATGTGGTGGGGCCCACTTCTTATATGCATTAGGCTTTCAACTCTTTACTACATGTGCATTATTTGCTGTGCATCCTGTTCTTCTGGAAAAGGAAAGAAATGATGATATGCCATTGATTGTTTTGTGGGAATTGCTCCAGATAAAAGCTCCCTTGAGAGCCATAACTGTACTTTTCAGGGCAGGCAGAAAAGCCTCCTGATCAAGGACAAGCCTGGAAGTCTGACCTGCATGTTTGTCCAATGATGTCTCAAGTGCCTCTAAATTAGACCTTTTAACTTTCATAGATTCTATGGTCACAACATGCTGGGGGATAAAGGCATTATCTGACATGGATTAAAAATACATCATGATTCAATGTCATAATCAGAGTAAATTAAAAATGGTGTATACATATTTAGCCAATGATGTTTAATTGTTTTTTTTTAATTTGACATTAGTATGGTTAAAGTGCATACAATCCAGTCAGAAAATTTCCCTGCCTAAGCAAGGGGCCTTGCTGGCAGAAGATGGATGGCTACCTATCTCTTTCTTGTGCTGCCCGAGCACAGTTCATTTAGATGACAAAGTGAGATACCTGTGGGAAGGAAAATGGTCTTCCAGTCTTGGAAAGGTGATTTTCTAGGTGACTAGGTGCATGCTTCTTTGAGGTAGGCATAATTACAGCTTAATCACATTCATGTGTATCTCTAAAGACAATTTTTTGGTACATTTTTCAATATTTCTCTTGAATCAACAAAATCCTTTATCCATTACCCCCATAAGCAAGGATATGCACGCATGTGCATGCACACACACACAATACATATAGCTTTCTCATATTCTTTACGTTCTTTATTTTAGTTTGTTAGTACCAAGCTTTCAAATTTCTTTTTTTTTTTTTTGCCAGTCCTGGAGCTTGTACTCAGGGCCTGAGCATTGTCCCTGGGCTTCTTTTTCTCAAGTATAGCACTCTACCACTTGAGCCGTATCACCACTTCTGGCTTTTTCTGTTTATGTGGTGCTGAGGAATTGAACCCAGAGCTTCATGCATGCTAGGCAAGCACTCTACCACTAGGTCATATTCCCAAATGTCAAGCTTTCAAATTTCTGTACTGACTTACCTTACCTAGCTACACTAAGGACTAATCTTCATTTCTACATTTAAAATATGAGGATGACAAATTTTCATTGCTGCATTTAACCTGTGCAACATTATTAAAATTAGGATATCAATTACTGATTGTTACAGGTTTTTTATGGTATATAATCATGAAACATACCTATCAAAGAAAGGCAAGTACACCTTTAACTTATAAGGCAGACAATTTTTTAAAAGAATTGTAAAACCATCTGTACTGTAAACTTTTATGTCTCCTATTCATTCCTGTTTACTCTACTATTCAATCCAAATAAAGAATGTTTTCACCTCAGCAACACAAAAATCACGTGGACTATCCTTTAGGCTGTCAGTCAGAAGAAAGATATACATATGCCCAAAGTGTACACTTGTGCTGATTCGCAGTGTTATTTGGGGAAAATATGTTGCATGTTCTTCTGGCTCTTCTAGTTTTACATTTTGAATTAATGTGATTTATTCTAACTCATGACAACTGTTTGAAAGGTTTGCTCTCCATTTTCTAATTTATAATGATGTTATTTACATCAAAGAACAGAGAAGTAGGAAATCTGCACTACTTTGTATTCAGATGGAAAATCAAGTGGACCCTGCCTTGGAGTGAGCATTATATATCAGGTCTGATTGTGAGGGTATCCCTTGTAACACCTTTTTCTGCTTCAGGAGAGAGGAATCCATTTAGGGAGAGCCTTTCTTCTGGTAAACAACACAACAAAGCCCTCTAGAGTTGAGTTAATCACTTCCTTTCTTATTCTTTCCTATTGTATTTATATAACAGCTATTACCATAGTGCCTACATAATGTTGATAAAAATGCTAATTAAGGGGGTAAAAACAGAAAAGAAAACAAAAATTATTCCTTTCCTAATACAAGATTTTTCTAAGGTTAAACATCACTGAGGGATTATTCCCATCTTACCTAAAACAGAACAGCACCTCACACACAGCATTTAGGAACTATTTGTCAGTTGACATTACCTGTCTATTCTTCTCAAATTTCTTCTTTAAAATAAAAGTGTGCTCTACCTTGTTTTCATTCCAGCCAGAGTTCTATTTTAAAAGGGCCTCCTATGGGGAAAGGGGGCCTGGACACAAAGAGAATAACAGAGAGAACACATAGGTTATAGGACCCTGCAGTATCTGGATCTCTCCTGGAAATGACATGACATTGTATTCCCTGCTGACACATAACACTTAATCTTGCTAATCACATACAGACATGAAGTAGTATGTGGAAATGTATTACAACTAGCATCCTTAAAAGGAGTCACAATTCACGGAAATTTATTTTTTGTCAGACATTGTTAAAATACTATTACATGTTTTAACTAATTTTTAGAAAGCATTACCCATTACTATTAGCTCTCCTACCATGAATGAAGAAGATGAAGGTGGAGAGGTAAAATATGTAGCACATGATCATGCAGGTGATAATAACCAAGGAAAGTGATTTATTTCACAGTTATATTCCAACATTAGTACTTCTAACTACCTACTGTACAGCCTTGATACTGTTTGAATTTGAAATATCCCCTCAAAGCTCATGTGTTTCAGACTTGGTTGCCAGATGAAGGGCTTTGAAAAAGAATTGGATCATGAGAGATCTATTTTCTTGAGCCAATTAATTCCAATTGGTGAATTACAATTTAATGGCATTTTTAGGAAGTGGTAGAAATTAGTAGAGACAGTATAGTAGGTAACTGAAAGAATGCCTTTCAAAGCTATACCTTGTTTCAGCCCTTTTCTCTCTTACTGTTCCTCTGCCTCCTGTCTACCATGAAGTGTCTACCCCTTTGCTGCAACACATGTTTGTAAACATGTTTTGACATGCCACATATGATCCCAGAGACAATAAAACCAAGTAACCATGGACTGAAACCTCTGAAATGATGAGCCAGAATAAACAATGCATCTCTTGTGTTCTCAGGCATTTAGCCAGATGGATGAAAAACATTTAACATATGCCTCATTTTCAAAATACTGATTAATCTCATACCAGGTTAGACGTCAAGGCTGAAAATAAATCCACAAACTAATACAATGTGACCATCACCCACTAAGTGTCAGATCTAATCTGGCCTTGGGGATATAACAGACCATAAAATCCTCAAGAAATGAATTTCTTAACATATTATTCATTTACATGGCTTTGTAAGTTTTAATGTTGTGCATTATTTTCCTGTAAGACACAGGCCTTAAAAAAAAATCCATTCATCTAAAATTTCTGAGGATGCAATGGGAAATCTTTTCTGTTTCTGTATGTGTGTGTGTGTGTGTGTGTCTTTATTAGTCTATTTAGTGAAAGAGATCTCAAACATATAAATAATAAAAGTATTACTGCAGTGCATTTGGAGGAATCTAAAATGTATGGCAGCAAGGAAGAAGGGTTTTAGTGTGTCAATGGTAAGAATTAGTGTATGAGTTGCTATAAAGACATTCTTAGAGAACTATATTCATGAAAGTTGGATGAAGAGTTATATAGTCAGAGGTCTATGTGAAGGCAATCTAGCAGTTTAGTCAAAGACTTGAAGTAGAAAATAGCAAGATATGTGAAGAAGGTATAGGTGAAATAAGAGTCAATACACTAAAAGATGTGGTTAAATAGCTTATTGCAATGGAAGGGTAGGGGTAGGGCAAAGGTGCTCATGGTGTCCAGGAAGAAGAGAAATAGCAAGAATATACCAGCAAAAAGATGTACATTTCAAAGACATTCCCTTTCTTCAACTAAGTGGGAACTCAGCTAGGAACTCATCAGCAGGCTAATTCATAGATGAAAATCTGCATGTCCACCTAATAGTACTACCATCTGAGGACAAAGTCTTCAATACATGAGGCCATGGAGAACATTGTATATCAAAACTACAATAATATCATAACTCTAATTTTGTTCATCTCTACCTCTATCAATCAAATTGATATTTCTGAGCAGAGATTTGAATATTCCACTTCCCTATTTAAAACTTTCCACGGGCATCCTATTAAAAACAAATAAAATACAATTTTTTATAATAGCTTAAAAACATCTCTAATTGTGCTACCAGATAAATCTCAAATCATATTTGCATTTTATCTCACTAAATATATGTTGGGTAAGTGAATAAATGGATGAAACTGGCTTACTTCAGCTGATCTATTTGAAAGAATAAGAAGTATATGTAGAATAAAATGATACTTTTAAAAATTTCAGTTTACTATCCCAACGTAGGAGGTGATACTGAAAATTTTTATAAACAGAAAAGGCATTATTCCTGAACAATAAATAATGAAGGCCATGGACAATGAGTTATATTTTTGTGCATAGCATTGATACAGATGAATATTTCTTCAGTGGGTAAGTTTATGTAGATTTTTGTATTAGCTGATATCCACTGAGTGTACACACTTACACCAGTAACAACTGCTTCTTCAGAACTGCTTCTGACATTGTACATCATCCTAGAAGCCTCTTATCTCCAGAAGGCTTCATCCTTGAAGCAGCTAAAGGGTTGGCAGGATGGAAGTAAGATTCATAACAAATTTGGCTGGAGCTAGGGAGCATTAAGAAGAAAAGGGCTCAAATGTTTTTTGTGGGTATGACTCAGACATAGAATCTTGAATATGTTCATCTCCATAGAGTGCTGTAGTCAGATACTGAAGGATACATATAGAGTGTCCCTTTCAGTTAACATTTTACACTGATTTTTTTCAGTATCACAGTAGCTTTCAACCCATTCTTTTTCTCTTCTTCCTGTTTCTGTTTCTTATGAATGTGTCTACAAGTCCCAAAGGGATTTACTTATCATCTTCCTTTCTTCACAAACCATCGCCATCTCTTGGCAAAGTAAATTTATGTGTCCTCTATTTTTGTGTCTACATTTGATCATATTCATTAAATAAGTTTGTATACTTAAGAACCAAGTTAACTTTGTTTTTGTGATTATTTTTTCTAAATAAAAATTATTCAAGACAAAAAAAATCTTACTTCATTCATGGCTTGATTTAAAAAAAAAAGCTTTACAATGCATCAATTTTTGCTCTAAGTGGAGGTGATCTATTAAAACTGCAAAAAAAAATACTGTGGTCTGAATAATTAACTAAATAAAAAAGGGAAAATTAAAGAGAAACCTGGTATTAAAAGAGAAGGATCAAAAGCTAAAAAGGAAAAACAAAACAAACAAAACAAAAAAATCAAGAAAAATAAGTAGCCCATGTGTCTTGTATATATGTTTATCTGATTTGAGGAAGGAGAATAGCAAAATGGGGAGATAAAGGACAAAGGTTGAACCAATGCAACACAAGATACACCTATGTTGTAAATGTACTTTACAACTTGGGGGAAAGGAATTGGGGGGGGGGGTGGAGGGCCCCGGTGGGTAGGGAAAGTAGGAGAAAATGAGGAAGGTGGTAACAATGTTTGATAAGAAATGTACTCATTACCTTATTTATGTAACTGTAACTCCTTTGTACATCACCTGTACAATAAAAGAAAAAAAAAGAAAAAAGAAAAGCAATAAATAAGTAGCCTGTTAACTGTATACATACAAACAGGATTGTAAGACAGTGGGTTTTTTGTTGCTGTTTTACTATTAAGGAAAAAGAAAACATCTAGCCAGAAGGAAGAAATCATCCCTGGTTTTATCCATTCAGTAGTTATTTCAATGTACCGACTATATGATAAGTCATGTTCTACAAAGAATCTGACAAGAATAATTGATGTTGCTGGCTGTCTGCATTTCTTTTCAGGAGAACATTATTTTATCAATCTTACTTTTTAAAAGTTGTAGGTGGGTGCCACCCAAAAGCCAAAAGGTAGGTAAAAAGCAAAAAAATATAATCATGCACATATAAGCAGTGTGAAGATTTGTGTTTAATTTACCATGGAGAAAAGGGTTATATGTGCATCTGTTTCCCTTTCCCAAAAGGCATTAGCAGAGCAAACTCTGACCATACCTGGTGGAAGTAATGCACAGTGGCAACTTCCCTTGTGCGGCTGGATATTAATGCTAATGTACAAGAGTTATATATAGCACCAAGTAAGTGTGTTAGAAGGAAAAAAAGAAAAACAACAAAGCAAGTAGCTTCCAGATGCAAAGGGAAGAATAGGGGAGGCAAGGAAATGTTTGTACCCTTCGGCATGGGGTTAACTACAAAACTTGTAAACTGATGACAGAAGATGGGATGTATATTTAGAACTCAGCCATAATAAACTAACATTCTCAATGGGGGGGGTAGAGGGAATACAACACCAAAATATTACATAGGTAGGTATGGATTAAGGGCTCTAGAAAAGAGACAGAAACCTGAAGTGATGTTTATTAATAGGCAGACTCAACAAGCTGATAGTCATGTCAGAGATATATGCAAATTCTATCAATCTAAATAGCTCCTATTGCCTAATTGTTAGATACAATTTTGAAAAACTCTAAAACAAATGCTTTATTGGCAATGGCTTCAAGGGGGCTCTATTGTGAGTATTCAAGGTCATGAAGGATTTACCTATGATCATGGAATATTTTACATAAAGTGCTAGTACACTCATCATTCTACATTAAGAAAGCATTTCTTTAATAAATCACCTATAAGCCATATTGTGATGTATGGTAAAGCTGATGAAGAGGGTGTATTTATTTAAAAGGGAGATTATACACAAAGAAGAAAAGCTGGTTGTCAGCCTGTGTCTATTGAAAAGCTGGTTCAGTAGAGAGAATACGTAGGGTCCAAATTGGAGGCTATAATATGCTGTGGGCTTTCACTTGAGATCTTAAGACAAGATATCTAAGAGAGAGATGGGGCAGATTGCTTTAATGCCTGGCTAGAATGAAGGTACATGCCAAGAGAAAATTGATCAAGATCATGTGAGGTCTCAGCAAGTATGGGATCTAGAAGTAGTGATAAGACACAAGAGAGTTGTCTCTTCTTATTCAGCACAAGGGTAGAACAGACAATGACTGAGAGGATAGACAGAAGGCAGGCATTGGTAAGGGCTGTTTTAGGACCATAAACAAGTGAGGTTGGGATTAAGAGGTGGCCTCAAGAAAGCCCAGTTAGAGGCCCCCCCAAAGCAGGAGGAATGTTTTGCTTCAAGGCTGAACCTTAGGGTTTGTGGTTTAGCTAAAACAGGAAAAAGAATAGAAAATTAGAAAACAGTTTAACTTCTGATTGTAAGAGCCATACAAGTTTTACTTTGCTTATGGGTTAAATAACATAAATGATTAATTCCAAATTGCACCATGTGAAATTGACAGTACTTATATTAATTCTGCTTTGACATGATTGGTTCAGAAAGTTAAGCTGGTGATAGAGACTTATGACTGAGGAACTTGGCAGGATCTGGAAAGTGCACCACAGAGAAGAAATAAAAGCGAAGAGAAGAATAAAGAGAAGAAAATGAAGCTAGACAACCCTGACCACAGGAACGGAAACTCAACTTAAAAAAATTAATAAATGAAAAGCTTATTTCTCAGACCCAGGAAGGTTTATCTGAGGCAAAACTGGCCAGTGATGTTTCAGAGGGGCCAGATTGGAGACCTGAAGTGAAAAACAAGCTGCTTCCTTCCCTCTATGTTTCTTGGTAACCTAAGAATCTAGAAAGAGTGCTGATATTAAACCAGGCTAAAAGAGACTAACATTTTCCAAATAGTCCTTGGGTTAAAGGTTAGAGAGAGAGATACGAAAGGAAAATGACATGGATTTCCAGCACCTAGAATTCTAATTACTTAGATGGCTGAGATACGGAGGATTTCAGTTCCAACAAAGCTTAGACAGAAAAGTCTGTGAGATTCCAAAATGACAACAACAGAGATAACAACAACAAAAAACCTGGACTGGAGGCGTGGCACAAAAGTGCTAGAGGTAGAGTACCAGTTTATCAAACAAGCAGAGTTAGCCTAAAAGCCAGAGTTCAAACCTAGAAACCACCAAAAATTTAAAATAAAAGAAAAAGAACTACCTGAAGCAAATTGCTGAAGGCTACAAAACAGGAGTGATTGATAAGAAGTGACAGTACTAATTGCAATGTAAATAGCCCATAGGCATTTCATACTTTCCTAAATGTTATAGCTCCTCTGAACAATTGCCAATAGGAGAGAATGAGCATGCAAAGTTGGCTAAATACAGCTAAGTAGCCCTTCCCATGAAAATTGAATATGCAAAGAAGGGAAAATAGTTCTAGTCTAGGGTGTTGATTTTTAGATATAAACCTCACAAAGTGTCTTGGGAAGGTCAATGACTAAGTTCATCCTGATAAAGCATTGCCTTGTTTTAATACCAACATTAGTAGTTTAATTCTGTGATCGGACCTTTAGTCTTCCCCAATTTTCAACTCTAGAAACAGCAGGCTTATCAGTTAGATTGTATTATAGTCCCAGAAAATTCTTCCCTGTATTGGAATCTTGCTTAACTGCGAGGTCTCCAGCACTCTGAGAAACCACACAATTTCTAGCATTTTCAAGATGTTAACAACACATTATCCTCTCAGATGGCTGGCGGGAGGGGGGGTGGTGGTGCAGTGGGCAGAAAGGCAGAAGGAGGGAGGGAAAATCTGGGAGAGATCCAGGGTTGGGGTGACACTGTGAAACTAGAAGTGTATTCATTACCTGATTTATGCAATTGTAACCCCTTTATATCACCTTTACAATAACAGCTTAAAAACAAACACAAAGTCCAAGCCATGAAAAAAAAAGAAAAACAAAACAAAAGATCCCACCACAACACATTGGATTCTCCACATTGTTATTTAAATACAGATGTTTTCCTCTCACAGTCACTTACTGAGAACTAGCACTCTTAACTCTTAATCTGAATTTTTCCAATAGTTTGCTTGGTGAGCTTGGGCAATTTGATCCTGGAACACTAGAAATTTGTAGCAGGACTGTGGATTTGAATTCCAGGGACAGGTGTGTGTTAGAAACATTGGAAATGATTTAGACTGGTACTGATGTAAGAGAGTCTTTATTAATGTAAGTAGAAGATTAAAAATAATAAACAAAATCCACAAACAGTTTGAGGACTTAGCTGTTTATCATGTTGGAGGGAACACCCTATGTTCCTTTGTAGTTGTTGTTGTTTTTCTCTTGCACAAAGTCACAGAAGTGAATTATACTTTCTTTAGTTGAAAGTAGAACACAATTTAATGGAAATCTTTTAGATATAGAGCAATACCAAGGTCTGGATATTATTTTTGTTGCCAATTACAATTCTTTATTATTACAGATTCCCAAACCGACCCATTTACTCACTAGACAATTTATAAATAGTTCTATAGAAATGATATAATTAAAATAAAATAGTTGTTACAATGAACAACTCTTCTAAGAACCATGGGAGATTTGCATAGTGCAATTGAGGGTATGACTTGACCAGGAAAAGGATTGATGTGATTTGAAAGCAGAGTAACAAATAGAACAGTTGTTTGGCTTAAATTGGGCAATTTGATTTAAGAAGCACCAGAACAATACACAAAAACTACATATGCCATCCAACCCTGTCAAGAAATACGATTCCAATGCTGTAGGACTGTGCCAATTCATCCAGAGTGCCATCTCCAGCCAGCTTCATATGCCAAGTCAGTGAAGAGTCAAAACCACTTCCAGTTTTCTTTAATCCCTGAGAGATGAATTCAAGAGGCCAGTCTGCCTTTTTCATGCTGCTGAGAAAATAGAGCAGCAAGCACAAGTGATTGTTTCTAACTTTGTAGTGTTTAGCAGTCACACTGAGCAAGTAAGCTAACTTATGCTGATTTCTATTGAAGAGTGAAAACAAAGTAAGATGATCAAAAATGAATAACAAATTCAGAATAGGCATGGCTCTCTGTTTTTGAGGCTCTCTAAGTGCCTGTGTATGTGTGCATGTGTGTGTTTGTGCATGTGTGTTACTTAGGTCATGTAGCCATCCCAACAGACTATTTTCTTGACAGCTACTTGCCTACTAAAGCAACACATATTATAGAAGCTTTATTGTGATAATATGATAGATTCTTATAATCCACTTTGAAATATAAAGATAACTTTTGAGTGAAATGATCAGTAGTATAAAGTTAATGTGTGTTTTTTCATTGTGCTCACTAGTAGTGACCAGAATAAATAATCTCAGTATGCAGAACAACTGAATTGAGTGGCGATAAAAGTGAATTACTTTGATTTCTTTTTTCTTTTCTTTTTTAATTTTTGAGCATAGACACAGACTTCAATTCAGCCAGAAAGCTGGGCCATGCTCAACTTCATTCTAATCTCTGAATTTAAATAATCACCAAGCCTCATCTACTTGGCTTCCTAAATTGCTCTTTTCCCTTTCCTTTCCTCTCTTTCCACATATTGCCTTATTTTAAACTCTTGTCGTCTTTTCCTGAATATCGTATTGGTCTTCTTGTTGGTGGCCCTGTCTCTTCACAAAATTTCAAATCAGCTTATGTCTGTCTGGTAGTGCTATTTTTCTAATGTGTCTATCAGGTGACATTAACCACTAGATTAATAAAAACACATTACAAAAAATAATGACAACTTTTTCCTTCAATTCTTGAAGTTCAAAGCCCAATTCTTTAGAGAACATGCAAATAAGTTCACATTTTGGGTTCTCGTATATCTTACTTCACACTTACCCCATGCTTCCTGAATTTTTTTTTCCCAGAAGTCACTCCCCTTCAAGTTTCTTTCCAGATAAGTTTAACTGGTTTTTGCCCTGGATGTTCAACGTCCATGGAATATGTTTTTTATAATAGTGTTTTCTCCTTTTGCGCTGAATATAATACTCCTTTCTATAGCATGCATTTGAAGGCTGGGGTCCCTGTCTTATTTCTCTGCATTTGCAGCAGAATTGACATTAACATCTTTCTGTAGAATTAATCAATACCTGGACATCATGGCATGACACATTTATTTTCCAATTATTACTTTTAACGAGCCTTTTTAAAAATTCTGATAAGGTAAACTGAAGCTCTTAAAGACTTATGCTCTATGAACATGTTTTAGTTTCTTTTTGGGCATAGTGGATGAGCTAGGAGCTTCAGAGAGAAAAATTCTGAATCTCCAACCCAGCCTTACTCAGTGTCTCTGCATCACTAGTTTCCTAAGTTAGGGGCTGACATAAAAGTTCATGTCAAGCACTTCTTACTTTCAAGAAAATATTTAAAAACTACCATGAGTGATGTGGCTCTTGTTTGGTATCAAGGTCACATCTTTTCTTAAAGCAAAACAATAAAAATGAAGAATTTCTAGTGGAATATTAAAATGCAATTTATTACTTAAGAATTTAGTACTGGAAGGATTGATCTAATTTTCAAGTTAAGCTTCTGAAAAGTAAGTACTCTGAATATTTTCCATTCAATTATCTTCTTTCCAAGTTGCTGCCGTGAAAACAGTTAAAAGTTGGAAGCTGAAATTAGAGATTTGGGTTTGGAAATCTTCATCAACAAGCTCTGTTATTCTCAGTACGTAATGTATAACCTCTGAATTTCGTTGCTATCATACATTCAAAATTAAAAGGGAGAATTATGTCTAGCTGGCAGGTAGAGCTAACATCTATAGAGTCAGTGTATAAACTCTACAGCATGATGATCATGCATATTCATTAGAAATTTATTTCTTTCCTTCTTCATGTAGCCAAACTATACTTCTTGTGGTGACATTTAAATAGTATTTTCTAGTTGTGAGTTGATACGTGTCATGTTTATTCCAAGGTTTTTAGAAAGGAATAGTCTTCCTATTCTTTTATTCTTCTCCTTCACTATTGTTTTCCATGTAGACGCAGAAGGTTATGGGATTGGGAGTGAATGATGGAGGAGGTTTCTGAAATTCTGTGTGAAGGAGAGCTGTCTGCCAACCAAGCACATCCTCTTTGGAACATTAGATGAACAAAAGATAAGCTTAATTTATGCTTAAGCTATTCTTGCAGCTCTTCATCTTTCTGTCTGTGTAGCATTGTGCAGAACTGATTCAGGCATTCCACAACTCTGGACATGTAGTTGTTTGTATGATCATGTCCATTTTTGTGGACCATCACTCTCTTGTGTGATCTTGGTGGTGAGTGAACGGGTTATCTGTGGTAGGGAAGCCAAGATCTGTGAGGTTTGAGTTTTCTGTCATCTTTTCGACATCTTTCTGTCATAAACCAGTGATCATGTTCATTTATTTTGTTAAATTTTAAGACTATATTATGAGTGTCCAATGTCACTATGTCCAATGTTACTCACTCTGACACTGTATGCATTAGAAAAAAGTGTTCGAGTGACCTGGGCTGTAGGTTTTGCTACAGCAGGCTGTGAATGAATGAGGACCACCAGTTTGTAGAGACCGAGTGTATTAATAAGAAAACATTTCCACCTCTATGCTAACACAGTCAGTTTTAGACAGGCAGGGAATGAGCCAGGATATTTTAAAAAAAAGATCACAAGAACATTTCTTTTAGTTGGAAGACTGTACAAAGAAGTTAATATGTAAATGTACAAAGCTAAGTATCTGGTTTAAGAGGTGGAGGGTGGAGGAGGATAAAAATACAAAGATATATTGAAGCCTGATGAAATTATTGGGTGCTCATATTGGTCATTTAGATATTATCTTTCACAAGGAAGATCCACAGTAGAATTCTATGAGAGATGTTCTAAAACTGTGTAAAGATGGTCTCCAAAGAAAGAATTTGGGGAAAGAAATTATTTGGAGTCTGAGAGTCTGAGTTAGGGAAATAAGAGTAGGAAGAGGACGGAGGAACAGGTTTTAACATACGATGATTACTTTTAAATATGAGAGAGAAGAAAAGGAGAGCAAAGACTTAAGTCAAAAATTTAGAAAAGGGGGGCTGGGAAGGTGGCTCAGTGGTAGAGCGCTTGCCTTGCATGCTTGAGGCCCTGGGTTTGATTCCTCAGCACCACATAAGCAAAAAGAAAAAAGCCGGAAGCGGCACTGTGGCTCAAGTGGTAAAGCGCTAGCCTTGAGCTGAAGAGCTGAGGGACAGTGCCCAGGCCCAGAGTTCAGGCCCCATGACTGGACCCCCAAAAATTTTTTAAAAAAATTAGAAAAGGATAATAACACTAAGGAAAAAAATTCACAAAAGAAAGTGATACCATTAACAATTATTGGAATGCCATGGAAAAACATATCAACTTTTTGAAATAAGTCTTACTATATAGCCCAGACTGGCCTTGAACTCTTGATTTGTTGCCTAAGTTTCCTGATTGCTGAGTTACAGGTGTGCACCGACTCTTTAGGCTAGGCTTAAAAAGATGTTGCTTGTTGTTGTTTTGGTATGTTTGTTTTTTTAGAAGAGATCATTTTGAACTCCTTGGATGTGATTCAATCTACAAGTGGACACAAGTTTTCTCTCTTGTATTTATCACTAGTTTGTAAAAACATTTAGATAGTACTTAGTATATATCAGGCACTACTCTAAGCATTGTAAATATATTAGCTCAGTAAATATTCAGGCAACTAGTACATAATTATTGTCTTTGTTTACAGATTGTGGATATGTTCAAAGTTACACTGAGATTGTAAAGCTATGATCCAAACTTAAGAATTTGAACACAAAAATTAATACTTTGAGCTTGCCTTATATCTTCGTTCTTGACGAAAATAAAATTTCAGTAACAATTCTCCACAAGAAATGTATTTATTACTTTACTCGTGTAACTGTAACCCCTCTGTATAGCACCTATGCAATAAAATAAAATTTTACAAAAAGAAAATTTCAGAAACCAATGAAGAATATCAAGTGTAGGTTGTAGATATTCAGGAGTTTCTAATAATCATGAAGAATTGAAATTCTTGTTCTGCTTTTGTTTCTCCTTAGCTGAGCATTGTACACTTTTGGAAGATTCTAAACAAATAAAATACTATTTAGTACATAGTGATAGTCAGGGTTTGAATGTCTCCACCAAGATTCATGTTGAAACTTAATTATAACTGTAATGATATTGGAAGGTTGTAGCTTTAAGGGGTGAATAAATCAATTATGGGAGCTCCAACCTTATTGATGGTGGTCTATGGTAGTTGGTTTGTTATTACAAGAGTGACTTTGTTATAAAAATCACTTCTCTATCATGTCTTTTCTTGTCATATCCTGTCCTTTGCCATGCTATACTACACAAAGAAGGCTCTTCCTAACTTCTAAACTGTGGAGGAATGCCTTCTTTATTGACTGGGTTACCTATTCTGTCTTCTTTCATAGCAGGAAAAAACGGACTGATAGTCATCTCTTTTTTTTTCAGAAAGGAATGTTTCTAAAAACTTATAGAGAATTAAATGGGAATGGAGAAAAGTGTGATGGTGTTAGTTTTTGGGGTAGGGAGAGATTTTTCAGATATAACAACAAGTTAATATCTCATGAGGAAAGCCAACATACTACGTAGGTTTATGCTCTCACATTCAGCCTTGTTCTTTATGGTTGGCCTTTAGCCAGAGAAAATCCTTCCAACTGACAGCTGTCAACTGTCACAGGTTACAGAATAAAAGTGACAAACTACTCAGAATGGTGGATAAAAATACTGCAGCCTCAGTCTAAGCAGAACACTGTATAACTAGATTTTCTACATTAAGAGTAGATTTCCTTCTCTCATTCCCCTATCATGGAACAATCTTGACTTCACATTAACACTGAACATCTAGAAAAGCTAATTGATACTTTTTGTTCACCTGGACCATTTTGACTGGAGTAGTTACACTTCAGTACCCAATTCAGAGACATAATGTTGCTATATAGTATGAATGTTTATGTCCTTCCTAATTCATGTGTTGATATCTCACTCCAAATATGGTGGTATCAAGGACTGAGGCAAATTGGGGGGAGGGGAACAATAATTGGGTAAGAAGGATAGTGCCTCTTGGATGGCATTAGTGCCCTTTGAAAGGAGTTCAAGACATATTGCGTGTGCCTTTGATGTCATGAAGAGACATAGAAAGCATTACATATAAGAAAAGGGTGCTTACCAACACTGGATCAAATCTTATTCCAGAATGGTGAGAAGTACATTTTTGTTGTTGATAAATGACACAAACTAGTAACCTGAGAGGGCTAAGACAAATATATATGATTACATTACAAGTCTGCCATGTTTTCTTCCTTTCCTAACACATTTCCAGTCAAAAATGATCAGAAAATTGGTAAACGTAAACTGACAAACTAAAACCCACACTGAATCTGGCATACAAAAGGATTAAATATGAATAGCACATGGGTCCTCAAGGATTGTCAGACATTTAATTTTTCCTGAACAATGCTTATCAATTCTGATATTCTGATGCTAATTTTAATACTCTTCTTCTCCCCACACACTTTCAGAAGTTTTCTGGTTTGGTTTATATTCATCATCACTCCATTGCTGGAGAAGCACCAAGAGTAATGAAGAATGATAATATAGAAGTAATATAGAAAGGTATTATAGAGTAATATAGGTAATATAGAGTAATATAGAAAGGTTATATGTTTATTCCTTAAATGCTATACTCTTTTAGGTAAATAAACAAAATCAGTTGTTTGAAAGATGTCTCAAATCTCTTATTCCCAAACTTTTCTCCATCCAGTGCTGTCTTCCCTCCATCTAAAATTTTATTAGTGAAAGATGAACATCTGCATTATTTAAGTAATTAAGACAATGATGAATATAAACTTAAATAGATGATATGTTGCAGTAAGCCAGTTATGATTTCCTGAAGCAAAATAGAGACAGTTTTTATCACAACCTTTATTTTTCTTAATATAAGGGTTCTAGATTTATTTGAAGGGTGATGTGTCAAACTAAAGACTATATTTCTCATAATACTTTGCAACAATATTTAAATATAACAAAGTTTTATCAGAAGCATGTGGAATTCCCTTAAAATCTTTCCATAATGGGGAAAGCAGATCTTCTCACTATCTGAAATGTAATAAAAAAGTTAAGACTGAAGAAGTAGTCTGAAACCATCAACCAACACATTGCAGGGCAAAGAAATTCTGGTTTCCTGGTGATTCTGGAACCAATATTTAGTTCCAGATCACCTGAATCAATATATCTTGGCTAAGACAGAAAAATAAACTTTTCTTGTTTAATCCTCTATTATTTTGCTTTTCAGTCACTTGTGGCCACATTGAATTCTAATTAACTCAAAAATAAACATCAACATTCTGTATACAAAATCTCTTGCTTTCCATCAGAACATTGTCCCATCTTTTGATAGTCAATCATTTTATATGAAATTGTATAATATTTGCATATTATTTAAGTACATCCTTCCTTACACTTTAAGTCATCTCCAGGTTACAATAGCTAATACCATGAACAAGCTACATAAATTGTTACTATACTGTATTGTTTAAGGAACAGTGATAAAGGAGTTTGTACATCTCAAGTACAGATGTATTTGAGTGTTCTGTGATCACTTGAATCCATATCTACTGGGGTCAGACTGTAGAAAGTTTGGAGTAGATGGAACTCAACACTGAAGATATTAGGGATGTGTCATACAAGAATGGAAAGGGAAAAGGAACATTATCCCTCAAATATTCATGGAACATTTAAAGGAACAACCTACCACTGGAAAAAATTCTGTTGTTGGATCAATCAGTTGTACATTATTATGTGTAGCAATGGTGAAACTCCAAGTGTGAACTGGAATGTGCAGGAATCATGCTAGAAGTATCCTTAGCTCTCATAGCTGAATCTAGAACAATAAAGCAGCCAAGTACCAGTACTTTGGCTTGAGATATGGAATGTCTAGATAATGTTCTTTAAAGAAAGACATATTCTATTACAAAGTAGGATGGTATCAATTGACTACAAAATGCCGTTGCAACTTCCCAGAAGAGTTTCAGCTCATTTCAGCATGATATGATCGGGTACCCATTACAATATGCTAGCACATGAATTCATTATGTGCAATATCTGGGCCCATCAATGTTGATCTAAGCATTTTAATAGCCAGAGTTCATAGATCCATCTTAATACAAAGTCTGAAGTTTTTGGCTTTCAGGAATACATAATGGGCACATCGTTGCTTTACCTCTCTGTGGAATCAGAGGGCTTACACTTGGGTATCTAAGGGCTTGCTAGGAGTGGGAGCAGATGGTAGTTTTTATATGTTCTTTTTATAAATGCATTTTGAGCAGGTTTTTTTTTGCATGAATATTTCATTTATGACAGGGTGCTGCTTAGTTATATAAAAAGTAAATACATAACGAGCGAGGTGTAAGTATAGCAGCAGTGTGTAGTGCTGAGGCTAATGGGTGGAGAGAATTTTAAAAATACAAAGAATTCTCATTTTCAAAAAGTACTTTGCAAACTTTAAGAGACAAGTGACGTGTTTCTTTCCTGTTTCCTTTATCCCCATTTCTTCCCCAGTTCTGTTATATTTGTTCAGGAAAAGAAGAAGGTTTATATTCCAGAAGTCAAGTATTTAAATCTCAATATTTATTAGAAACAATATTTTTATGGGATTGAGAGAGGGCAGAACAGCTCACATAATATGAAAATAGCCATGGTAGGTGCCACAAATAGTAGCAGCCTAAGGTTAGGAGACTCTGGATTGCTGGGTATACAACCATCAGCAGGAAGAAAGAAGGGATGGAAAACAACAGCTGCCCAAAGCTAAAATGATGGGCCTTGATCTTCCCAGGGGACAGGTGGCCAAGACATGCCACATACTTAGTATTGTACAGTGTCATATATATATATATATATGCATATATGTATATATATATATACATATATATGTATTGTCACAGTGTTGTTATAGGCTTCAAAAATTGTTTGCACATTCTACCCAGAAAAAATGTTTAGGCTAATTTGAGAAAATATATGAAATCCCATTCTCCTGTGGAGTTGTTTTAGTTTCAGTCTATATTATATATTGCCACAAATAATTAGAATATGTTTTCCTGATTCCTTGTTTCATTAAAGCTAAGTTTTATTTTCTAGTATCTAAAACTAAAAACGATGTCATGTTTTGTATGACAAAGAATAGATATTATGGAGATTTTGTATACTATATTTAACAAAATATAAATAACATAAATGTCCTGATCTTTAAGTGCAATTAAAATGCTATTCATGTTGGCGATGATCTAAAGACAATGTGGGTTGTGAGAAGCTAAGAATGACAAAACAGTTTTGTGTTTTCTAAATGTTCCTTGGAGATAAGAACTTCATTCGATATGTGAGACCTTCAGTATTCATGAAGGATACCACAGTCCCAAATTCATGAATATCAACTCAGAGTATAATTGTCTCCATAAAGCTATTTCTAGTTTAGTACCATCACATTCTTGGATAGCTAGCTTCAACTCTACTTTCATCAGCAAAACCAGCAGCTGACTTTATTTTCAGGAAAAGTACTCACAAAGAAAATATTTTTTTATCATGTCATGAGAATAACTACATAGTAACTTGACCACAAGTAGAGAATATATAAACCACTGTGAGAAGATATGTGGGCCAGTCATCTAAGCACACTCTAACTAAGGGATTCCTGCTAGAGACCAGCCGCTTGCCACATGTAATTCAATTTCATGCCTCAGCAAAATTACAAATTGCTACATGTCATGAACCCTTGACTATTGCTTGAGGGTAGTCAAAGCAGCAATGTTAATTCCACTTTCAGCAGCATCTTTTTTTGTATTCTCCAAAAGGCACCAACCGTAATCACTAGCATGTAGTGGATTACTCTTTTAGGTTGGTTGATGATCTGATTGATTAAGTATGTGATTTAAGAACTGCAGAAAGGCCAAGTCTTTGGATTGTCCAATGGAACATCCCACATCAAGCTGCTCTTTGGTCCCCTCTAGTGTCTCTCTTAAAGGAAATTCCAAGATTTTAGTTATGAATAGTATTAGACTAATGGGCGCTAAGTAGTGCTACAGCTGTTGTTAGCGGGGGGGAAAAGGATTATCCAGAAAACAAATGTGGTCTGCATTGAAGGAGTGAATGAAAAAGTTAGAATGCCTTGGAACTTTGTTAATTTTATGTTTAAAGTATGAGTTGCTTTTTAATTTTTTTTTTAGAGATTTCCTGGGAGTGGCTTCTTAGTAAGGAACCAATGAAATAACAAGTCTGTACAAGTTATTCATTGAGAGATAGAAGATGTGTATACACAATATCTAATTTAAAAAATCTATACCTGGATTCTCATTTGACACAAAGATTTTTGAGTATTTGGAAATTTTGATTAAGAACATAATGAAACAAAAAAATCAAGTTTTATTGTATTTTAAATGTTTTGCCCTAAAATTTAATTTGCCTTGCAAAATTTTTCTTCTTACATTTAATTTTGTTTTTGATAATTTACAAATGTGATAGACTTTTACATAAGCAAAGATGTGTTTTGTATACAATAATATAATTTCCTACAGTTCTAATATGTTAAAGAAAATACTAAAATTTTTGTTTCAATTTCATATTTTACTTTTCACTTGTTTTTCTTTTTATTTATTTCAGGTTTAGTGCCTCAGGATTAATAGCTATCATTTATGGTTAGTTTACATGGTTTTGAGCTTTCTTCTCTCTCTTCCCTCTCAAAATGCAGAGGGTACAACTATTTAAATTTCCTTGAAATATAAGGATTAATGAAGTGATAATATATTTAAATATCAGTTATAGTAAGTTATAGTGTTCTAAGAGTTCTGAATTAGAGACACAGTTAATTCTGGCAACAGATTCTTATAGTAAATCAGAATAGATATTAGGACTAAGAGAGATGATGTCAGTATTAATAGACTGGATCGGTAAAAGGAAATGTGAGAATAGAGGCATAAAGAGAAGTAAAATCAGGGCTAATTTGTGAAGGAAACTGAGGGCTGAAATCTAAGCTTTAGTGTTGTGGCCAACCTTAAAGCTTTAAAAAATAATATTCTCTCTCTAAACAGTTAAAGCACACCACAATAAAATGGTTTTTAAAGAATGTTTATGAGATAATTTCCTAGGGTAAAATATATTCCTTCTGTTATTTGGGCAGTGATTTCCAATGCTATACGAAACTACTGAACTTTACTTATAACTTGTCACTATTTCAACATCACCATGAATAATGTATATTGGAGATAGCATAGGAAGAATTCAGATTTGCAAAAGAGGAAGAGCACAGGCTGGGAGCTCTAATTGTGGTTATTGGGCAATGTTGTCCAGTCCATCGCTCAAGACTTTGACACTTACTGACTTTAACAGGGTTGTGCAATGCACAGACATGGGAATTTAGCTTGGCTGAAAATGAATGCATTCTACCTGATAGTTTTCTCAAAAAAAGGTGATGGTTCCCAAATGTCTAAATTAATATTTTGACTGAATTCCACCACCTATGCCTCATCTGTACTGAGCACAACGGATGACTTGTGTTTTTGAGTTGATTAATGGAGGACACAGGATTAGCACATAGTAGACTAAATTGTAGATGACTGCAAAGAAGCTCATTTGTGTCTATTTATACATCCTTATTAATAGTTTTGGGCACTTAGAAATGCCTCAAGGAAAGGTAGAACTGCAGGTAAATAAGTTTGTGAATACTACCATTAAACTCTGAGGTATTTGAAATACACAAAATTGGTGAAAATTAATGGATACCAAGATCTCAAGAAATCAGATTTTCTAAAATACATTTAAAATTCTAACCTAAATTATTGCCTCTTGAATACCAAATATTTACTTGTTAGCCCGCAGGTTACATAATAGTCCAATGAATAATTGGTCCAAATGCTGATTTTTAAAAGTTATTAAAACAGTTTTAAGTCACTTTTAGTGATCTCTGTCTGCAATTAAACCTCTGAATTTTAAAGATAATTTTTTGAGCAAAAGCGTTCTTTTTAATTGAATTTTAATTTCTCATTTGGAATATTGGAATTGCTGGATAAAGACCATAAAAAAGTGGGAAATAAATCCATTAGTGACAATTCTGAGCATCAACATTTTAGTTATGAAACCTGAAATATCTTTTCACATGTCTTCTGGGGTATTTTCAGGGAAAAAAATTCCATGAAAGAAGCTGGAAGACAGTATTGAGAGGGAGCATTCCTGGTTCTTTTATATTTGGCTATATGATGTATAAAATTCAAATTATCTATGCTTTAGTTTTTCATATCTATAAAACTAAAAGGGCTATAATAAATAATACATAAACCCTGTTTTATCTCTGATATTTTATTGATTTCTTCTTATGATACAGTATATAAGTCTACATATGCTTTTTAAGAAAGAACTATATTAATTTGTCCTGCTCCTAAAGTTAACATACTTTTTTATTTCATTAGAGAAAAATAGATATTAATTTTTTTCAATTTAACTTTTCGATGTTAACTTTTCTGAAAGTATTGGTAGCTTCTAGGACTCATCTATACAAGAATAAAAACTGGTATGTGTCCTAGCACAAGTCTTTGATGTTAGACATTTTTAGTTTAACACACTGTGATGGCTCTGTGCCTGCAATGTCAGGAGGCAATTCTCCAGTCTGCTGTCTCATTCCTTGTCTGAGCTCAGCAAATCTCCAAACCTCTCAGGGACTCATGTCTTCATGATCAATTGGTTCCTTCTAATAATAACATAGTATTTCACCTAAGAGTGCCTACTCAGTGGGACTACTCAGGAATTAGAACTCAGGATGTCAAGAAACTTGGAGAGCCCTAAAAAGAGCTGACAATATAAAAAGTAGGAAGAACAGGTCAGATGTTTATGGTATCTAATGAAACATATAAATGAGGTTGTAGTTAATGACCAGTAGATTTGGTAGAAGAAGTAAGCTAGGAAAATAGTTTGTGTTTTATGTCCAGAAAAAGAAAATTATATGATTTGATGGTTACACTTCCTGTGAAAAACACATGATCAAATCTTAGAAGGTAAGTTTATACACTGTTTGTGTTCTCTGTTCATTTATGTACTGTGTGTACTTTTTCCTGATAATTACAGTATTCAATAATTTGTAAAGTTAATCAACTATTTATTAGATTAGATACTGAGTACTTAAAAAAAATAAATATTGGGGTTGGGAAGGTGGCTCAGTGGTAGAGTGCTTGCCTTGCATGCTTGAGGCCCTGGGTGTGATTCCTCAGCACCACATAAGCAGAAACAGCTGGAAGTAGCGCTGTAGCTCAAGTGGTAGAGCGCTAGCTTTGAGTTGAAGAGCTGAGGGACAGTGCCCATGCCCAGAGTTCAGGCCCCATGACCAACAAGAAAAAAAAAGAATAAAAAAGAATAAATATATCTGTATCATAACTGATAGATTCACAGGATATTGGTTAGTATATAAGCTTGTAATAAATTCATACATTGTAGAATTATTCTGAACTAAAAAAACAATATTTATTTACCTAAAGATCTACCCAAGGCTGTTTTTAATAAACACATACTCCACAAAAATCACATAAAAGTGCTCAGAATGTAAGAATATTACAAAAAGACTGTTATTTTTTTCCTTGTCTTCAAAATCAACCTAGAATTCCTCTGACCTGATGGCAGAGTCCTATATGTCAGCAATTGTGAGACTGAATCAAGAAGATTGTGAGATTAATGTTAGCCTAGGCTGAATTGCCAGACCTTGTCTCAAAAAAAAAGAGATAATTTTAATTTGAAAAATGGAATGATGGCAGAATTCTAAAGATGTAAACAATCTGCTTCTCCTCATGTTTTAATACCTTAAATGACTCAAGACCTCTTTTTATAACAGAGATGGTCCTGCTTACAAAATGTTTGCTCTGTTAGCATCAGCTATCTGAGGGCTGAGCAGAGAATGCATGGTTGCAAAGATAGGATGAAAACCAAGGGTGTACTAAGTCATTAATCAAAAAGGAGGGAAAGCAGGAATAGTAGCAAATTATGAGAAACAGCACAAAGAGAATGTGAAGTCTTCCCTGAGTATTTTTTCCACTGATTTACAACAGTAGAAGTCAAGCTGCAAATACCCAGGGGTTGAAGAAGTAGTATAATGTGATGGCCTTCATGAATTTATCATAGATAGTTAGGTAAAATGATTACTGTGGGATTAGAACATAGCTTTCTTTAATTGCACAATGACAACATATTTTCAATATCTCCTAAGCTTTTGTTCTGCTTGTAATATTGTTTGAACAAATATTTCCCATCTCACTGTAGAAGCTGTTTTTCACTTATTGATCACACTTCTGTGTGTTGCAAATTGCTGATATGGTCTGAATTTGGTGATGTCAGAGGGGGAAGTAGTTTCTGTCTCATTTACCCATAGTCTCATGGTGATCTTGAACATTTTTGCCACACAAAGGCAGAAAATCCAAGTTCATTTCTGATTCTTACTCTTTCTATTTGCAGTGGGCAGACAGTGGGTGAGATACCAACATTTATCATACATTTATTATAGTCATGGCTGTCTTTTGTGTGGATCACTGAAAGAGCCACAGGGACATTCTGTTAGTTTAGTACAGTGATTCTACTTGACAGAGACAAAACTACTCTTCACTTGGTGAGTTCCTTTTATTTTCCTATGGGTTCTTTGATAGTTGTTCTGTACATTCTGCACAGATAGACTTGAGGGCCTGTCCATATTTATTAATGAGGAACGAATTAAGACCAACTTATTCTCAGAGATGATATTGCTATAATTATTTAGTTAAAGTTAACATATTTAAGGATTTTCTACCTTTTTTGACAGCATGGCTTGTACTTACTAGGTAGGTGCTCTTCTATTTGAGCCAAGCCTCTGGCTCTTTTTGTATGTTATTTTTCCTGTTTTTTTATTTTGTTTTTGCTTTTGCCTGGACTGGACTCAATCTTTCTAGATAAATTGAATGAAAGACATGCAGGTACTATCTTCATCTTTTTCAAACAACAATCCTTCTTCCAGTCTCTACTTCCAAAGTTGCTGGGATTATAGAAATGAGCCGCCATATTCCATGCAAGATTTTCTGCTGTTCATATGTATTTGCTTTTGTGGATATTTTTTGAAGATGCCTAAAATAATACAACGCATTGCTGAATATCTCTCTCAAAACAAGATTCTCTTAAAAACATATCACAAGAAAATTCTTTTCATTTCTTTATAAAGAAGCATCCTAAATTTTTATAAGTATGTAAAAATAACTAGTAAATTTTTTTAAAAAAAAGCTCTATGGAAACTTTGTTTCTATAATCTCCTTTCAAGAATATATTCAAAACATACTGTAATGTTCTCTATTTATTTAGTCTCGTTAAAATGTCTTCATGTGCATGTTATATTTTTTTCCGCAGGGTTTCTCGAGACAACACTTGTTAGAATAAATACTTGTTATGGCTCTCAAGGTGATTGCCAGCTATATTTTATACTGAAGTACAAGTGGTAGCTGACACTCATACCTTGGTAAAAATATTTTTCTAGCAGTCATTGACTTATCTTTTAGGCTGCAGACAATGACATATTCTGCTTTCCTATGGAAGATGAACACAAGTGCATAAATATTACCCTTTGATTTTCCAGGGTTATTCTATTGACTAGGTGGGTTGACATTAATCATGTGATTCTGTCACCTGGAATGCATATAGGTATATAATGGGAAATTTCAAAGCTTCATTCATGAAAAAGTAACGTCATTCCTGGACATTCATTACAATGATACTAAATTAATACTTTTTGAATTCTTATTTACTCATAATCTACAAGCACAAAGTACTTTCTGTTTTTGGAAATAAGGGATTTGTAATATGATATACTGTGGAAATATGGTAAGTAAGGCAAAATGACTATTTTAATAAATCTTAGCAACTAGTATTTTATATTCTATGTATTTTGAATTTTGCTTTTTTTTTTTTTTTTGGTCAGTCATGGGGCTTGAACTCTGGGCAGGGGCACTGTCCCTCAGCTCTTCAGCTCAAGGCTAGCACTCTATCACTTGAGCCACAGCACCACTTCTGGTTTTCTGGTGGTGAACTGGAGATAAGAGTCTTACAGGCATGAGCCATCAGCTTTTGCTTCTTTAATAGGATTAAATTTCCTTTCAATCATGATTCTGGGTCAAGGTAAGATAAATAATTCTCTAGATACCTCAAAGGAAGAGACAAGGAATTACAGAAATTTGAAAGGAACTCTGAGCAAAGTCCCAGAGACTATCCACACTGAAATGCTATATTGTCTGGGGCGAATGGAAAGAACAATTGGCTAGGAAACAGAAACATGTTTTGTAGGAAGGCTAGGCTCAAGGGGAAGAAGGGTAGGCCAACAGATGGAGGAATGGTAGCTGAATATAGTCATAATATTCAAATGGAGAAGGGAGTAGTGGCTGAATGCAGTTATGATATTGAATGTACATATGGAACCAGGTAACTTGAGGGTGTGTGTGAGGATGACAGAAGATGGGGAAGAATGGTGGAAGAATTGGCTGAGATGATTTTGTACTCATAAATTTTGTACCCACAAATTGACATGTTAAACAAAAACCCCTTTGTACAAACATTTGTAGATTAAAAACATACAAAGCGTCCAGCGCTGGTGGCTCACGCCTATAATTCTAGCTACTCAGGAGGCTGAGCTCTGAGGATCACTGTTCAAAGCCAGCCCAGGCAGGAAAGGCCGTGAAACTCTTATCTCCAATAAACCACCAGAAAACTGTAAATGTCACTGTGGCTCAAGTGGTAGAGTGCTCGCCTTGAGCTGAAGAGCTGAGGGACAACGTTCAGGCCCAGAGTTCAAGCCCCAGGACCGATAACAACAACAACAAAAATACAAAGGAACAATTGAACTCTAGGAGAACTGAAATTATGTCACTCATAGAAGGGCAACACCACTGATAGGGTGTATTGTTAAGGCATAGCAGTGTAAGAAAACAAGCCATGATTTTCTTGTTTTCCTCATTTCTTGTCTTCCTTTAGTGCCTCCCATTGGTTGATCTCAATCAGAGCCTAAATAGCAAGGGAGTCCTGGTGATAGGTAGAAAAGAGATGGGAAGAGATGGCCCGTGGAAAGCAAGCAATGAGTATCCAATGAAAGTCTTCAGGAGTAAATCAAAGGTGAATCAAAAACCTTTGTGGCATTTATGTTATTACTTTACACTCTGGGTTCACCAACAGTACTACAGAGTGCAAAGTAGGTAGGCTCATATATGAACAAGTCAATGTGACAAAACTATTAAAACTGCCAGGAATTTATTCAGCCATTAACTTATTCATTCTATTTGACTCCTATAGTTTTAAAAGATTTTTTTAGCTAAATACATTTTTTAAAAAACAACTTCTTACAAAAATTTTGTTATTAATAGAAAACTTGGAAGGAGATTATAAGAGTCCACTAACCCTCTACTCAAACTTTTAATTCTCCAAGGCACTACTGACTTCAAAGGAATCCATTTTATTTTATTTGAAATGATCATGTTATGTATTTTATTCTTTGTTAAACAATCTTCAGTTGAAAAAATATGAAGGATAAACAAGTTACTTCTTTAGTTTGTAAAGTTGGAGGATATGTAGGAAGAAAGGCAGGAAAAATAGGTGGAGGAAAGAGAGGAGAAGGAGAAAACAAGGAGAGTGGCACATGAATAGATATATTCATCACCTCCAAAATTAATGTCGATTTGAATATGTTTATTACCCTAATATGGTTTCATAGGTTATGCAGATATAAACATAAAACTATCCACATTAAATATGTGCAATTTATTATGTATCAACTTTATCTCAATAAAGCTTTTTTAAAAAAGAAAACATTTCAGAATTATACTTCAACAGGATACACTTTCTTTTTCCTTCATTTTTTTTTCTTTTCAATATCAAGTCTTGCTAATTCCAAGACCTTAGAGTAATGTTTATAATAAAGTTGTGGATAGATGTAGACACCTCTTCAGCATGCATGTTATTCATTCTAATTACTTCATTTCTTTACTAGCAAATATTTAACAAACACTCATTCTGTTAAAAATAAAATATGTCCTTGAAATAGGAGAAAACAAGAACAAGTTTCCCACTGATAAATCAGTAGGGGTACCAATAATTCATATAAAGAAAATACTACACATAAAAATAATGAATTTCATTTAAAATGTGTTGTTATAGTAGCTATATGACTCTTAAAAATACCTACTTGTAGAGCCAGGCAGAGAGGCTTATGCTTACAATCCCAGCCCTCTAGAGGTTAAGGCAGGATAATTGTGAGCTCCAGGATAACTAAGACTACATAATCAACCATGCCTCAAATGACTAAAAGAATCTACTCTCAATATTCATAGTTATATTATATGCATATATTGAATACACAAGTATATGCAAAACTTTATCAATTGGTGAGTAGCCAGGAGACCTGCAAAAACAGAATACGATTCAGAATACGATTGGGAATATTCAGTGTAACAACCAATGATTTTTCAATCTAACTTAAGTTCATTTTCTGTCAATAAATCTCTACCTACTCAAGCTGGATTAGTGCTTTAAATGTCACTTATTTGTTCCTTACAGGTTACTCCAGCTCTTCTAGGGTCTTCTTGGTTTTATTCTGTCTGTCTGGGACCTCCTCCCATAGCTAAGTCCACCACAATATGTTATACTTTAAAGTGTTTTTTAGTTGAAATCCAATTCAGGTCATACAACTCCATTATCTTGTCACATATTATTCAGCTAAGAGTGATTCCTCCTTCCCCCTCAGAACCTGCTTCATTTTTAACATATTTAACCAGGTACAGTCCCTGAGTTTTTCTACTCAAAGTTAACACTATACCACTTAAACCACAGCTCTACCTCCAGCTTTTCTTTCTGGTGTTGTTTGTTAGGTAAGATATGTTTGTTAGATAAGTTAATTTAACATTCAGCATTAACATTTCTCTTGCATTACATCTGTATGGCTATTTTACAAATTATACATTCATTGAATAAATGTGTAGTAGGTGCCTATTGGATGCCAGCGATATGAAATGTATCTGCCTTGACGGAACTTTTAACTCTTCTGTGAAGTTTAGTTTCTGAAATATATGTTTATACATCTCTGTAATTATTCTCACTTTAGATCAAATCAGATGGCTTGAATTTGACAGATAATTGCTGAATAAGACTTTCTGAATATATGAAGTGATTGTGTTTCACTACCAAATATATGCAGTAATATTGAATATATGAAGCAAGTACATTAAAAACTGACTTATTATTCATCCTCCAAGCTGCCATATCTCTTCTTTCCTTTTTCCGTATGCAAACTAAATGTATATTAAAGCAACTGAAGATTTTATCTTCTGAAATACATGCTCA
This sequence comes from Dipodomys ordii, assembly GCF_000151885.1. Lineage (NCBI taxonomy): Eukaryota > Metazoa > Chordata > Mammalia > Rodentia > Heteromyidae > Dipodomys > Dipodomys ordii. Next base: position 2,407,470 of record NW_012267244.1, on the reverse strand, counting down.
CTTAATTTACCATAAGGACGATCATGAGAATGAATAACAATTTTTGAAATGTGTGTGTGTGTGTGTGTGTGTGTGTGTGTATCCTGGGGCTTGGGTTCCGAGCCTGGGTGTAGTCCCTCAGCTTTTCTTCTCAAAGCTAACACTATACCACTTAAGACACAGCTCTATTTCCAGCTTTTCTTTCTGGAGTTGTTTGTTAGATAAAACAAGTTTGTTAGATAAGACAAGTTAGTTAGATAAGATAATTTCCTGTTTGGGCTGGCCTTGAACTGTGATCTTCAGATCTTAGCCTCCTCAATAGTTAGAATTATAGATGTGAGCTATAGGTCCAAGGCTGAAACGTATTTTTAAAGAAGGCATTGTTGTTAGTACTATGGCTTATATAAATAGAAAAGGCAAACATTTGGGAGGAAGCTATAATATTTCTATAACTCAGTTCTCTATTTGTAGATAAACTATATAGACTCAGTCATTCTTTCATCCATGCTGAGTCCCATGGCTGTCTGAAAAAGAGAAGAAAAAACAGAAAGGAGAAGTAGATGCATCATATTTTGTGTAGGTCTGCTGGCAGATTTCCCTGATGTCAGATTTCTTTTTGTGCCAAAGCAAGAGTTTATGGGCTTATTTCTGTGTTCACTTAAAGTAGTTCAGTAAACATTCTAAGGATCTTCAGATATATGGAGTATCATATTACCTGTTTCTGATTATAACATTTAAAAAATTGAAGACAGGATTTTTTATGTCTTGTTTTCCTTTATAGTTGATGGGTAGCCTTGAGTTGAATTCTGACTGAGCACTCCAAAACAGTACTGAGAAGCTGTCTATAAATAAGTAGTTTTGTTTACAGAAACTTACTGGGAAACTGGACTTGTACCACCTGCCATTTTCTCAAGGATGAGAAGTGAGAAAAAGATTTTTCCATCTTCTAAGAAAATTCAAGTCAGTCAGACTACCCCTATGCAGACAAGCTTCTTTCTCTTGGTGACTTAAGCTGGCTATAGGTATCTTTCATTAATGCTCCTGAGGGCTAACAGCTCTTTGTATTATTGTTTTCCACCAAACTTTTTCTTATAAGCTTTCTAAGAATGTGTTACCTTGCCGTGAGTGTGTCAACTAAAAGAGAATTGGGTAAGATGAAACAAAATATCTGAAAATGAAATGCCCAGATTTATGAAAATAAATATCTTCAAGGTTTTATACTTACCCCAAATTCTTAATTTAAGCCAGTTAAAAAACTTCACTTATGTGGGCTAGTGGCAACTGGAGTCCATATGGAGTTCCTCAATTGGTCTTTGAGTAGGTGGGATGGATATATATATATATATATATAATGACAGCATTTCTGTCATGTCCCTTCCTTGGTCAGAGACATAGTCTTTACTGTCCAGTTGGCCTTATGAATGACATGTCATGTCATTCCAGGAGTCACTGGTGAGTTTTGTTTATAAGGTGATAAATTGGCTCATAAAAACTAAAGCCAGACACTCACTTCCTGGATTGTGTTATAAACCTAAAATATCATTGAAAAAGGGAGGTGATTCTATTAATAATTTAAGGCACACTAGAAGCTGGCAATTAAGTCTACTAAGAAATGAGTAGGCAGAGTTTTCCATACATTCTGTAAAACCTGAAGAAATCTGAGATAATAATCCAAAGAAGTGGTCTAGGGGAAAAGCCTATTGTTTTCTCCTAATTTTTGCCCATTTGGTCCACACTTAGTCAGTGTCATAGCTCTGCTGCTTCTGATGGTTGGGGACACCTGTAAAATAAAGAACTAGTATTACAATCTGAGTCACATTTCCTGTTTCTATTTTAAAGTCCTCTTTAGAGCTTGGCTACTATTAGGTTTGTCCTGATTGTCCTGTTAATGTGATTTAACCAGTCACATACTTGAAGAACGCCCATCAGAGATTGTTTTGAAGGGACACTTTAAGTCACAGAAATAGAGCTTCTGACAACTTACAAGACAAAAGTTTAAATAACCTTTAAAAGTAGAGTATGTTTATTTAATTACGAGAGGATAGAATTAAATTTTCTTCCTTAAGAGTTTCAGAGAATCATTTAGAAAGTTTCAGGAGAAGCCATCTGTTCATGAAACCAAAAGAAGAATTGAAGGGGAGTCCGCTCTGCTCATTGTCCTGTTTTCATTAGTAATTATAAGGAAGTAGATCCGGAAATAGACACATGAAAACAAGACATCCGTACAGTAACCGGTACTTTCAGACATCACCACAAAATCATACACGTGGGATTTCACAACCCTGTCACACTGCCAGAGTCCCAAAGCTGTCTCAGGCAAGGTTCTTCTCTCCATTTTTGGGTAAAGAAGGGCCCCTCCCCTTGACAACTATTTCCTATAAATCATTTTTCTTGAAGGGCCAACTAATCTTTCTTGGTTTCAAAGTCATACTTGTAATACTGAGGAAAAATTCCACTTATGCTATTAGAAAGTCAGCTTAATGTGTTTGGTTAGCTACATTGGTCAAGGGCAAGCTCCAATCCCTGGCAAAATACTTGGTTCAAACATGGAACGTCATGAAAACATAACCCTTGGTGATTTACTACTAACACAATTTTCATTCCTCCAATGTAGTTGCAGTTACTAAAGTTTTCTGTTTATTTATTTTTAATTTTCCAGATATTTTAAGTTTAAGGTGTTGTCACTGTGTTCATTGAGGGAAATAATTTTATCCCCAGAAGTTCTCTTCTTGTCAATATCTTCATCTTACCCATCTAAAAACCTTCTTATGATTCTCTTAAATGCTATTCTCAAATGGAGAATAGTGTTAGTACTTCAGCTGAGGTTTAAAAAATCCATAAATACACTCCAGACTTTCATCTTGACTATTTAATGAGTTTAGATGTTTGCTTTTTGAAACTTGAATTAAATAGGTAATAGTTTGAATGCAGTCTTAATGAAGTAACAGTCCCAAAATAGTGTCTTTCTACTGTCATAATTTAAGAACTTACCACTGGCCAAGATGGTTATCAAATTAAAGACAATTTGCTCTACACAAATGGTCAGAATCTGGGATATTCCCCTGTAGCTTTTCGGTGGTAGAGTTTGGGAGCCCAGTGTGAGAGGAACAGAATCTAAAGCTTTCTACCATCAATTAAAGCTGTGAGCCTCAGTACTGATGCTAGATATTCACTGCCATAAAATCACTGTGGGATTAATGTGACTCATTTTTGGAAAATTCATCAACTCATGAGGCAAAAAGAGAAGGCTATCAAGGGATACAGACTTTTAATATTCACCAAAAGGTAAATGACCTGTCTCCTCCCCAAGAGCAAGGCACTGACTTATTTATCTTCTCATCCTGCATCCATATTGGAGATATCATCATAAAATTCACTTAAGCATCTATTATTTAAAATAACAATAGGGTCCATAGTTTCCATAGAGTCTTTTACCTTAGAGAAGAACAGAACAGAAGCTGTCTACCACCTTGTCCACCAAGTGAGGTTTTAAGTTTCTTATCATTATTTTTTTTTTCCAAAAAGGAATTTCTTGTTTTGTGTATAAGTTTATCTGATTTGGGGAAGGTAAGGGGAATCACAGAAACAGTGGGACAAAGGGTGAACCAATGTACTACTGATACTTACCAGATACTATGTTGGAAATTAACTTTACCACTCTGAGGGTAAAGGAGAGTCAGGTGGTGGGAAAATGGGTGAAAAGTGAGGGAAGGGCTAATACTTAAAAAGAAATGTACTCATGATCTTACCTATGTAATTGTAACCCCTCTGTGCATCACCTTCATAATAAAATTTTTAAAAAGAGGAATTTGTTGTAAAACCACTGGGGTCAAAGTCCATAAATAACTCACACCTATGCCATTTGTCTCTGGCTTGAACTGTATGTTCAATGTAATTGTTCTTAATCAAAATAAAATAGTTGTCAGTATTAAATAATAAAATTCACCCAAAAGGCAAAGTAATATGATGTAAATATTATATGTTTGGCACTAGAGGTATATTTTCAGAAGTTTTTGAAAGAACCATAATTTTTCTAACAGTAAAAAACAAAACAAGACAAAAAAAGAGCAGGCTAAAAAAATCCAGAATATGTAGTAGCATTAAAGATATCAATCTCATCCCATGTTTTGTTTTTCTTTGTCTTGTTTCATTTCATACCCAAGACAATAAGTCAAAAATATTGTCTCATTTTACTATGTTTTTTTAAACAAGTGGATAATTTATTTCCAAGTAGAGGTGAAAAGCTAAATTTAAGTCTAGAGCTAATTTGGGGGGAAATATAGAGCTATACAAAAATTTGAAATTGTAAAGGATTTGTTATTGATTCATCTCTGGTGGGGAAAAAAAATCACAGGCCAGAAGAATAGTATATCCAGATAATTGTATTTATGGGTACAGTCCTTCACAATGAAAGACAATCATTTTTTAAAAGATAGAAGAAAGCAAACATTCTTGATCCCAAGAATGTTATTATACCTTTAGAAAACAAACAAAAGATCGATACCACACATAGTCACAGGCCTCACAGAAAGCTAAGAACTAGATGAGCCATACAAATGTAAAACTTGTACATAGAGGAAAACATGCCAGGAAACATGTCCTCCGTAAGTTGTGATGAGGGAGTCTCTGATTTGCCAGCACAGGCCCAGGCTTGTAAAGTACAATTCTTAGGTTATGAAAAGGCTAGTTGTTCATTCATTCAATCATTAATTTATTCTATCAAGAAATATTGAGTGAACACCTACTATGTGCCAAGAAAGTACAAACCCATAGAATGGAGAGCCATATGGATAATGGTCTCTTTTGCTTTTATATTTTCCTTGAACTTAAAAATCTTCAAAATTTGATATCTAAGTTACTGAATAAGTTTTCAGCAAAATGATGGGACTAAGTATTTGGCAACAGACACAAACTTTAGGTGAGTCATTAGAATTATCAAAGGTGTCTGAACTCACTATTGCTTGAATTTCCTTATGGTGTGTTCACAAATAGTATGAATGTTTACTTGACTAGTTCTGCTCTTTGCACCTACAATTGCTATGTGAATTGTGCTGCTCATTGTTTGTTTAAAGGATTCTGCACTTGTTAATACAAATAATATTCAAATTACTATTGAGGTACAATATACAAGCTCTAGCTTCTACAGAACCTGGTATAGAAAAAAAATGTTCAATAAACTATTCTCTACAGTGATTGAATGAATTGAACTATTTGTTTATAAGTAAAGGTTGTGATATGATTGTTGGTGGATAGTTCACAGTGATCGGTCACCTGGAGAGAGCACTGAGCACTGTCTCTGCTGTGAAACTCTATACCCCAGGGAGCAGGTATTCAGATGTTTGTCTTGGGATGGGTTTGCAGAGTCAAGAATGACCCAGAAACAATTGCTGTTTTGTGGAGAAACAATTGATTCTCTCCCCTTAGTTTCCCTCTTCTGTTCTACCTCAGGAGGCTAGGAGGTAGAAATGGGTGAGGAAGAAGTGGACTTGAAGGTTATTTAGCTCCTCCTCCTCTTCTGCTGTGTCTTCAAGTTAGGCTCAAATTACTAGGATAGCTTTTGTGAAGTGGTGTGCAATTTGAGGATGCTCTTTAAATAGTGGAACAGAAGGTTCATGTACAACCTGGGTATAAGAGGCCCCTGATAGATAGATCAGTATCCTAAGCTTAAGCTTCATTATCTTTACCATCTAGTAATATAAGATTGAAGGAATGATCACAAAATTGGATATGAGATTGACTTTTATTCAATGTTGACTACATTTATAAAAGTCCAGTATCTATGTGTATATATGTATAACTCTATCATCACTGTTATTGTGTGTATGAAAGTTATTGGAAATATAAGATATATTTATGTTAATTTCAAGAATGAACATACAGTAGATCTATCCAAGTATAATGAAAAGCAATAGCTGGAGAACAATACAGTCACTTTCTGATGGTAGCCCAAACGATTTAATATCTTCAGCTCTAATTCTTGTAAAATATGGAAGAAAGGATTAATTTATAATTAATTTACACTCCTTTGTTAGAAGGTAATCAGTACAGGTAAAAGATAAAAACATGATCATGATGAATTTTAGGCTGGGCCCTGTAATCCCAGGTACTCAGGAGGCTGAGGTCTGAGAATTGTGGCTTAAAGCCAGCCCAGGTGAGACTCTTCTTAAATTAACCACCAGAAAACTGGAAGTGGAGTCGTGTAGCTTAAAGTCGTAGAGTGTGGCTAACGTTGGGCTCAGGGGCAGTGCCCAGTCCCTGAGTTCAAGCCCAGGACTGATGCAAGTGTGTGCGCATGTGCGCACATGCACGCGCATGCATGCACGCACACACGCACAAAGACCTTCAGTGCAATAACTTACAGTGTGGACAAAAGTGCCAGAAGCAAAAAGTTCAGAAGATAGGTCTGTCTGTGAAGCAGTGGCCCAACTCCTAAAAGAGAGAGTAATAGCCATCCTTTTGCAAAGATAGCTTTTTACCCCTAAAGAAGGATCCTGATGTTATATCATGATAAAATTAGAATCCACTTAATATTCACATTCAGTATTAGTTTCAAACACATGGTATTTGCTCAGCTTTAACTCCGGTTTCTAGTTTCTCCATCTACACTGCCCTGGGAACAAGCAAATCCAGGAAACAACTGTTTTGGAACTGATGGTTCAATTTTATGGCATGTTCTGAGATTAAATAAATGAAGTTTAAAAGTTTAGCTAATAGCTGTCAAAGACATTTGGCAAATGTAATATTTATAGGAAATTTGTTTATGAGTTTGTGTTTCAAGGAAGTTTATGTTATTTTAGTTTTATTGAACAACTGATGAAATGTTTGTCAAAGTTAGAGACAAAAATTCTTAATAAAGATCTGCTTGTCGCAGACAATATACTGTGTTAAGGTAAAATTATAGCCATTACTCAGGGCCTAACAAATTGCTCATAATTCAAGAAGTACCCAGTTGTATTTTTGAATTAATCAGGGAATCAACATATCAATTTTGAGAATGATATGTTGGAAAAATTAATTATTACTAACAATTAAGACAGACAGCAAAATAGAAGGAATGTAGCCCAATTCTGACTTCAAATAACTGCCTGAATGTTCATTATGGTAATTTCAAAAATTCAGTTTAATTCTTTTGTGCTCAACATGTTAAGTGGGATCTTGCAAATATTTGTCTTTCTGTAAGTGGCTTGTTTTACTTAACATAATTTTCTCTAAGTTTATTCATACTGATATAAATGACTGGTTACCAGAGGCCAGAATAATAGATTGGTAAAAGGACACACATTTTTATTTAGATTGGAAGAATAAAGTTGAAGAGATTTATTGTACATCATGGTGACTAATAATGGAATATTTTCTATTTGAGAATTTCAAAAATAATACATTATTTTATTAGAATATACTTATATAAAATTGTAATTTATTTTACTATGTGTATTTTGGTACTGTGAACACATCTACCTTTCCCAATTAGACTATTTTTCCTATTGCTATTTCCAATCCCTTATAGATTTTCTTTTACTTTCACTACCTCCTCCTCTTCTTCTTCTTCCTCTTCCTTTTCCCCTTACTCATCCTTTTCTTCTTCCTCATTGTTGTTGTTGCTCTTCTTTTTTTCTTCCTCCTCCTCCTCTTCTTCCTCTTCTATGATAGTCTTTCTGAGTCTAGCTCATTTTTTAACATGGTAATTTCTAATTCCATTGCTTTTCCTGCTAATACTATGATTTCATTCTTCTTTGTTGCTGAATAATACTCTACAGCATGTATCATCCATTTATCCACTGATAAGCACTAAAGCTAATTCCATAGCTTTGCTTCCAGGAAACAAACTGTTGGAACATGAGTTTCCAGGGTGAAGCAGTGTATGCTGCCGTGGATTCCTTCAGATGTACTTACAAATGATGCATCCTAATGGCTCTGTTTTTACTCAGGAGTTTTGAGGACCTTCTAGTGGCTTTCCATAACAACTGGGACAAATTCACATTCTGACCAATATTATAAGAGTATTCCTCTCCCACTACATACTTAAGAGTAGGTTTTAAATGTGCTTGTTACACACACACACACACACACACACACACACACACACACACAAGCATGTGAAATCATGTATATGATAGATTGATTTAGCCCTTCAAAAATATATCTATATTTTGAAATGTATTGTTGTACATCATAACTTTTACTTGCCAATTAAACAACGGAGGCACTTTAGGTTTTCAAAAATGAATTATTGCTTGGTGCCAGTAGCTCACGCCTGTAATCCTAGCTACTCAAGAGGCTGAGATCTGAGGATAGCAGTTCAAAGCCAGCATGGTTAGGAAAGTCTGCGAGACTGTTATCCCCAATTAACCAGAAAAACAGAAGTGGCGCTGTGGCTTAAGTGGTAGAGTGGTAGCTTTGAGCTGAAGTGCTCTGGGAGTGGGCTTAGGCCCAGCGTTCAAGCCCCACAACCAATAAAAACAATAACTGCAACAATAACAACAACCAAAAAACCGTGAAATTATTGCCCTACTGAATGAAAGAAACAAATATTTCTGAAGTAAAAATTATCTCACTATAGATTAAGTACATTTGTGATTAATATGACTAGAATGCAATACATGTTCACCCTTGTAAAATACAAAAAATCAGCATTTTCCAACACAGCAATTTGTAATCAGAGCAGAGAACTGAAGAATCTAACTGCCAATCACCCAGAAGTGACAGCAGTCAGTGGAAGGGGTGGTCAGCTGCCACAGATGGAGCTGTGAGAGAGAGTGGCATCACCAAATGCTTCATTCTCTGACCTTAATTGTGAAAGCCATGAATTGGTCAGCTTGAGTCTAAATGTCCTGTCTCCAGCCCATGTGAAGGGCCATCAGACTGAGCTGGTGTTATCAGGGTAACACACAGACCACAGGAAGTATCACTCTCAAATAAGAGGAACACAACTAAGTAAGAATAGCAGCACCTTCAACTTGAAAGCTCATATTTACCCAAGTAGCACTTTCATCTGGGACAAAAACCTGGAGCATATTTTTAGTAATCGTCCTGGTCATAGAAAAGGCATCTGTTCTACTGATTTCAAGTTGCAAATCTACTTTTGTGAACATGCTGTGTGTGTGTGGGGTGGGGGGGGGATAGGGAGAGGTGGTGAGAGGAATTTTCAAAATCCTTCTACATACTAAGCGGCCTGATGCTTAATATTAAATCCTGTGGCATTAAAACACACAACAACAACAACAACAACAATTCTTTTCATTGAGGCCTGGAAATTCAGTTTTAAGAACTTAAGGTTTGGGGGCTGGGAAGGTGGCTCAGTGGTAGAGTGCTTGCTTTGCATGCATGAGGCCCTGGGTTCGATTCTTCAGCACCACATGAGCAAAAAGAAAAAAGCCACTAGTGGTGCTGTAGCTCAAGGGGTATAGTGCTAGCTTAGAGCTGAGAGACAACGCCCAGGCCCAGAGTTCAGGCCCCACGACCGGACCCAAAAAAAAAGAACTTAAGGGTTTTAACCCAGGCACAAGATCTATACAGAAATACATTCTAGCTGTTAATCATTAACTGTGAATCTCAAATCTGTGTCTCCAATTCCATTTATATGTTGTTATTCTAGCACATGTAGGTTCATCACTTTCCGTAGTTAAATACACATGCATGTATACCCACACCCACAAACCCCAAAGGGTTTTTTGTCTCATGATATCTCTGGGTTATCCAGCTTAGCTGATACACTTGCATAAATGGCAACTCTGATAACATAATTGCTCTTCTCAAGAGGCCTTTTCTCTCATGGGATAAAATATTAGCTCTTCATTTTTTATTCATTTGTCTCCTCTTAATCTTTGAAGGCACTTTTATACTTACTTTAAGGTAGTTTTGTGGTTATTGTCAAGTCAGTCTCTTCAGTGTTTTCCCTTACAGTGATAAGTTTCAGTGTTTGCCTTTGTGTGGTTTCTTCTGTAGGAATGTGCCCTGGCCATTCCTTCGTCCTGGCACCTTACTATTGCAGGTCTACTGTAACCCATCCATCATCAAGAGCTGTTCCCTCATCTATTCCTTCCTTGAGCCATTTCAGTGTCTCAAAATAGATGTATTGATTCGGTCTTTTAAAGTATTTAACTACAATGTTAACATTATCAACCAGTAATTTTCACACACTTGTTTTTACAGGAATTACCTCAATACGACTTGGGTTTTCTCAAATAAAATGAAAATTTCTCATGGCGTATTCACTTTGTAGTGCTTAACATGTCGTTCTGTTATAGTAGTTGATCCACATGGTCACAAATAACATGCATGTAAAAATTGTCCTTACACTATTGGATGAAACTGACAAAAGAATCAACAACACACCAAAAAAGAAAACAGACTGTGTTCTTCTTTATGATAGAGATAAGGACTTACACTTGACTTTCCTTTTCTGATGAAAATAGCTCAACCTACTATATAAATGGCAATTTTTCAAAATGAAAAAGATTATAAAACTTGAACACATGATTCAGAAGCCAGAATGAATAATTAAGTCACTCCTGCAGTGACATGTTTTAAATGGAGTGCTTTTCTATCTATCTACATGGAGAATAATACTAAAGATTTTTCCCACCTACGACTTTGTCTCATAATAAATTGTATTGGAAGTTTCTGTATGCTCCTTCTTTAAAATAGCAACCAACTTCAGCATTTCCTTAGATGGCATGCTGATTTCTTCAGAACATCACTTACAAATTATTTGCCAAGTTATTTTTATAAACTGGAGTTTCTGCTGGGGAAAATTACTTTAAATGTTTGGCTGGTGTGGCCTACCAACAAATAGTACTTGTCAATAAATATTAAACAATCATATGAATATGTAGTTGAAAATCTGAATTCTATCTTTGCCGTGGGATTTATTTTCCTCTTCTCAAGATGCCTGGGATATGGAGGCTAAAAGGTCTACTGCAAAGCCTGTATTATTCATTGAGAAACACTCACTGAGGACCATAAGTTAAAACTTTTGCAACTGTTGAAGACTTTTCCTGTAAAGCAGCTTTCTCCAGCTATTTTATTAGAAGAGACAACTTACCGGTGAACATTCCTGCTGCCTTCCAAGGTATTCTTCATTTGGGTGGCTGTAATTATGGAGTCTCAGGCATCAATTTGGGGAATAGATATTTTGTTGTGTTTCTATTGAATAGTTCAAAAATGGAAGATTAGCGGAAGAAGCCATATTCAAAGGCATAGACGTGATTCTGCATAGTCTGGCTGTGGAAGTCCTGGAGAGGATAGAAGTACTCCAGAGGTCTAATCACCAGTGGGAAGGAGTTCAGAAGTGGGAGGTTTGCTTCTTTGGTTTTGTCATTAAAGTATTTAGACCTCAGCAAGCATTTAACCAATAGCTACTCTGTGTTTAATAATCGGAGTGTGAGTTGACAATAGGAGCCTAGAGCCATGCTGCCTAGTTTGGGTCACTGGTCTGCTCTTTTCTTGCTGGTTCTGTAATTTGGTTCATGATATTTACCCTCTCCAACTCAGTTTACTTCCTGTAGAATTGAATGAATAATAACACCACCTTCTATACTGTTGTATTAACTTCGTTAATATTTTGAGAGCAAATAGAATGTTGTATGACATAAAGGACTATCAAATGCAGTAGTGATCACTTACTTGTGACCTCAGTTCTCAACATGGTAGCTGGTCAATGTTAAGTACGCAATACAGTTTGAATGGATGCCTAATGACATTTTCAGAGTTATTTTAAAAAATCATCTGATGGGGTAGAGCAATTACCTAACAGCTCAGCAACAGAGCAATTACCTTATGTTTATGTGGCTCTGGATTCAGTCCTCAGCACCACACCCACAAAATTGATTATGGTTATGTTTGATGAAAGTAGATTTTTATCTTATCACACCCCTGAATATAATTTATTTTATCAGATTCTTTGTGTGAATGAACATCAGCACAGCTTAGAATTATTCTCAGCTTGGTTCTTCCTGTGATTTTTTTTTCTTCTGATTCCGTTAAAATGAAAACTATGTTTAAAACTTCAGATTAAGCTTGGTGTCAGTTACCCATGCCTAAATTCATCAGAAGGCCGAGATCTGAAGAATGCACTTCAAATTCAACCTAGGTAGAAAAGTCTGTGAGATTCTCTCTTATCTGTGATGAACCAGCAAAAACCTGGAAATGGAGCCATGGCTCAAATGGAAGAGCACCAGCCTTAGGATAAAAGCTAAAAGACAGCTTCAGCCCCAGTACTGGCACACAAAAGAATATAAAAAAAAGAAAAGAAAAAATATTCTGCTCTTCACATATCATCTTGTATATGATGCACTTCAGAATGGCAGAGTAACTTAAAACATAGAAACCACTTGGATTCCTGTGATTTTTCTCAAGAATAGGGTTAAAACTACCCAGGGAAACTTCCAGTTCTGATTCATCCCAATTGCAACTCACTGCTTACGGTAGGCTGGAGAATGAAGCAAACCCCATCCTTGTTTGAATCCCTGCTCTGGGCTTCCACTAAAAGCACAGTATTATCATCTCTTCTGTCCAGTCGCACTGCTGGTCTTTTCTATTTTTCTCCCACAAAGTAGAACTTGAGCCATATTGCAAAGTCTAACCATCTAACTACTTTTTTTTTTTTTCTGCAAGAGCTGATGCTATTAGCTGAGGTTAGTTGTCTAAGTAACGGAGTGTGATCTCCTATGCACATTACTGAGTAATAGTTTCTGGGAGACTGTGGAAAGTATGCAATATTGGCATAATAGATCAAGACTTTCATCAACATAAAAGGAAAGGAATTACAAGGTACTTGCTGACAGGGAATTGCAGCTTGATAGGGCACTCAGGGGGCAGATACACTAAAAGCATTTTGGCACAGTGAAGTGTATTTCCTGGACAGATGTGTTCCATTCGTGATAGAAGGGCCTTCCACTTCTCATGAGCTTTAACATGCCAGATACAAGTAAGCTAGCCATGTTTTGTCAGCTACTGTTATCACAGGAAGTTCAATGTTGTCACCCTCTTAAAGTGACATTACTTCAAGAAAACCAGACCAGAATTGACTTCTGAGAAAAAACTTCCGTTGATTTTCTTACTTTCTCCTCTCTAATTGGTGATCATATCAGAATACAAATAGCAACGTTTGGTTTGGTGTGGGGGCTTGGAAAATTTTTGGCTTAACATACACTGTAAGCTTGCTTTTTGTAATTTATAATACCAATGCCACTTGCTAATGACATTCAGCGAAGTTGGTTTACAAAGATGTTGCTCAGGAAGAATAAAAATATTTTCTTATTTTTATAAATGGAAAAGTAATGCTTACTGAAATAATTTTTAACTCAGGGAAATCAGAAAATGTAATGTTTTTGTTGTTGTGAATTAAAAAAATCTTGAAGGTAGAAGTTATTTTCCTCCAATTTTCACACTACCCAGAATTCTTGAGCTTTGTCCTGGTGTCTGTTATTCTCCTTAGGGCTGAATAAGTAGATTTATGTTTCCTTCACCTAGAGAACCGTTTTTCATCATAAAGTCTAATAAGAAGGGCCCAAACATAACTACATTGTCCCAGGCTGCCCTTTTACACTAGCTAAAAGGTAAAACGAGCTGTTCGAGTAACAAGCTACAAATTGATGCAGGCGGTGAGAAAAGAGAACTGGTTTTCTGCCCTGTAACGTCTGCACAAAAGAGGAGAATATGGTTAAAAACATTGGCGGCAGCCAGTTACCGGAATAGCCAGCACTTCCAGGAACAAATGCATTCCTAATGAATTTGTGGACACTGCATTTACCGCAACAACAGAAGGTTTTCTCACACATGCACTCCACAGCACCCTCCTGCACAGGGTTTATTGACCTTCTGCAAACACTGATGGAAGAGATGGCTGCCAGGGAGGGAGAGGCAGAGAGCCATCCAAAACATCTTGGAAAGACCTCTGAGAGAATTTTATTTTAGTGTTTAGGAGACATACCCTTCTTCTCACTGCCAAAAAACAGTTTTTTTTTTTTTTTTGTTAAAGGATTCAAAGAGTGAAAAAAATTAGATGGTTTTCTAATGACATAGTCACGCAATCCCTTCCAAGACCCACACTACCTGTGGAGATTTTGTTTCATTCTGAGGCAGCTTTAGTTTCTTGATTGTAGTATAAACATCCATGCTGACTGAGAAGGGATTTTTGCTTTTCACTGATCATTGATACAAGTTTTTGCCTTCTTCATGTGTATTAAACAGTAAGTCTAGCGTGAAGAAGGATCTTTCCACAGGACAAAACTTTACTTAAATACTAATAGTTTGGCTCTTAGAACTGGCCAACAGAGTTTTCTTCACATCTGACTAATGGTAGAGGAAATAAAGTCACCAAAGAGTGACTATTTTAGTCACTTCAAAGTCACTGGACAACTCATCATTGGGAACACCATGATTAGAAGTTAATATGTCCCCATGAATATAAAACTATAAGATTCTTTCTTGGGGGAAAGATTCTTTATACATGAAAATAATTCTTTTCCTGAGAAACATTTTGCATTTGTTATACTTGACCAATTGCTTAAGGTTAAAAAATTTCAGAGCTAATTAATAAAACATTACTATCTTATTTTTCTTGATATATGACCTGAGCTTCCTAGAAAATATCCCAGTAATTTCAGTAAAATTAGTTCTGGTAAAAGACTGAGAAAATATCCTCTATAGCTACCTTTTCTTTTAGTGTTTGAAATTAAAGTGACAGAGATCTTTAATCAAGAAATGCTTGATTTGTGAATAATAAAAGCCAAAGGTTATTCTGGTGCCCTGAATCTTGTATATACATTTTTCTAATTTGGGGAGGGGAAAGGAAATAACAAAATGCTGAAATAAGGGTATAGGTTGACCCATTGTAACAATGAGATCTACAAGACATTATGTTGAAAACAAACTTTACAAGTTTAGGTGGCAGGGGAGGGAAGAGTTGGGGAAGGGGGGAGGGAAGGGATGATAGGGGAAAAAACAGAGGAGGAGGTAACAATGCTCAATAGGAAATGTACTCATTACCTTAATCATGTGACTGTGACCCCGCTGTACAGTATTTTACAATAAAATATATACAAAAAATAATAATAAAAGCCAAAATTGACATTAGATCGTAGGCTCCAGGAAAATGACTCATAGTAGTCCCCATGACCCCTTGCTACCTCCATAAACCAAACACAGATCTAGACAATTTTCAAGTAAACATTTGGTCCTAATGCAGCTATTCTGTATATACAGCCAGAGTAAATAAAGACTAAAATATTAGCTTTAGTAAAATTCTGAATTTGCAATATATTCTTCAGAAGAAAGTGGTTTTTAAAAAGCTATCCCTGGAATTGAATGGTGAAAATACTGATAAAGAAAATACTGATAAGGAAACTCTAGCAATTTGCTTCAAGTATATGCCATTGAGTGGTGTAATAACGTTTTGAAAAGGGCAATTAGTATATTTACTTCCAAAGTGGCAATAGGTCTCCAGTAGGTGAGTTCCTTTAAAAAGTTATCAACTAAGCCAGGTGTCAGTGTCTCATGCCTGTAATATTATCTACTTAGGAGGCTGCGATCTGAGCATTGCAGTTCAAAGCCAGTCAGGGCAGGAAAGTCTGTGAGACTCCAATAAGCTACCAGAAAACTGGAAGGGGTACTGTGGCTCAAACTAGTAGAATGCTAGCCTTGAGAAAAAGAGCTCAGGGACAGAACCAGGCCCTTACCCCTTCCCTCCCCACAAATAGTTATCAACTACTTCTTCCTTCCATTATGAAATTAATCAATCTTTATTATATTATCCTAATTTCAGAAAATCCAGTGACAACTCAGATATTTTATGTCCTCTTGTTTTCACTTTGCATACTTTTTCTTCATCTGTATTCAACTATAGGCAATTACATTTTCTTTCTTAATCTCTTAAGGTTTATATTTCAGTTGACATTTGTCAGAAATGTTCCATTTCTAGGAGTCTGAACTGTGAGCAGCTTAACTCATACTCTACTAAGTACACAGTCTATTACTGAAAGACTGATGTTGGTATATTTTAACATATTGAAATCATGGTGATCAGTTCTTCCAGGCATGGATTGATGATCAACTTTATGTTTGAAAGAATACTATTGTGAGGATTCTAGTAGCTCTGAAGGCTTTTGTGAACAAGGGGATATACTATCTGAATTACCGAAATTCATATTCTACAGTCAGTCACATTACTTTGAGACTTTATTCTCGGTTTCACATCTTTTCCTATTCCCAGATGAATCTGACTTCTGAAGAAATGTACAAATTTTCTGGTCCACCTACTCCTGAAGAAGTAAATTATAATTTGAATCAGGCAGTGTGATATTTCTACTGCCCACTTCTAAAGGTTTTCACAGACTCTTGGAATGAAATAGTTTCAAGTCACAGTGTTTATTCTTGCTTCATGATATTTATATATGCATGATTCTATAAATATAAATTCAAATTCATTTTAAAATGAGATGGTGAATAATACCACCCAAACTCTAACATTTTAGGTTTTAGAAGAAAGATGTCATTGTCTAAGGTGTAAATTCCATATGTAGTTTGTTGAAGAAAGAAGTAAAAATGAATGAGGAGTTTTTCCAAGTAAAAATGCTAAATAACCTAGGCACTAACTAGAGGTCAGCTCAAAGTATGATGAAGGCATAGTTACTTTGTGTCTGATAAATACATATATACACTGTGGTTCACAAATTATGAGGTTTTGTGGCTACCTTATAGTTGTTCTTCAGATTTTAGTGCTTCTAAGGTCCCAAGCTTCCACTGTTTTGGTGGCCCATCTTCCACAGATTGAATCTCCAATTGTTGAACTTGGGCATGAGTGAAAAATTAGAATAATGATAGGAGAAGGAAAGAAATGAGGTCATCCCATGCGATTCACCATACTTTTAAAAGTCTTGTTGATAGTTATGCTTAGTTGCCTGCAGGCTTCTTTGTCCACCTGCCTTCCATTTCCTTCCATGATATATCTTAGGTAGCTGCTCAGGTCTGCAAAGGACAATGGTTACAATAGGAATGAAAGCCTTATTATTACCATTATTATAAATCTGACTATAGAATACACCTCTTTCTTCTAAAGAGAAAGAAAAATCAGAGATCCTTCTCTTATATAACTCCTCAAATGGAAAAGGGTCAATGTGGAAAGCCTAGAAAAGGTCATTCATGTTCCAAACCTGGAGTTGACACATCTTTAATACAGATTCCAGTCTCTGTTTTCTTATTGTTGCATTTTGTTGTTGAGTGGAAAAGGGAAAGATGAAACAACGGTGCTAATACCATGTAATTTTAAAGGACAATATCACATGTACCCAGACACACAGACACAGACATACAGACACACAGACACACAGACACACAGACAGACAGACAGACAGACACACACACATGCAACAACGGAGTTATAAGATTCAGGATTTGAAAGTGCTGTTGGGTACAGAGAATGCTGATTGACCAGGAAGGCACACTGTATTACAAAAGACAAGAGATACTATGTTAGTATCTATTAGTATCCTCTGCTAGAGTAATCATTTTTGAACCAGCTAAACTATGCTAACATACTACAAATACAACAGATGTAATGTAATCTAAGCTATTAGAATGATAATGATATAATTTAACATATACCACACAGGACTGTTAGGTAAAATAATTAAATAAAAGCCAAGCGACCTTGTACTGAGAAATCTTTGCCTAGTCACATTTGTATTAGGCACAGTTAATTTTCTTGATGCCAGCCTTCAAGATCTGACTTATGTTGTGAGTTAGTGAATATGCATAAAGTATTTTGGGGACATGCTTTCTGCTTTCAGTTTTCTAGATTAAAAATGAAAAGTTTAGTTAGTTACATATATTACATACCTATCCAATTACTTGGTATCACCCTCCCAATTACTCAACTTAGTTAATATCTCATTATTTTACTCTATCAAGTAGTATGCCTTAATAGATTAGCAATGATGGATCCTTATAACATTATTTGTCACTGGTTGTTCTCTTCTTTTAAAATATTTTTATTTGTTTTTTTCTTAATTATAATTTTATTGTCAAGGTAATTTACAGATGGCTTACAGTTCCATAAGTAAGGTAGTGAGTACACTTCTTGTAGAAGTTGTTACCCCCTCCTTCATTTTTCACCTTTCCCTTGCCCTATCCCCCCGCCCCAAGATGTACAGATCATTTCCAACATAGTGTCTGTGAATATCACTGTTGCATTGGTTCCCCCTTTGTCCCTTGTCTCTCCATTTTCCCACTTTCTCTTCCCTAATTGTACTAAGTGATTTCTTTTTTGTTGTTGTTGTTTGTTTTGTTTTGTTTGGTGTCTCTCCCCCCCCAACCCCCATGGTTTATACTCTGTTATCACTGTATTTGATTTTGGTACCCTGGGTATAGTATATATATTTAAAATATTTTTATTTTTAATTGACACATTAATCTCCCATGCTTATAGGTCATCACATGATACTTCAATACATGTATACAAAGTATACTAGTCAGGTCAAGATAACTGGAAAATCATTAACCTCAAACACATGAACTTTTTGTGTTTTGAACTTTCATAACCTTCTCTTTATTTTGAAATAAATAATTAAATGTGGTTAACTATTATTATTCTGTTGTGCTATGTACAAAATTATTTTTACCTCACTGTAGCTCTGTACCTGTTAACCATCAGACCCTTTCCAGGGTCTAATAACCATGAATCTAGTCTTTAATTCGATGAGATCATTTTTTTTAGCTTCTACATGAAATTCAGAATACACAGTTCGTGTCTTTCTGTGCCTTACTTAATTCTCATAATTTAATCTCCAATTCCATCTATGCTATCTCTCTCTCTCTCTCTCTCTCTCTCTCTCTCTCTCTCTCTCTCTCTCTCGAGAGAGAGAGAGAGAGAGAGAGAGAGAGAGAGCCGGGCTTGAACTCTGGGCTTGGGCACTATCCCTCAGCTCTTCAGCTCCAGGTAAGTGCTCTACCTCTTCCAGTTTTCTGGTGGTTTATTGGAGATAAAAGTCTCACTGACTTTCCTGCCTGGGCTGGCTTTGAACCATGATCCTAAGATTTCAGCCTCCTGAGTAGCTAAGATTACAGGCATGAGCCATCGGCACCCAGCGGAAATATTTCTCTATTTTTATGATGGAATAAAACTGGTATATGTACCACAATTTCTCTTAACTATTCACTCATCACTAGTAATATTGTTTGCTTTTGAGCCTTATGTGTGTGTGTGTGTGTGTGTGTGTGTGTTTTCTGAGACAAATATATGAAAGTTTTTTCATTGACTTGTGAAGTTTTCTTTAATTTGAAGAGATCCACTGAAGAGTTTCAAGTCTTGTAACCACAGATAAGCTATGTGTTCACTTAACCAACCACCAAGTTTTTGAATTTGAATAGTTCTTATTTTATCAGAGCCTGTTTGTCCCTCAAAAAATACTATCTTATTACTCTATGTTTAAGTTTAAAAAATGTTGAATATGGTTGAAAGGAAAATTATTCTCATATTACAACCTGCCTGGAGCCTTTGTAATTGAATTTTGGGAATATCAAGGCATCACTGCCTAAATGATAAGTCCAAGGGCTTCTGGTAATCTCTGTGATCATACTTGCAAAAAAAAAAAACCCAATGACATTAGCTAGAATAAATAATGCTGTGAAAAAAATAGTTGTTCTGGTAGGTTAAGTATGGCCTTATTTGTGGTCATTTGGGTAAATGCCCAGAAGTGGGATTGCTGGTCATAGTGGAGCTCTATGCAGAGTCTTTTGAGGAACCTCCAGACTGCTTTCCAAAGTGGCTGAACAAGTTTACACTCCCACCAACAATGCAGTAGGGTTTACTTTTGGCCACAACCGTTCCAGCATCTGTTGTTATTAGATTTCTTGATTATAGTCATTCTAACTAGGGGTGAGGTAGAATCTCAATGTTGTTTTGATTTGCTTTTCTTGAGATATGGAACCAACCCAGATGCCCTTCAGAAGATCAATGGATCAAGAAAATATGATATACACATACACACAGTGCAATTTTATGTTTCCATCAGAAAGAATGATACCATCCTATTTGTAAGGAAATGGAAAGACTTGGAAAAAATCATACTAAGTGAAGTAAGCCACACTCAAAGAAATATAGGTCTGTTTCCCTTATTTGTTAATAATTATTACATGTCTAGGACAACCTTAGCAGATGAGCAGAAAAGCTCAATAGCTATGTACATATGACCATGTAGGATGATACTAAGCAAAATGAACTCTAAAACGTGGACACAAGAGGTTTTTCTTTGTTGTTTTTAATGTACTATGTGATTTATTTTTTTCTTTTGTGTGTTTTCTTCCTTATAGTTTATCCCCTGTTGTCACTGTATTTGATTTTGGTACTCTAGGTATTGTATATACATTTATCTGAATTAGGGAAGAGAAGGGGAACAAAAAATGGTGACAAAAAGGACAAAGGGGGAACCAATGCAACAGCAATGCTCACAAGACAATATGATCTGTACAACTCGGGGAGGGGGGAGTGAAAGAGGGACAAAAATGAGGGAGGAGGTAACAAGTTGCACAAGAAATGTACTCACTACCTTATTTATGTAACTGTCACCCTTCTGTACATCACCTTGACAAAATTTAAAATAAAAGATGACATAAGCAGCACTTTATGGAATTAAAAAAATTAAAGATGATCTCGGTCAAGTTCTTTTACAAGGAAATTACACATTTTCTTTTCAAGAAACTTGTTTCTAGGCACCAAAGGCTTATATAGTATAACAATGACTATACTATTTCATGACCATTATACAAAATCTTTTAGAATCCCCACCAGGAATTCACTATGAAAGTATTACCAGGTTATCTAAATTAAACACTGAATCAACTGGCTTGGGTGAAATATTTATAAATTCACTATTTTCATTCTTCAGTGCTGATTATTGTCTATGATCTGGACTTTGTTTTATTTCTAGATATAAATTAGGTTACATCTCCTTTGCTTTCACTTAAAGACACAGCTATTTTGCTGAAAGCATTCTACTAAAATTGACAATCAGCTTTCCTTTTGTTATTACTGTTGTTTTCTTTAATAACATTTAACAGATACCACTTACAATCACTCCCTCCAAAGACAATGAACATTACATGCAAAAGAAGAAGAGGAGGAGGAGGAGGAGGAGGAGGAGAAGGAGGA
>NW_012267244.1:2121128-2386135 GCF_000151885.1 Dipodomys ordii | reverse complement strand
AGAAGAAGAAGAAGAAGTGGAAGAGGAAGAAGAAAAGGGACTCTATTTGGGAGAGAAAGGAAACTCCCTTAAGTTCTTTATAAACTTCCTCTGTATGCTACTTTGAATTTGAAATAAATATTTACAATATATATTGAAATAGTTATTTGATATTCTTGAAAACAACCTCCCACCTATTTTCTTCTTCCTCTTTCCTTCTACTTCCCCCTTTACCAGGTCTTCTGCTTTAAGATATCTAGTTCAAACAAGAAACATTAGTTTAGAGACTTCAGTGGACCTTATTTACCATGATCCTCACAGGAAGGTCAAATCTATAAGGCCGAGTTAAGGCTATGATTTCAGACAACATCCTGATTCACTTTTGGAATGACATGTTATGTTTATTCTCAAAAAGATAATATTGGTTCACATTCATGAACCTTTGACAAAATAGGTTTTAATTTTTACCAGAGGACTTTTGTGTCACATGATTTTTACTTCTGAGAAGCATTCTTGTGTGAGAAACCTCACTTTCACTAATTTCTCTTCTAAAATCTTAGTTATGTTATTAACCCTTCTTGACCTTAACTCAATGTAGTCGTCAGTGAAGCCATTTTACTTTACTACAAAGCTGAGATTGTTAAACATTTCTATTCTATTTTATATACATTCAAAATTTATAATTGATACATATAACACATGCTATAAATATATATGTATTGACACATATATATTATTAACAGAGTGTATGCATTAACATTAAGACACTTTACTGTGAGCAAGACAGTGTTACATGAAGCCATTTTTATAAATCATCAAGCTCAATTCAAACGACCATTATTAATACAATTTATAACACTTGACTGTCCTGTGAATGATTATACCTCATCAAATTTCTTTTATACAGTCCTTCTTAAAGAATTCTTTAGTGTGCTAGGTAATATCAAACCATTAATGAAAAATAAGTTTAAATAGAATTACACCTCAATTTTCCTTGGATTCATTTAATATTAACATTTTGAAGAGTCCCCTAACTTGAGTATTTTTTCCATTTGTGTTAATGTAGAAATTCCAGACTTTAACAGTCTCACCTGACCGTGTCTGGGAATTCACAAAGGGGCTCTCTAAAAGCTACAAAAATGTTTAGAGTTTCTTGTTATCATTCTATGTGGACTACAGCTCAATGTCACTTGAGAGTGAATAATATTGCAGGTGAACTAAATATATGCATATGCATGTATGTATGCATTTGATTTGATGTTAACACATTTCTGATTTAGAAATATAGGTTAGAACATGAATTTTTAAATATTTACAAACATGTTTACCTTATTGTATGTTTCATTGTCTAAAATTGTACAGTATTTAGTTTGTTAGCCAGTATGCCATGGATATCTAGTTGTTTCCATTTGGTTTTTTTGTGTGTGATTATAAGTAATTTATATTCAAGTAGATATAAATAAAGTAAATCTGGACATGTGCCAGCTAATTATATTAGAATATATCAGCAATTTACATTCTGCAGCATATTGTCTGTGTATGTATATATGCTTTCTTTAAAAGTAAATGATCATTTTTGTTTCTACACCCTTCCAGTATAACTCATGACTGTATATTCTCTGAATATAATTATTTATATCTCTATCTTGTATCCAATTATCCTTATTTCTCTGTCTGTATGTATGACTACTATGATAATAATTCCTTCGATTACTTTTTGAAATGTATACAACCATTATGTGCTGTACCACTAAGACTCATGCTTAATTTTTCTGGACACAGAGAGATGTTAATTTCTCTTTGTAAACTATTAATAATATTTAGATCATCATTCTGCATCAGTTTAACTATATTCTGGTGTACTTAGGTCTAAATATTCACCTTTCTGCCCTTCTACACTGCATAGACTAAAGGTGTGAACTGTGCTTTGACAAACTTCTTAAGCAATTAGGCCTCTGCAGCTGAGGTGAATGTAGGGTCAGTGGAATTTTTCTTCTTGTGTGTCTGTTTATCATTGGAGCCAGCTCAGTTCCTGTTATGTAGAGAGCTTGAATAATTCTGAATTTTGCTATGGCTCTGAAGTAGGGCTGTTATGAATTTTTAAGTCCAAAGGTTACAGTAACAACCAACTTAACAGGCTTGTGGTTACTTCATCATTCATAATGCTTTTCAAAACTTACACAAATCCTTTTCCATTCCTAAACATGAACACCCTAATTACAGCATGCCGTTTGCCCTGACTCTGCGTTTCAGATTCCAAAAACATATGGGCACTTTAAATCGAACCAGCAAGCAATGAGCTACAAACTAGAGCTATAGAGCCACAGCTACACACCAGACTAGTCTTTTCCAAAGTGAAAGAGGGTGATTCTTCTGTTGCAAATTTTTCCTTCATGCACTTTATTCATATTCATTCTGGGATGGGAAAGTTCATATTCATCTTCCCAGAAAATATATTAGCACACATGGGTTCTACTGCCCAGTGACTACAAGGCAAGGGATATCAGGCAACTGGGAAACTGAGAGCAACTCAACAGCAGTTAATCTGCACCCTTGGTCATACATGTGCACGCACACCCCCTACACACACACACACACACACACACACAGATCCCTGTATGAAATTACTCAGGACTCAAGCATTCTGGGTATCATTTATGAAAAAAGTCTCAATTTACTTCAATTTGCTGATATTGAAGTAATTTGTCCCTATTGTAAGGTATTTTATATTCACTTACTTAACACTCTGTATAATATTGTATTAGATTACTGGCATTCTTGTACCAAGTTGTGACGTTTGCCATATATATATATATATATATATATATATGACTGACACCCTGCATATATATACATATATATGCATATATATGCATATGCATATATGTAGGATGTCAGTGGTTCACACTCTAAATCTTGGCTACTTGGGAGACAGGGATTTGGAAGACCCCAGTTTGAAGCCAGACCAGACAGAAAAGTCTATGAGACTCCATCTTCAATAGACTAGAAAAATGTAGGGCTAGAGACATTGTTCAAGTGGTAGATCACCATCGAAACAAACAAACTAAGCTGTATGAGACCCAAAGTTTAAGTCCTAGGACTCACAGATACATAAAAAACGAGACTGTAACTATCCAAAATTTGTCTTGTCTTTTGATATAAACAATCTTGTTTCTAAGAAAAATTTGTAACTGTTCTAATGATAAACCAGAATCACTGAAAAAAATGAGAGAAACATATATTATCAAAGCACAATAATATTTAATTCATCTATGTATTATTACATATAAAGACTCAGGCCTGCACTCTTTTTTATTCATGCAGGAAAATGAAGTTAAAAGATAATTTTTAAAGTTTGAATTAAAGAAAGTATTAACATAAATTAGTAGTACAAAGAGACCTCATTGTTACTTTAAATATGCATATAATGTGGGGGTGAATTTGATCAAAGTCTGAAATTTTAATAATGTGATTCAACTTTCTTTTGTGCTCTTACAGTACTGAATATCCCTCTAGGGACCACCACGAGTAAACACACACAATCTGGGAATATTACATACTTTACATTGAACTACTCCATCTTACCTAAACAAGATACATATTGTTTTATTAACAACTGATGTCCAAAATAATTACAGTATAAGTGCTGTCCTGTAAAGTACAATCACAGGAATGATTTTACATATACTATAGATTTAAAACCATAATTTAAAAAATAGTTTAATCAACCATCTTATCTCAAGGAACTCTCTCTATATAGTCAGTGAGATATAGCATGGAAACGCATCATGTATATATCTATTCATGTATAACCCCTCCAATATTTGTAATGGAGGCAAGAAAAATCTCACAGTTTATAATTTCCAATTTTCTCCTACAAATGCCCCAATTAACTTTTCTTTCTGTATTCCATGCTATCCATATTGAAATTCAGGAGATGGGAAGGGATGGTAGGGGAAACAAAGGAGGAGGCAGCAATGCTTGATAAGGAATGTACTCATTACCTTGCCCATGTAATTGTAAGCCCTCTATATGGTATTTTCACGAGAGAGAGAGAGAAAGAGAGAGAGAGAGAAGCTATGTGGTGCCAGTGGCTCATGCTTGTAATCCTAGCTACTCAGGAGGCTGAGGTCTGAGGATCATGGTTCAGAACCAGCCTGGGCAGGAAAGTCCGTGAGACTCTCATCTCCAGTAAACCACTAGAAATAGGAAGTGGCGCTGTGGCTCAAGGGGTAGAGGGCTTGCCTTGAGCTGAAGAGTTCAGGGATAGCGTCCAAGCTCAGAGTTCAAGCCCCACTACCGACCCCCCCCCAAAAAAAAAGAAAAGAAAAGAGAGACTCTGGAAACATTAAAAAATCAAAAGTGGAAAAAGAAGAGAGTTATTTTCTTCTCCAGTCCCAGAGAACCTCACTGTTGTGATGTTCTAAAGGAGAGAGACACATATTGTTAATTTAAAGAAAACACACACACACACACACACACACACACACACACACAAACACACACAATATAAATACCAAATATCCCACGGAGCATACAAAAACCACTGTATATTTTGAGTTTGTCACTGATTAACTAATCTTAAAAATAGCAGGGAAAAAAACATAACAATCCTGTTTTCCCTTCTGATTCAGAAAATAGTCAGAACCCATATATACAAAGAATCACAGTCGAGTCAACTTATATATAATATTCTAAGCAAAACCATTCATTCACATTTCAATGGAGCTGTCATTTCCATAACAGGAAAGCACTAGAAATTTATATTTGGATCTCTATAATCTTACATAAGCCATCAACCTACTCTATTCCCTTCTTACTCAATCTACCTTGCTCATTTTTATAAAACTAAAACCTTTTAGGAAGGCTTAATGTTCCTGGCAGACAAAAGTAGAGAATAACTATCCAAGTTTCTTCATACTGGAATATGCAAACTATATTCAACAAACTGATGGATTGAAGAAGGCAAACATATTATCTGACTCTAGATACACTTTACATATTTACAAGTTGGCTTTTCTGTATCATAACTTTTCTGCATTTCACTTGAAATATACACATCAAAATTGCTGAATTAGTATCATTCCTAAATCTTTTTTTTATCCTCAAGCTGTCTGATTACAACCTCCTCCCTCTGCTCTTCTAACTTATCCACCTTTGAGCTCCTCATTTCCTTCTTATTCATTGCATGCTTCCAATATATTAGGCCCACTATCTTCCATGACCTCAGTGTGGTAAAAGAAGGAAGTAGGAGTAAAGGATACCTATATACTATAAGGTCCAACACCTGGATTTCAAACAGAGCCCTATAACTGCATGACTGTGTTATTCAAAGAAGATGGGTATACATTTATACTGAATACATAATATTCAAGCATTTAGGTGCTCAGTTGGGCAGCTGGGCTATTGGTTCCTTTGTTCAATATTATTTCTTTTTGCCAGTTGTGGGGCCTGAACTCTGGGCCTGGGCACTGTCCCTCAGCTCTTCAGCTCAAGGCTAGTGCTCTACCACTTGAGCCACAGTGCCACTTCCAGCTTTTGAACCCAGGGCCTCAAGCATGCAAGGCAAGCACTTTACCACTGAGCCACCTTCCTAGCCCTCAATATTATTTCTTAGATCTTATTTATCTGTTTGATTTCTTCCTTCATGATGTTTTTTTTCCTACTATTTAAAAAAGTTATGATGCAAGCTTTCATTTTTAAATATTCTTTAATTGTGACAATGGATAGCATTTTTATTTTTATTGGTGTATGATTCAATTTATAACACCATTTATCCAGTGAAATATGGTGGTTCAGTTGTTCAGGCTGTATAAGCAGAACAATGATCAAATTTTGTATGTATTAAAGTTTCATTATTTCATGTTCACTCACTAATTTCTGAGCAACTTTAATTTGACAAGCATTTTCCCCCAGCACATTGAAAACACTATTCCATCTGTCTCTGGTGTCTACTGATGCTGTCAGTTTAATTGTCATTTGGAAGAAATTTATCTATTCTTTCTCATAGCTTTTAAGATTGTTAATATGTACATGGTTCTGATTTCTCCATGCACTTTTCTTTAGTTCTTAATAATGGAGACTACTCTGAGAAAGTAAAGATAATAATTAAAGATTTTAGAAGTTTCAAGATGAGCATGTCGAAGATGTGGCTCTAGAGATAGTGGCTGAATTGGTAGGTGACTAAGGACCTTAGTCCTAAGGATATTAGCATAAAAGATGAAACTCTTATATCCACAGAAATTCAGGAGTCACCCAGATGATGGTGGAAGCTAGAATAAAGACAAATGCAGAAACAAGTTGAACTATTCAGCATAAGGAAAGAAAGGTCTAAAAAGTTGGTAAAATTAAGAAACAAAATGTGGGGAGAAAAAGATAATGTAACTGTGATCTGAATTTTCAGGCTGCAACCTTATCTACTGTGGAGAAAGGAGTGATGATCAACAAGGAGGCTATCAAGATAGTTTAAGACATTTACTGGCCAGGATTTGCATAGGATGGATTTCTTAGACAAGACACTTCTCATTAAGGTTTTCTAGGCCAATATTTAACATCTTTTGGAATCAACATAATTAAAGCTTCAATTGGGACAAACTCAAGTCACTTTTCAACTTCTTAACTGAGTTTGGTAAGTTTGATCAAGATATATTATATACATATGTGGATATGTCAAAATGAAATCACAAGGGGAAAATGTTGTGACATTGAGCAAGATGCATTGTATTCATAGCCTGAATTATGGGACATCTGTATAAAACTATTTAATAATTATTTAAAAATGAAATCTCATTTTATAATTAATAGATGCTAATGAAAATGTAAAAAGAGTTGGTATGATTCTAGTGCCTTTTTAAATTAGACTACACTGTGATAAAACACAGGACACTTAATACCTTATAACATTAGCCTTTTTTTTTTACTATTTATAAAAATCACAGTTTAATGTTAAAGTTTGAAGAAATTATTTTAATGACCTGCTTTGAAATGGTTATACATGTAAGATGGTTTAATTACTGTTTTATGTACTACTCTATATACATTTACACTAACAGCAGGACTTTGTATTACACCAATAAGGCAAATGGAACTTAATAATATTGTAAACTTTCTTATTAGTTCTTGTAAATTTGCTTTTGTTTTGATTCTTAAAGAGTCTGTGTACTCAAATTTTGAGTAAAACAATATTCCCTTCCATGGAGAAAAATTTTGTCCTTTACACCAGGTTTTCTTTATAGACTCCATTTGTTTCTCTAAGTGAATAGTGATCATCAGGGATGCAAACTTGAGTTCTGTGAATACACTTCCCAATAGGCATGCTACTTTTCTTATTGGTGGCAACATTTTTGTGGAGCCCTTTTTTTCCAGTGAATCACTTTCACCCATTTGAAAATTTACTAGGATGTTTAGTCTCATTTCTTGATATATTTTATGGAAATACCAACTGTATTCCAGGTTTGGTTATTCAGTTTGATATTCAGATTCAAAGTCACTTAGAAATTCTATTTTCAGCTAAGGTATTCTCGTAGAACTACATAACAGGTATCTTAAATTAATATGAAGTTAAAAGTATCTGAAAATATTTTCCAAGATCAGAATTTAATTTTGAACACCAGTCTTCCTTCTCTCTTATCAGATATATACAATCACAATGGTTTTGGACTTTATTTTTATCCTATTTAATTATCTCTTCTATTGAACAAGTTTCATAGAAGTTTAAAACTTTCTGAGATTTTTCCCATTTTAATTATATTTTAGAAGCTACTTAGTTTTTCTAAACATTTATTCACATAAAATGTCTTTAGTTATCCCAGCAAACTTCCTGCTAGTGTTTAAAACAATTAAATGACACAAAGACATTTTAAGGTCAAAGAGATCCAACTAAAATGATAAGCCCTGGAGATTTTTTGGAAACATTTATTTTAATAAACTCTGTAATTATTTTTTATCAAAATTACTGAAAGGATTTGTATAATTAATTTTAGTGTAATGATTGTTGAAATATTTCCTGTATTTTTGTTTTGCTTAATGAGTAAGATTTTTCTTATGGGAAAGCATGAGAGCCATGTAGTACCACTCAAGATCATCCTAAAAAGGAAAGCTGCTCTGAGTTACTCTCCCTCCAGATGACTCTCCTTCAGCATCCACTGTGTTCAGTACTGTATTATCTGTCTTCCTGCTCAGCTTCTGTTAGGCAATGACGTGGCACTGTATGGAAGCTCCAGTCTGTGGCATTTTTGGACAATTTGCCCCTCACTGATGGTCAACTTGTGCTTAGAGGTCTCCACTGGCCTTGCCAAAACTTTCCGGAGGTATAAAGCTACCTCAGACAGTTTTTACTCCAGTCTCTTTCTTTCCTCTCTTCTTTCATTGTGTCAGACCTGCATGCTAGTCTGAAAGTCTTCCCTGCACTTTTGCTCTTTCTCTTCTTGATCTTGTATAGACATTCACTCAATAAATCTCTATGTACTCATTTTATATCTGCTTCCAAAAGATCTAAATGGATCTACAAGATTATTCATAATTATGATAGTCTATTTGGTGAAATATGTACTCAATAGGATTTAACACACTCTATTTGTTATGCTGCATTCACTCAGAAACAACTGTCTCTGAGTATGTTAAGCAATTATGATTGAAGTTCTTTATATGCATGTATGAAAATAAAATAATAAAACTCATTAATATTGGTTATTATTGCACAAAAGAGCAATGAGGATGAATTTAATTCAAATATATGCATGTTTGGATATTTTACAATGAAAACTCTTTGTAAAATTAGTATGTGGTAATATAAAAGAAATGAAAGAAATATCAATAAAGGATATTTGATAAATATTGATAAAAACTAAATATGGTGCATAGAGATATATAAATGAACTTTATCTCATAAAGCCTACCTTAACATCCAGTGAGAAATTCCATTCAATTACTAAAAATTAAATAAATGAAAGATGATAGAAGATGTTTCTTGTATTGTAACTTCAAAACTCTAACTGCAAACTGCAGAATAATGAACAGGAAACATGTTCCAGATCTATCTAAGCGTTCAACATCAAGAATTCTCTGGTCACCAGCCTTGTTGCTAACTCTGAGAAGAGACAGTAGGGAATTCCATTCATGGTAGTCTCAAACTATTATCAGTTCCAACATTTTTGTGGTCAAGGGACTCCTATTTCCTGTTTACAATATGAGAAGGCTATCAATGTTTGACAAACCAAAATGAGTTCTTCATGTAACCAAATTATAACTACTATAATTTTGGGGGAGAGTGAGAACATATTTCAAAAGCTGTCTCCTTAAAATACATTCAAAAGGATATTAAGTCCTTCAGGACTAAACTTTATTCATAAATATGAAATATATTTCACCTAGCAAATTGAAAAAAGGAGACTCTACATGTCATAAACAGAAACACAGAAATCAAAACAGTAGAAAAACACAAAGTCTTCACAATAACTTTTCATTCAAGTGAAAGAGAAATGAAGAGATAAATGAAGACACCTTACTTGCAAAAATCTGTTATCTATAGAAAATAACAATTGTCTATTAAGGAAGTTGTATTATAATCATGCTTTGAGAGTTGCTTCATCTGCATTTGACATAATATATTAATTCAGTGATATTGTAAGAGTGAGAGTATTGCTGATAGAACCTCATGGCTCTCTCTGTGAGGAGTCCACAGCAATTTCCTGGCAGATTTCTGTGTAGATGGGAGTTTACATCCAGACAAGTGGCATTTGTTTATAGAATAAGAAAATGAAGAATCATTTATTTAAAAATAAGTATGAAAAGAGAAAAAATATCATGTTTAAAGTAAAGGAGTTGGGATAAAATGATAACAACGAGGTAAATTTCAACAAAGAACATTATATGCATGTATAGAAGTAAGACAATAAAATCTCTCTGCTTCATATACATTATCAAGAGAAAAAAAATAATCCGTGAGAACAAATTGTTCAGTATCTACTTTTGGCTTTTCTTACAAGCTTTCTTATAAGTAAATGCTTCCTAGGAATAATTTTTTTGTTCGAGTATTTTCTGAGGAAAAAAAATGTTACAAATTAAAAGCTAGATTACTGTGAGACTGGGGGAGGATACCTAAGGAGAGGAAAACAAAGGAGCAATGTCTATGTGCATCTGATCATTATAAAATAATATTTATCAAAATGAGCTCCAGAAAATGGAAACAAGAGGTTTTTACTTCATTGTTGTTTTTGTTTTCTTTTTGTCTTGTTTGTTCATTTATCTGTCTTTGGGAAGGTAAGGTGGCACAGAGATAGAGAGACAAAAAGTGAACAAATGCAGCAGTTGTATTCACTCGACACTGTGTTGAAAATGAACTATACAACTTGTGGGTGGAGATAGGAGGGGAAAATCGGAGAGTGCGAGGGAGAAAGTGACATTGTCCAAAAAAAAGCAAGGAACTCTACCTGACGTATATAACTGTAGCTGCTCTGTACATCACTTTTATAATAACAATATTTTAAAGGAATTCAACTTTTTTACATGGTCAACATCTGTAAAGTAAAAAATGTAGATGTAGAAGGAATTCCATTTTTTTTTGCGTGTAGAAGGACATCTATTTAATTCATGGTCAACATCTGCAAAGCCAAAATGTGTATGTAGAAGTTTTAGAAAAATAGGAAAATTCACTTCATTTCAAAGTTTTGTCCTATGGTTTTTAAAAATTTTTCAAGTTGAAATATCATGAGAATGATTCTTCATTGAATGATTATATTAAAATTGTATTGCTGTCACCATGGAACAAAAGAACCCTTTAAATAATATTTTCAAGAAGTCAGTGCCGAAGTTTGATGTTGAATTTCAGGCAAGAATAGCACTTTTTGATGAGTTATAAATCATTTTAATGAAGAAACTTCTGTTTGAAAAAATATAAATTTCATGAGGATTTTGTCAAAATTTCTGAATCAAATTAGTATACTGAAATAACCATACTAATAAGCATAATTGATATGATCTGTTTTATACTATTAATATATATATATTAAGGTTTTATTATCCTCATGACAACCTCACAGTAAGGACATATTTTTATCCTTATTATATGGCTGGAAAATTTAGGCTCTGATATTTAGGTGATGAGACTCCCTTTGTAGCTGGTGACGAACTAAATTATGATTTAAACTTAAAATTCTATAGATCTGGAATGTATGTCATCAACTCCTTGCCTCATAATTAGTGAAGTGTGAAATATAGAAACTATATTTCACGAGAGTTTGGAGTTGGATAAGAAGTGAACGTTGAAGGTACATAAGTTTTAAAGTATCTTTTTCTTAGATCAAAGATAAACTTTTGAAAAGCAAAATCAACTTAAAATAAGTTACACTTACTGCTTCATATAGAATGAAGATTGTCTAACAAAGATGCTAATTCTTTTTGTTATGTAAAAATGTTCAGTTGTTTTCAATAACAACCCTTACTGATGTGAAGTAAAATAACTTCACATCAAAATGAAAAGCCAAATACTGCCAAAGTCAGACTACGATGGCTCAAAAACCAATGAATGGGTCCATTCATTTTTAAAATAGATCAATAATTTAAGTTATAGGTTAAAACAAGTATAAAGCAATATTTTTGTAGCAGTAAGCTGTTAAGTATTAAAAATATGGGGCCTTCATCGTAAAGAAGCTTATATAAATTTTTTAGAAACAATGGTTTAGGCATTAAAAGTTTTAAAAATGAATTCACCATTATTATGGATTTCAGCAAGGTAGGATTTGGTTTCTGTTCCAAACCAATCTGGAAGTGCATTTTTCTGCTACAAATTCAATAGTTATAACATACACCATGACTGTGTCGGCAGAAAGGAGGGGTGGTTGAGTCAGTCGCAAGGAATTCACTTACAACCACAGAGGGAAAGATGACATACTCTCAAAAATGTAGCAACAAGTGAAGTATCTTATTTGCAAAAAAAAATATTTCAATAAAATATTCCATAAAGATTCTAGGCTTGAAGTAACCTACAGACAGTTCTGAAACAAGTTGATACTGAGCATTTTCTATAGACAGTAAGACATCCAGGCTACCTTGGGACAAGAGCCAAGGGCAGCAGGAGCACACAAAAGAGAATGAGCAAAACACAGATGGCTTCTGCTTCTCTTTTACTGCACATTTATAAACATTTGACAACTGCTGGAGAAAGGTAGATGGACAGTGGATTTCCCCTATCCAAAAATTTATGTCAAGATTATTATGCCTGAAGTGATTTGAGAGTGTCTTCTTTATAATCCAGGGGACTTTTCAAATCTGTTCTATAGAAACTTACATACAGCATTATTAAGTCATGCATTTCACACATGTGAAAACTTCTGTTCTTTCTGAGTTTGTTTTAGAGACTTCATCCCAATGGGAAGAAATGATGCCGAATAGCATAAGACTCTATTTAAAGAGAGGGGAGAGGCAAACATGAAACTGAGATTTTCATAACAAAGAAAAAGATAAAAGAAAATAGTTACCCTTTGTTTAGTCTCTGTTAGAGAACAAATACTCATAATTAAACTGTAACTGGAATCAAACTGTAGTTTGGGATAAACAACTGAAATGGCCTCCAAGATAAATTACAGTGCTCATTTCTCAATTGTTAGTTTGTTCCCTCCAGTTTCACTAGGAAGCAGGGCTATAGTGATTCTATATCTTGTATGTCACATCGAGCAGGTTGTCTTATGCCAGTATGCTTAGCAACTTGTTTGAATCTGACCAGTCTCTTACCATCTGGAACTACTTCATACTGTCATTACCAAAATGAGAGAGAGTAACAGACAGACAGATAGAGACACAGACAGACACAGGGTGAGGGAGGGGAAAAGGGAGGAAGGGAGGCAGAGAAAAGGGAAGGAGGGAGTAGAGTTTGATGTGCCTCTACCCAAATCAGGTGACTATTTTGTGGAGAGGTACCTATCAGTCATATCTCATCTAACACTAGGATTATACCCTAGAAATACAATAGTTCTGGATCTTTTAATTTTCAATGTATGTCATCCAATTTGCCATGAGTTTTGTGAATGTTTGATCATTTTGTAAAGAAACATGGCCAAGAAAATGTTTTCTAAGAAAGAAAAGGCTTATATAGTACATACCTTGGCTTATACCTCTTCAAAGTAAGGATGAGATATAAACACATGTGACACTGAGTTTGGGTAGGGAGAGGACAGATTGTATTTCCTTAGAGACTGATTAAGCTCTATTTTAATCAGGGATACCCTTTTCACCAAAATATTTGTCCACAGTAGAAATAACAGTTAGACATTTCTTAAGTTATACTAGAAACAATAATAACTGAAGCTCTTGGATTAAATCTGTATCGGTTTAAACTTTGCAGAAATCACACCTATTCATGAATTTATAAAATTCTGTAGTTTTAGAACACATTTAACATTTTGATTTAAACTAACACTGAATAAATTAAACCTTGCAGATTGTATAACACTTGTAGCATAAAGAAACCACTAGGCATTGTATTTTGAAAATTATGGACCTTAACTCTTCTGGCAGATTTTACAGTCTTTTTGTTTTCCTACAGTTTTGCAGAAAAGGAGAGAACTTTATAATTGACCTTCTTCGTTAGGGTCAGTAATTAAGGCAAACATGTGCCAAACAAAGCCTGAAGACGATTTTCTTTGGCATGCATGCTGTGGTCTTCTCTTGACAGAATTATCACCAGCTGCATTCTGTGACCTGTGAGAATGTGTGGGTGGAATAACCACTTCCCTACTTGGCTTCTGCCTAGTCTCAATATCAATCTGCCCCACCTGGTTCTCCAGAAAACAGGTGCTACTAGGGAGTCTCATGACTCGCTTAAAGGACCCAATCCCAGTCTAGTACTTGCTTCATTATCAGAACATGGGACATTATAAAGTAGGAAAACATTCCGTGTTCTTTGAGGACTTTATGCTTTGAGATGGCCTTTATGATCTTCAGAAAAAATAAGTTTCTTTTCCAGAATGACCAAGTCTGTTTGGGGAGCATTTGAAACTATGGCTTCTGGCTCTGAGTCCTCCCCCACTTCAGAAGAAGATCATGGCTATTCTTATCTCTTACATTGTTAACCCAGAAAGCCCTGTTCACAAGTTTGATTATTCATCATGAGGAAGGTTACTTGTGTCTAACTATTTAGAAATCTGAGTGAAAGCTCATCTTCTCCCTATCTAGGACTCCATAGAGTATTTAAGATATTAAAGTGCAGTGTGAACCTCATAGACAAAATCAGAATGTATGAACTTATTACCCTATCTGTATTTTTACTTAGCATATCTGTCAATACCTGCTCAATTCAATGTCTAGTCAACTGTATAGGCCCTTATTCTGTCTAGTCAATTACCTTCTTACATTTAAGTATTCAGTTATTAGATGAGAAAGATTGTTTGTATATACAACAGAAAGTTTATTATTGTTTTACATTTGGATGTCACAACTTTAGGTTATTTCTTCACTTTTTTTCCAGTGCTGAAGACTGAACCTCAAGCCTTATATATGCTGGATAACAACTCTTGCATTTGAGCCACACTCACAATACTTTTATTTGTTGTGTTTTTGAGACAAGGTCTTGCTGCTACCTCAGCCTGAGCTTACCCTAAGCTGATGATACTATGGCTTCTACTTCCAGAGTAGCTGAGATTATAGGCTATGCGATTGTTATCCTTTTGGCTTTCATAAAAAATTTAGTTGGTACATTGTTCTCATGGCAAAAAAAGCCCCATCATAATGTTAACAATAAATAAATAATTAAGGAACTTGTTCTTGTGCCTGTACTGGGGCTTGAACATAGTGCTTTGTGCTCTTGCTCAGCATTTTTTCTGTTTCTACCACTTGAGGCATGCTTCTAGTTCCAGCTTTTGCATGCTTAATTGGAGTTAAGAGCCTCAAGGATTTGTCTGCCTGGGTTGCTGTTGAACCGTGAAGCTCATATCTCAGCCTCTTTCATAGATAGGATTATAGATGTAAGCTATCAGCACTCAGCTTCTTTGTGTAAATATTGCTCTACTGATTGAAAACTCTATTTAATTTGTTATCAAAAAGCAACTCAAAGGGCCTAGAGGGGACCCCAAACCATAATAGATACAGAGAAGTACCTAGCATGTACTTTAAGGGTTTAAATCCCTAACTGAAGAAATAGACATTCTATAAGTAGAAAAAAATTTTTTAGGGAGAAATACAAAATTATACTCCCAAACTAGATCATATTAGATATGGCATCTCATAGACAACTGAATGATAATCCTATTATAATTTGTTGAATAGATTTCACAACTTGTCATAAAGTTCTCCTTACTTCTAGCATCTTTGATCATTAACTATCTAAATTAACTATCTCAATTTAAGCCAGTTAACCATTATAGACTTTTAACTAGTTTCTGAAAGATACATACATGTTCTCCTTCATCTGCCTCTGAAACTGAGATGTAGACATGGAGTCCAGTCTGTCCTCCTTGAACTAGTATAGACTGTACTTGACAATCTTTACTCCCAAAGACTGAGTCCTACTTTTACTTTCTTATGTCTTACTCTTTTGTTTGCATCCTCATGAACTGGTCTGTTTAGCCTATAAATGGCTTATGTGGTATAAATATCAAACACCCTTGATAGTTCTAATATGTCTTATTATGCTTACTGTTAATAACAGAGTAAGCTGTATTAATTTTTGATTTAAAGACACAAACTTATTTACAGAGAATTCAGGAAATGATAAAAAGAAATCTTAAAAACCAGCCACAGATGGCTCACACCTATTATCCTACACATGGAAGAGGCTATGATCTGAGGATTGTAGTTTGAAGCCAGCCAAGGCAGAAAAGTACATGAGACTCTTATCTCTCATTAACTACGCCCCCCGCCCCCAGCCAGAACTAGAGCAGTGGCTCTAGGCAGCCTTAAGTGAAAAAGGCTTGAGGATAGCTCCCAGATTCTGAGTTCAAGCCCCAAGACATAAAAAGAAAGAAGAAAGGAAGAAAGGAAGGAAGGAAGAAAGAAAGAAAGAAAGAAAGAAAGAAAGAAAGAAAGAAAGAAAGAAAGAAAGAAAGAAAGAAAGAAAGAAAGAAACCTTTACTCCCAGATGCCCAGTGAGGATCTCTTAAGCATCTGTGAAGAATGAAGAAAGAGAATTGTGCAAAAACATATTTAGGGTGGAGGGTAGAAGGAGGGAAGGCAATGCTATTTTGAAAGAATCTCTTATGAAAAGACAAACAGTGTGATTGGATAGCAGCAAACATTTTTTTTTTTTTTGGTCGTGGGGCTTGAACTCTGGGCCTGGGCGCTGTCCCTCAGCTCTTCAGCTCAAGGCGAGCGCTCTACCACTTGAGCTACAGCACCACTTCCGGTTTTCTGGTGGTTTATTGGAGATAGGAGTCTCACAGTCTTTCCTGCCCAGGCTGGCTTTGAACCGTGATCCTCAGATCTCAGCCTCCTGAGTAGCTAGGATTACAGGCATGAGCCACCAGCGCCCGGCAGCAGCAAACATTTTATATGATTAGAATGTGGATAGTAAGGTAAAAATGTGGGTGATTGTGCCAAAATGTATGCATAAACTTGATGGGTGTAAAATTTTAAACAAAACATGTATAGGAGTAGCAAATCAGATGTAGATCTCAGCGCTTTACTCTGACAGTAGCTTGGTACAAGATAGATTTATATACCTCTATTTGAGAAATGATTCAAGTTTGAACTGGCCAATTAAACTAAGATGTTAATATTAGCCTATGAAAATGTCAACACTAGGAAACAAGATTATTTTTCAGTTTGTTAACAATTATTCCTTCAATGCCTGGAAAAATACTTGTGACATATAAATAAAATGATTATATAGGTAGGTGTAAAATTAATATTTACCCACCCATCCCTCCATCCATCATCCAATATTTGAAATCTGAACTGGATCAATTGTATTCTATGTCTTGAAAGAATATACAAAAAGGGAATAAAAGACAGCAAAGAACAACAACATTAAAACTTGAATATTTTACATTGGGGCAAAGATAAGGATTTCTAAAAATGAATGAAACACTGATAGTGTATTACAATGAGAACATAATTTGAATAAGACTGAATAGATGACATAGTGATTGCCATTATTTTAGTGTTTATATCAAATAATGATACTACTGGTCACTATCCAATGAATTGCCCTCTTTTACAAATGTAATTTATAAGTAAGGCAGACCATAAAATCATGAAATAAGTTTTATCATATGGAAACAAATACCATGCAAACATGTTTATCTTTCTAAAATGTTTTCTTATGTCCTTTCCAGCCAATTCTCTCACCCAGAGATAACCACTGGTTAGATTTTCTTTTTCAATTGTCAGTTATTTTTGTCATTTCTACCTCCTGTACTATTCAATAATATTTAGACTTTGTTGATACTGTGCCTCAGCACATTGAATTTCAATGGTATTTTTAACCTGTGCTTCAAGTTTTATAGGTTTTATTAAGTGAATTTATAAAATGTCTAATCAGTGACTAAATGTATGCACTCGTAATATTTATCTAATGGTATATATATATATATATATATATATATATATATATATATATATATATATATATATACCTCAATGTTTCCTTTGTTTCACAGTTTAAATTTCTCTGTTGAAATTTCCTGTCTTGGCATATTACATTTTTCTTTAAAATTTTGAATGCATTTATAACTACTGTTAAAGATATAATATGCTATTTCCAACATCTATATCACACCTGAATTTGTTCTTATTCAATCAACTTACTAAAATGTCACTGTTAAAAAAATTATTCTTTTTAAACTAGTTAATTTGGATTGAATTTTGTGTTTTGTGGATATGGTAGTGTTTAAACTCTGTATTAATCTGTAGGTATTTGGTCTAGCAGGCAGTTAAAGTGCTGGCAACTCTGTCTGATGTAGGAAACATACCGGGAGCCTTTGTTAGGATTGTCCTAGAGCAGCTCTTCTTTAGGGATAGATTTGCGCTTCACTGAAGGTATCACTTCCCCATCATCTCAGTTGAACAGCTAGGCTCTTCAGTGAAACCTGTGTTCTTTGACTAGTTGAATTCTGGTCTTGTAGTAGCTATGGTTTTCTAGGCCTCCTGAAGATTTACTATGTACACGCACACATTATTATTTAGCAAATAACTAAAGAGAAACTTTATGTCTGTATCTGAAACTCTTGTGTTGCTCATTGCTTCTTAGTTTGGTATCCAATGCTTTCTGATCACTTCAGTAATGCTGATCTATCTCTAATCTCCTTGAAATTAGTGCTTTCCAAATTTTATTTCCCTGTTCTTCAATCTGAAAAGAGTCCATTGGAAGAATTCTGGCATAAATGTGAAGCTAATATTGTGCTTTTTCCTTTCTAAAAAAATGTACATCCCTTGTACATATTATCTGTTGTAAAATGTCTTAAATCAGTTGACTTTTCCTCAATTGTTAATGATGGATGATTCTCATATTCAACAATTGATCATAGCCAGGTCCAGAAGTCTTGTTCTTTAGAATGTTTTTAGTAACCAGAATAATTTCAGCATCAGAGAATCACAAATATCTTTTTGTTACCATATTCCATGATTTCATTTTGCTTTACCTTAAGCATCCACAATTTCTGAGGATCTTGTGAAGATTTGTTATACTTTATTCTTATAGAACTCTGTAAATTCTCATTGAAACTATAGATAACTGCTGCTCATGTTTTTTTATTAATTATTATATCATAACCCACATTTCCACATCTCTCAGCCACAATTTTTGTGTAAGTAGGTATTTTTTAGAATTTTATTTTATTGTAAAGATGCTGTACAGAGGGGTTACAGTTGCATGAGTAAGGCAATGAATACATTTCTTGTCAAGCATTATTATCCATTCCCTTGTTGTTCTCCCACTATCTATTCCCCTTTCTACCTCCCTCACTCCTTCTCCCTCCCCAAAGTTGTAAAGTTCATTTCAATATACTGTCTTGCACATATCATTGTTGCAATGGGTCATCCTGTGTCCTTCTTTCAGCATTTTGTTATTCCCCTTCCTCTCCCCAGATACAAATGTATATAAAAGATGCAGGGTATCAAAATCAAGCACAGTGACAACAGGGAATATACCATAGGGGGAAGAACATACAAAGGAAAAAAAAATCACATAGATGTTGTTTTTAGATGACCTGGAGCCAAGGTAGAAAAGGAACAAATAAATAAGCAAACACGTTATTGAAAACTGGAGTCAATCAAGGCAAAATCTGATATGTGGGCCATTTTCATGGTGATCAAATCATTGGCTCCATATTTTCCACTTCCAAATAGTTTTTCACAGGGATGGACAATCTGTATTCACAGTTGTTTTGGAGTCACACACACATAGTTTTAAGTTATGCATAACAGTGCACCCTACCAAATGACTGCACAGCTGGAGAGTTCATTGAGGGTAGCAGCTGGGTGAGGATCTTCAAAAGATGGGTGGATATGGAAGGAGTTCCCTCTTGCTTTTGTACCCAGAAGGCTCACTATTAGCATCCTGCAAACACAAAGAAGAGATTAGAGTTTATTGTTCATTTCCCCCCATGGGGAAGCCATGTATGTTTATGTCCTAAAGATTGCACATTTGAAAGAAACAGCTACTTTGACTAGAATTAACCAAATTGACTATCTTCCCAGTTTGAATCCAATGAATAAGTATTAATCTCCACTTCACACGGTGTTCTTAAAATTTAGTCAGAGGATGCTGAAAGCCTGATTTTTCAGGTTTTCTCATCAATAACACAAATATCAGTAAAAGACATAGTATCATTTTATGCTACTTTCAAAGGGCATCTAGCAAAGCTGGCTAGCATTACTGCAACATTTTAATTACTGGTGCTTACTACAATTTGCAATAATTACAGTTCATTTAGTGAGCTGGTTCTTAATTGCAGACACTGCTAAAGTAACAATTGAATAAAAAGTAAAGTGCACTTTTATATATGTGTATGTATATATGTGTGTATGTGTGTGTATGAATGATTGAGAAAGATGTAGACTTATAAAGAAATAAAAGTAGCTAGAATATTCTAGTAGGACAATTTAAAAACAAAGATATTATAAGTAATTTTGTAAAACAAAGTTCCAGAACTGTCTTCATTATTTCTGGACTATATTTGTAAACATAATTCCTAGTGCTAGTTTTCTAAGTATTAAGGAAAGAAATCTAAGATGTATAAGTAAATTTATTCATTATTAAGTGAAAAATCCACAACTTAGACATAAATTCTATACAAATGGCTTTTAATCTAACAAGAAAAAAACATTTTAGGAAACTGAAGACTTGTTCTTCTTTTTCTTTTTAGATATCAAATATCAAGAGATTCTACCTGATACAAATGCAGAGGAATAAAAACTTAAGCAGATCTAGAAGCAAAAGAGATGCTAAGATAAGTTGAAGTAAAGAATGGTTAGTAACAGAGCATTGTGTGTGTGTGTGTGTGAGGGAGAGAGAGAGAGAGAGAGAGAGAGAGAGAGAGAAAGAGAGAGAGAGAGAAAGGGGGAGGGAAAGACAAGGGGAGGGAGAGACAAGGGGAGGGAGGGAGAGAAGAATAGGAAGAGAGAAGGTACCAGTACCAAGGCTTGAACTCAGGACCATTTGTTAAGCTTATTGCTTATGGCAGGCACTATTGAGCTATACCTCCATCTTGGCATTTTGCTAATTAATTGGAGATAGAGTCTCAAAAACTCTCCAGGCTAGCTTTGGACCACTAATCTATATGTATGAGCCTCCTGAGTAGCTAGGATTATAGTAATGAACCATTGACATCCAGGGATAGTATATGCTTGATAAGAAATCACCACATTAGGTTCTAACTTTTGTATTAGTCATATTTTTCTGGATGCTTTGAGGCAATTCTCAAAAGCTATCTATGGTTCAATTATCTTGAAGGCAAATAAAAGACAACAATGGATTCTCTCTCTGTCTGGACATACCTTGTTATTTGAATGATATACCTAAGAACATTTGGGAATAAGGAAAAAGCCTGGTAGTGTGTGTTTCAGTCACGTTATTACACTACCATTAAATATGATTGACCATTCCGTCACAAACTAGAAAGCCAAAATAGGACTAAGGGAATAGTTGTGACAAAGGGACAGTTCTACTAGGCAATTAAGCATGAAAATAAAATTCTAGTTTGTGAAATTCTGCCTAAACCACATTATCCCATTCAAAGTGATTTGGAGAAAAAAAGCAATAAAAAAAAATCCAAATTGAATGGATCAAGAAAATGTGGTATACATATACACAATGGAATTCTATGCCTCCATCAGCAAGAATGACATTGCCCCATTTGTTAGGAAATGGAAAGGCTTGGAAAAAATTATATTAAGTGAAGTAAGCCAGGCCCAAAGAAACATAGGTCCCATGATTTCCCTTATTTTCAACATCTAGTACATGTCTGGGTCAAGCAGAAAAGGTCATATAAGGTGATGTTAGGGAAATGAACCCTAAGATATGTATTCAAATGTTTTTTTCTTTCATGCGATTGTTTCTAACACATTTATAAGATTATTTCTTTGTTGCTTTGTATGTCCCTCCCCCACAGTATAACCCTGCTTTCACTGTATTTGATGTCTGCATAATTTGTGGAGGGGAAGGGGAAAACGAAATCGTTTAAATAGGGATGCAGTGGACCCATTGCAACAATGAGACGTACAAGTCATTATGTTGAAAATGAACTTTACAACTTTGGTGCGGTGGGGAGAGGGGGAGAGGGGGAGGAGGAGAGGATTGGGTGGGGGGACTGGAGAAGGATGGGAAGGGATGGGGAAACAAAGGAGGAGGCTACAATGTTTGATAAAAATGCACTCATTATCTTGCTCATGTAATTGTAACCCCTCTGAACAGTATTTTCACAATTAAAAAAAAAAAAGAATCCAAAGGGAAAAAGAAGACATATTTCCCCTCTGCTCTCCGGAAACTTCTTCTGGAAGAGAAACAAGAACTTAGACCCTGAACTAATTTCATGAATGTTTTCCATTGTCAAAACATTCTCACTTCATTTGGTATAGTGACTCATATAGCCAGTTAATGTCAAAAGTTATAATCAATTTTCAAAAAATTAAAAAATTTTGTACATTAAATAACAGAAATTCTGGCTGATTTAATCAATAGAATATGAAAATGAACATTTCTATCCACTGGGCATATTTCAAATTTCTTTGCTTATTTG
This sequence comes from Dipodomys ordii, assembly GCF_000151885.1. NCBI lineage: Eukaryota > Metazoa > Chordata > Mammalia > Rodentia > Heteromyidae > Dipodomys > Dipodomys ordii. Next base: position 2,363,990 of record NW_012267244.1, on the reverse strand, counting down.
AACTTAAAGAGAATAGCTCTCTTTCAAAATATTTGCCTCTCTTAATAAAGATTAGATTAAAATTCTAACTTTCACCAAGTTTTATCTTTAACTGTCAGTATTCTTTTTTTTGCTTATAAACTTCCTTTATTGTAGTTAAGCATAGGTAACATCTTACTTAAAAATCAAACTTCTTACAAATACTGCAATCGAAGCATTTAATTAACTTTCAGTATTCTTAAAGAGAACACTTTAAGGCAAAGCAACATAAAAAACAAAATATCCTGCAAATTTCTATCTTCTGAGTAGGAAGTTTTGATTAGAACTGACAGTAATTTGAAAAAATGATACATCTCCAAAAATAAAAGATAAATTTATCCAAATTTAGACAATATTGTTGTATTTATAAAAGAAAGAATTCCATTTTGGCCCTCAGAGAGAAAAGAGTATTCAAATTTTCCTGTCGAGAAGATTTGCTACGTGGTAAGGGGTCAGACTATGAAGTCTTAATGGCTTTTCATAGCTGTAAGAACATATGCAAGACAACTTTATTTTTGTTTAAGTCCTCTGTTTATTAAAATTAAGTATCATCAGTTTTTGGCCTTTTTGTAAGAACTAAATGAACATATACATATGAACTAATATGTTAATTTCTTCTTGTTAAGTAAGTTTTTTCAGTGGCTTACAATAGCAAGAGTTTACGAAATGATTTTAGATATATTAACAGATTCCTTTTGGCTGTAAGAAGGATTCTCCATCAATGATAAGTGCTAATGTCTGATTTTACCCAAATATTGCAGTCAGGATTCTATACATTATGCTGTGGCAATACGTGACTAAAAGAAGTGGCTTACAATGGTTTATTTCTTTTTCAGGTTTACATACCAATGCTACTATCTCTGGTGAGATAATATTATCAAAGACCATCGATATCTATTTCTTTTACATATGTTTTCATTCTGGCACTTGGAATGAAGAAAGCTGTCTTTACATTGTTCATGATATTCTCTAGGCTAAGTCAGAGCAAGAGAGCCAGCAAACATACATAATGACTCTTAAAGCATCAGTTCAGGGGGCTTCCTTTGTGTCCACTCACATGTCATTGGCTAAATCAATTCAAAAGGTCACATCCAAAATCAATGGGTACTTATGTTAAATAGGAAACAGAGTGAAGAGCTGGAAACAATAATGCAGTCTACTAGAGTTTTCAAAAGATTCTCTCAGTGGTACTTGGAATTGTGAAAGAGCCAGATCCTTATAGACAATTCAAATAGTTTCTTTTTTTTCAGTTTTCCTTAATTTCTCTGTCAGCAGTTCATTTGTAATACTATGGCATTTTAGACATACCTCTCTAATAACACATATTGCAGCTTTATATTTAAATGTAATATACTATAGTTTAGCATTCACAATTCATCGGGGTAATAACATAGATTTGCCAGTTTTGGCTTTTTCCAAAGTATAAATACTCAACCCTGGTTAATTTCAAGTCGTTATGGTGTCACAAACCATGGAATTGGTAAGGGATGTGAAGTAGAACATTTCATAACATTTATGGTATCTAGAAATAATAAATATGTTGTAACACAGGTAATAATGCATCATAGAAAAATAAGATATGGTGATAAATTTTGAACAAAATGAACTGTATTTCAATCTAATCTGTCTAACTGTAAATGTATGTGATTTAGTTTTTTAATTATAGCAGTATTTACTAACAAGTTAACAAAACTTTCATATTTTTAGTAATTGGTTGATTCTCAAAGCAAATGGCTACATCTGACCGCTGAGATTTTCATGTCAGGTGTATCACACTGCCAAAGACTGGATACACTTTAAAGACTAATTTTCTTCAATTACATCATCACGTGCCTAGCATGGTGTCTGATAGTTGACTATAGTCAGTCAATGTCAATTGAATAAGCAAGTAAATACAAAGTGAAAATGTAAGAAAGCATAACACAGATCAATATGAATAGATAGAAAAACCATCACTACAGGGCTGGGAAGGTGGCTCAGTGGTAGAGCGCTTGCCTTGCATGCCTGAGGCCCTGGGTTTGATTCCTCAGCACCACATAAGCAAACAGAAAAAAACCGGAAGTGGCGCTGTGGCTCAAGTGGTAGAGCGTTAGCCTTGAGTTGAAGAGCTGAGGGACAGAGCCCAGGGCCAGAGTTCAGGCCCCACTACCGGACCCAAAAAAATTTAAAAAAAGAAAAGAAAAACCATCACTACATTCTGATAAAAAGAATTCAGGAGACCTCCAATTTTGTCTACACCTTACTCATAAAGATGAGAATAAGCAAAACACACAAAAATTCTACTATGAGATAGATAACACATAGAAAAACTGAACAGTTCTCAACATTTAATTATTACTATCTTATATGATTACATACTGAACATTATTGGATAACTCTTAGCACTAATAATGATGCCAACCATCAGTTATCTTCTTACTTTATTTTCATAGCAACATTATAAAATAAATTACATTATTTCCATTTTTGTATATGAATGCACTAGAAAAACTCAGAAACTTTCCTAAGTCTTCAGAATCAGAATAAATCAGAGTCAGAATTTCATTTGGAGCCATCTGATTCTTGAGTTGTTCCATTTCCAAGGATCAGAGTTTGGGAAAAAGTTTTACTTTCTTATTTTAAAGTGTAAACCATGTGCTGCTTTAACAAACTCCTCTGTTTAATTACTCATACTCTATTTATAAAACAGAGACTTTAGTTTTAAAGCACTGGGCTACACTTCCTCTGAGCAGACCTTTGCTTTCATATGCCTGACTAAGCAATGCCTCTAGGCTCCTGTAGTTTTCAATTTATTGGGTATTTTCTATTTATTGATTTCCTGATGACACAGCTTACTTTCACTAAATAGGACAGAAAGTAAATCTAATTTTAGGCATATTAGTAAGAAGGAAAATCTATACTGTTTTCATAAGAACAGAAAGATTTTTATTTTGTTCGATGTCTTTCGACTTGCTTAGAGCTTGAATTCACTAGTAATTTTTACAAACATAGTAGATAATAATATTCATGATAGTTCAAGAAAGTAAATTTTGGTGAGATGGCAGTTGATATGATTCAGCTGCCCATTCCTTAAGAGAATAGCAGCTAACTATATAATTGAATATGAGAATAGAGCCAGGGATCAAGAAGCTAAACTATTAGAGTTCTTGATTATAGCCATTCTAATTGGGGTGAGGTGGAATCTCAATGTTGTTTTGATTTGCATTTCTTTTATGGCTAGAGAGGTTAAGCATTTCTTCATGTGTCTATTGGCCATCCTTCTTTCCTCTTCAGAGAAGTTTCTCTTTAAGTCTTTAGCCCGCTTATTTATCGGGCACTTGTTTCTTTGAGGATTTGTTGTTGGGGGATTTAATTTTTTGAGTTCCAAGTATATTTTAGATATAGGGCCCTTGTCAGTTGTATGGTTAGTGAAGATCTTCTCCCAATCCATTGGCTTCCTATTGATCTTGTTAGCTATGTCCTTTGCCATGCAGAAGCTCTGCAGCTTCTGGATACTTTTCAAAAATTTGAAGAAAGAAAAAAGCCTAACTTATTCAAAAATTTTAATGAGGGGGGGGAGTAATTGTAGAGGTGGGAGGGAAGGGATGGTAGGGGAAAAACAAAGGAGGAGACAACAATGCTCGATAGGAATTATACTCATTACCTTGCTCATGCAACTGTAACCCCTCTGTCCAGTGTTTTTACTATAAAAAATGTAGAAGAAATTTGAAGAAAGAAATAAGCATAACTTACAATTTTGAAAAAAGAAATAGATCATATATCTGTAAAACTTTTTAATATTATAAACATCATTGCTTATTGAGCTAAGAATACAATGGTATATTAGGATAATTAATAGACAATTGTCCTATTAAAATTAGAATTCTTTATTTTTAGTTTTAGGGATTTACTTATTTTAAAATTTTTTATTGTGAAGATGCTGTACAGAGGGGTTCTCCTTACATGAGTAAGGTGATGAGTACATTTCTTCTTGAACATTGTTACTCACTCCTGTGTTTTTCTCCCACTATCCCTTCCCTCTCCAACTCTTCCACCTCCAGCCCCATCCCCAAGTTGTAAAGTTAATTTACAACATAGTGTCTTGTGGATATCATTGTTGCAATGTGTTGTCCTTTGTCCTTGTTTCAGCATTTTTTATTCTCTTTTTCTTCCCCAAAGCAGATAAATATTTAAATATATATACAAGTCACAGGGTACCAGAATCAAAGACAGTGATTGCCAGGCATAACCCAATGAAAAAAATGTAATAAAATAAAAAGAAAGAATTAGATTCAGTACATTGGTGACAATAAGGTCAACACCCAAAAAGAGACCTGTTGTTTCCATGTCTTGGAGTTCATTTATACATTGGTTTCTCTACTGACAAATCATTGCTTTTCTCCTTCTAATCTGAAATAGCATCATGGCAATTCATACCTAGAACATTACCTTTCTTCAAGTAAATAAAGATATATTTGTGTGTTTGTTTGTGTGTGTGTGTGTGTGTGTGTGTATGTGTGTGTGTGTCTGCTGGTCCTGGGGCTTGAACTTGGGGCCTGAGCACTGTCTTTGAGTTTCTTTGGCTCAAGGTTAATGCCCTCCTACATGAGCCACAGCATCACTTCCGGCCTTTTCTGAGTAATTGAATGGAATCTCATAGTGCCTCCTGCATAGCTAGGATTACAGGTGTGAGCCACCAGTGAACAGTAGAAATATTTCTTAAATTGAGTGACTTATTGGGTTTGGTAGTTTATCTTTTTATAACTATTTTTATATTTATAGTAAAAGATTTTATATTGAGGACTTTATATTAAAATGAAGAGAAAATTATAACAGCTTAATAAAGAAACAGATTAGATAATGTTTACATGACATATTCTGTCATAGTTCTATATATAACAGGTTTATAACATTTCTTAAAATTTGACGATGGTGCTTGATTCACAGTAGAAAGAATGAGGCAACCTCATTGTTTTTCTCTGCCATGAAAAGCCAATATAAGTTCAAAGGGTGAAGGAGGATCAATATGGTCAAAATATTTCATTTACATGTGTGAAGGTGGAACAATGAAGCCGAGTGGGTTAGTTTGGGAACCAAGGGAGGGGTGATGAAAGAGAAATGGAAGACATAAGTCTGATCAATGCACATTGTACGCATCTGTGGACTTGTCAAAATGAACCCTGTTTACAACTAGCTAATGCTTATAAAAATGTGGGACAAATCCTGGAGAGGATGTAGTGAGCAGCCCTTTGAAGACGATGAAGGAGAATAATAACAAATTGGAAAAGGAAAAAAATTTGGAGTATTTCAAACCAGCAGCAAGTTTATTACGTTTTTAAATTTTTATTTTTTGTTACATTTTCTCTAATCCCTCCAACCTGGATTCAACTCATCCCTAAGTATTTTAGCTGATAAGTTTGGTGTTTAAGTGTTCAAATGCATAATACAGGCTTTGAAAGAGCCACCCTGACTGTCCATCCTGTGGTGCTTGTTGGATGGCAGTAAGGAGGACAGGCATAGGTAAGAGGAGGGAGGAGGGAGGGAGGGAGAAAGGGCGTAAAGGAAGAAGGAAGATCTAAATTCAGCCTTTTATGACAATCTGCTCATTAGAGCTATCTTGTACAGTCTTATTTCAATAATGTTAAGACTTTCCCACTAGATTGTACTTTCCAACAGTTCTACTACAGGGCCATTTAAGATTCTTCAGTTATAGACAATCACATTTGGCAGTAATGTTTTCTGGTCAAAGAAGATATAGATCAAGAGGTTTATATAAGCTCATGCTCTCTCTCTGTGTCTCTGTGTCTCTGTCTCTGTCTCTCTCAGTTCACATATGTCTTTATGTCTCTTTCCTTCTCTTCCAGTGGCTTTGCTGCAGTATGAAGGTACAGTATAGAATGCAACAGAATAACTAAATCCCAGCTTCCCAGACAGCTAAATTCTGAGGGTATTAGTAGAAAATAGTTGGAAAGTCAACTCAGTTGTTTGTAATTCCTTAGCTTTATTCCTGAGTTTTAACATACAGTAGACCTGAATTTAAATATAGTAACTCTGAAAACTGAAATAAGACACAGACCACCACCAAAATCTCAGACTGACCACTGGGTGTAGCAAGCATAGGACAGATATAAATAGCATTTCAAAGGCTTTGAAAATGGAAATGACACTAAAACCACAACCCTCAAAAGGCTTGTCAGAATCCAACTGAGTTGATTGCCTTCTAAACAAAATATCAACAATCTCTTTAGGATTTAACTAAGACTCAGACAATCATAGCATAATATTTAAAATGTGTAGAACATAACTCAAAAATTTTCAAAATAGGAAGAATGAGAAAAATATCTAATGTCAAAGGAGGAAAAAAAGCAACACTTAACAACATACAGATGACACTGGAATGGAATTATCTGACAATGACTTTAGAACAGCTATTTTTAAAATGTTGCAAGAAGTAAAGGCAACTACTGATTTTGAAATGAACAGAAAGAAAGTCTCAGCAAGGGAACAGACAATGAGAGAAGAACCAGTACACTTTAGTACTGAAAAATAAAACCCTCACACTTGTTGGATTCATTCAATAGAAGAGAGATGACAAAGTAAAGGATCTCTGAACTAGAAGAAAAAGTCATTAGGAATTATCCACTCTAAACAATAAAAGAAAACATAATGGAAGATAAATGAAACTAATCTCAGCGATCTATAGAAAAATAACAAAAGTTTTAACATTTATATCATCAGAGTCTCAGGAGGACAAAAAAGGTTAGAAAACATACAGTACTAAAGAAAAAGTTGATTTTAAACATAACAAAAGAAATAAGGGAAAAAAGTGATTTTAAGAAACCAGATAATATACAAAGGAAAATGTTAAACCTAAATCTCTCTCTCTTTCTTTATATATAACAGATAATATATAATATAAACAGTCTATATATACCAAAAATTGACAGTAATACCTAATGGCAATGGTTAATTTTGTATATTATCTTGAGTGGTTTAGAGAATACACACATATTTAGTTGAATGGCATTCTGGCTATGTCTTTAAGGAGAGTTTTGAATGAGGTCAGTATTAGAATTAGTAGACTAAGTAATGTCTGCAATGTGGGTGAGTCTCATTCAATCAGTCAAACTACATTATTAGCTCGTCTACCTTTTTAGACTTAAAGACTTAGATGCAACTATACCACTTGCGTATATTATTCATCATGTGTTGACATAGGAGAACACCCTAGACATGGTGGATTAAACAACAGGTATTTCATTTCTCATAGTTCTGAAGCCATAAGTGGAAATAAAATACAACCTAAGTTGTCTTCTCATTTGAAGGTTTGCAGATGTTTGTCTCCTACCATAATGCAGAGAGAAAAAAGTGAGCTTTTTGGTATTTCTTCTTATGCAAGCACTATCATTAATACTGCCCTCACAACCTCATCTAACTCTAATTATTTCCCAAAGGGCCTCTCTTCTAATATCATCACTATGTGGATTAGCACTTAACCACATGAATTGTGTGAAACAGAGTTCAATCCCTATCAATCAGCTCTTCTGTTTCTCAAGCTTTGGGGACTAAACTGAACTATAGAAAAAGCTTTCCTGGGTCTCAAGATTACTAAATTCATGTCTGGGGATGTGTAAGCCTCTAAGATTGCATAAGCCAAATTTTTATTGAGTTTATTTCTACAAATAAATACATCCCATCAATTCTGTTTTCTTGGTGAGCCCTAATAAGCTACAACTGTGCTATAAGTAACTTATTTTAAGTTTAATGATATAGATAGGTCGAAAGTAAAATTAAGGGAAATTTATATCATATAAAGGCCAACAGAATCAAAGTTAAAGTGGTTTTATTAACATAAAACATAATAAAATTCAAATAAAATTACATAAACATGATCATTATATAATGAAACAGATTATTTAAAGCAAGAAAATACTTTAATTATACTTATATATAAACATTTTATATTTTATGAAAAAACATATACTAGTTATTGCAAATAAGGAAACCATGGGATGTATGTGTTTTGGGGTCTGGCTTACTTCACTTAAAATAATTTTTCCTTGGTCCATAACTGATAATGTTACTAGAACAGCACATCAAGAATTGAACAATTAGGTAATCGGATCTAACCATTTATGCAAAATTGTCTGAAGACAGAATGCCCATTATTTTCAAGTACATATGGAATATTCAACAAAATAAACCACATCTTGTGTCCTAAAATAAATGTTATCACATTCCAAGTAGTTTAAATCATACAAAACCATTCTCTAATATTAGTGGAATTAAATTAGGAATTAATCAAGGAAAGAACAAAAGTAATGTTTGTAAATACTAGAGATTACAAATGACCTCAAAGTAAATAAATATTTCAGCCTTAAGAAAAATGAAAATGCTAGGCTGGGTGCTGATGGTTCACACCTGTAATCTTAGCTACTCAGGAGGCTGATATCTGAGGATCATGGTTCAAAGCCAGCCAGGGCAGGAAACTCCGTGAGACTTCATGTCCAATAAACCACTAGAAAACCACAAGTGGCACTGTGGCTTCAGCCATGAGCTGAAGAGCACAGGAAGAGTGCCCAAGCCCAGAGTTCAAGCTCTACGACAGACAAAAAAAAAAAAAAGCTACAAATCCTAATTTGTGTGCTGTGTAGCTAAAGCAATGCTAAAAGGTATATTCACATCATTAAATACACACATTAAAATAAAACAAATTTCTCAAAGTACCAAGTTATTTACAGTAAACAAAGCATAAAAAAGTGAAAATTTTACTCAAATCAAGAATAAGAAAGGTTTTATTTAAATTTAATGTTACTGTCCAAGTGATGTACAGAGAAGTTACTTACATAAGATAGTGCATGCACTTTCTAAGTTCTGTTTTAATTTCCTTTTTCAGGTTTTTAAAGTTTTCATCATGGAGGTCCTTCACTTCTTAGGTTAATTCCTAGGTATTTATTTTTTGTGGGGCTATTACGAATGGAGGTGCTTTCCTGATTTCAGCCACACTTTTCTCATTGTTGGCATATAGAAAGCCATTGATTTTTGAGGGTTAATTTTAGACCCTGCTACTTTGCCAAAGTTTGAAACACCTTGAATAATTTGGGATCCGAGTCCATGGGATTCTTTAAATACAAGATCATGTCAGATGTCCCTCAGTAGATGAATGGATCAAGAAAATGTGGTATATATACACAATGGAATTCTATGCCTCCATCAGAAAGAATGACATTGCCCCATTTGTTAGGAAATGGAAAGACTTGGAAAAAATTATATTAAGTGAAGTAAGCCAGACCCAAAGAAACATAGGTCCCATGGTTTCCCTTATTTGCAATAACTAGTATATGTCTGCGTCAAGCAGAAAAGTTCAGATAAGTTGATGTTAGGGGAACGAACCCCAAGATAAGTATTCAAATGTTTTTTTTTGTTTTTTTTCCCTTTCATGCAATTGTTTCTATCATATTTATAAGATGATTTCTATGTTGCTTTGTATGTCCCTCCCCACAGTATAACCCGTATTTGATGTTGGTATAATTTGTGGAAGGGAAGGGGAAAAACAAATTGTTTAAATAGGGATACAGGTGGACCCATTGCAACAATGAGATGTACATGTCGTTATGTCGAAAACGAACTTTACAACTTTGGTGGGGGGTGGGGGGAAGATCAGGTGGGGGGAAGGGAGAAATATGGGAAGGGATGGAAAGGGGAAACAACGAAGAGGCAACAATGCGTGATAAGAAATGTACTCGTTATTTTGCCCATGTAATTGTAACTCCTCTGTATGGTATTCTCACAATAAAAAAAATCATTAAAAAAAAGATAGTGATTACATTCTTATCAAACATTGTCATCTCTTATTTTCTCCCACTTTCTCTCTCACCCAATTCCTCCCCTCAAGTTGTAAAGTTCATTTCCAACATATTGTCTTGTGAGTATTGATGTTGCCTTGGTTTGCCCTTTGTCCTTTGTCTCACCATTTTGTTGTTCCCTTCCTTTCCCCAATTCAGATAAACATATAGTCAAGACACAAGACACAGGGTAGCAAAATCAAATACAGTGACAACAGAGGTTGATAAATCAAAGAAAGAGAGAGAGAGAGACAGAAAGAGAGAGAGAGAGAAACAAAGGAACAAAGACAGAATAACTTCATACAGTACATTAAAAACAACAACAAAGAAAAAAACTTATTTCCGTATCTTGGAGTACTTAGATTCATCTTGTATGGTCATATGTACATAGCTATTGAGCTATTGTGATCCTCTTTTAAGACTATCCTAGACGTGTACTAATTATTACAAATGAGTGAAACCATGGAGTCTATGCTTCTTAGGGTCTGCTAAAGCTACCAGCACAACCATGTTCATGAAAACATTATTTACCATGGCTAATATATGGAACCAACCCAGATGCCCCTCAGTAGATGAATGGATCAAGAAAATGTGGTATATATACAAAATGGAAGTCTATGCTTCTATTAGAAAGAATGGCATTGTCCTATTCATAAGAAAATGGAAAGACTTGGAAAAAAATCATATTAAGTGAAGAAAGTTTTAATAATAAACAATTTTAGAAACTAATGAAATCGAAAAGAAAAGCTTTCTCTCAAAATAGCAACAAATTAACAAAACTCTAATAAGATAGATTGAAGAAACCTAGAGATGGCATACTATGATTACTAGAAGTAAAAGATTGTCTATTACAGCATACCTAAATAATAATAATAATAATAATGATAATAATAATAATTTAAATAAAATAATGTAAAATGCTATTAGTAACTACATGTATATATGTTAACCAGTCTAAATTAAACATAATCATTTCTTGACTTGGAAAAAATTATATTAAGTGAAGTAAGCCAGGCCCCAAAACACATATGTCCCATGGTTTCCCTTATTTGCAATAACTACTATATGTCTAGGCCAAGCAGAAAAGGTCACAAGCTATATACATATGACCATTTAAGATGATGCTAAGTGAATTAAACCCCAAGATAGGGACACAAGAGGTGTTATTTTTCTTCTTGTTGTTTTTAATGTTCACATAATGAAGTATGTGATATTTTTGTTTCTTTTGTATGTTCTTTCCCCCTGGTACAACTCCTGTTGTCACTGTGTTTGATTCCAGTGTCCTGCATCTTTTATACACATTTTCTAATTTGGGAAGGGGAAGGAAAATAACAAAATGCTGAAATAAGAGTACAGGTTGACCCATTGTAGCAATGAGATGTACAAGACACTATGTTCAAAAGGAACTTTACAACTTCGGCGGTGGGGGAGATGGAGGAGTTGGGGAGGTAGGAAGGAAAGGGATGGTAGGGGAAAAGCAAAGGAGGGGAAACAATGCTCGATAGGAAATATACTCATTACCTTACTCATGTAACTGTAACCCCTCTGTACAGTATCTTTACAATAAAATATACATTAATAAAAGAAAATATACTTTGAAAAATTTTAAAATAAATACAAATGTACCAATTTTACTAGAAAAACTGTTAGGGTTTCTGAATTCTGATATATATATTTTATATTTTTAAAATCATAATCATAATAAAATTGGTGACTGGCAAAAAAGCAAAGCATTTCTTCTATTATTTGAAATGATTAATATATATAAAATTCACTCAAGTTTAAATGCCTGAGTATTTGTTACAGTATTGCTAAAAATTTTTAACTCATTATTAAACACTTGTAGAAAAAAGAGTTTAGGCCAGATGGCATTACTGGAAAAATTTATCAGATATTTGAAGAAATAACACATATTTTACAAAAATTTTTAAAAGAGGGAACACCTTTCCACTTATTTTATGGGGTTACATTGCCTTGAAAACAAAACCATTTATAGAAAATAAATGGGAAATGTGCACTGGGTTTTTTTAAAATAATTAAGAAAATGGCATCAACAAATGTTAGTAAGGTGGCATCCACAACCATCTAACGAGAGTTTACTGAAGAAAGCAAAATTGATTCAACAGTTAGAAAGTAATATTCCCCCATTTAACTCTATGAAGAATGACTGTATCAATTAATGAAGAAATTCATTTGACAATGTTCAATATCAATTATAACAATTTTTTTTAGAAACTAGTTGTAGAAGGAAACACATTCAAGAACACCACAGCTAACATCAATCTAAATGGTGACAGATTGAATGCATTTTTCTCAATATAGGATATAATGTAAGGATTCCAAAGTTTACCATTTCTATTCAATATTTTATTAGAAATTTTACTAAAAGCAGTAAAACCAGAAACTGGAATATATGAAAGATGTATAAAAATAAAGCAATTCCTACTTCTGTATGAATTGATTGTAGACATTAGAAATTCTAAGAAATCTATGAAACAGATGGAAATAATAAATACATTTCAAGGTCAGCCCACACAAATACACTTTATTTGTATTATTTGAATAATAAAACTCAATATTTGCATGATGAAAACTACAAAACATTGATGAAAGTGATCAAAGGGGCCTAAAAAAATGGAGAGGTATCATGTTCATGGATGGGAAGATTTAAAGGGGTAAAGATATCTCAGTATCTCTCCCTACCTCAATTTAGATATTTAGGATAATTATATTCAAGTTTCTGGCAGGAATTTTAGAGATATAGACAAAGTAATTTTAGCATTTATGTGAATAGGCATGGGAATTAGAATAGTGGAGCATTTTTTAAATCAAATGACTTTGGAAGAAATATTCTATTTGATTTTAAGACAAATTATAGACATGAAGGCTGGAAATTGTGACAGGATTAAGCAAAAGAGAAAATTGTATAGAAATAGAAACACACAAATTCAGTGAATTGCTTTATGTTTTCGATGTTATTGAGATACATTTCATACCACAATATTCACCCATTTAAACTATACTATTTAATAGTTTTTAGTGTAGTCATATATTCACAAAGATATGTAGCTATCACTAAAAATCTATCTTTAAAACACAGTGTCATTCAGAAAGGATATTGTGTCCTTTTGCAGTAATTCTTGTCTTCCCTCTTCCCTAGCCCTGGTTACCATTATATTGTGAATTTGTAGATGTGGAAATTCTGTGTATTTTGAATAATTAGATTCATAAAATATGTGGTCCTGAGGGGAGAGGTACAAGTGTGTCTATGAAAAGGTGATCTGGCAAATTGCCATGATAGTAAGGTTTTATATCGTAATAATGCCACTGTTAGTATTTTGGTTACAATTTTATAGTATAATTTTTCAAACTGTTATCATTAGAAGCAAAAGTGCAAGGAACATCTCTCTGAATCATTTTTTTTTCTGGTCGTAGGGCCTGAACTCTTGGCCTGGGCTCTGTCCCTCAGCCCTTCAGCTCGAGGCTAGCACTCTATCACTTGAGCCTCAGTCCCACTTCTGGCTTTTTCTGCTTACGTGGTGCTGAGGAATCGAACCCAAGGCCTCATGCATGCAAGGCAAGCACTCTACCACTGAGCCACCTTCTCAGACTCTGACTCATTTCTTAAAACCACATGTAAATTGATAATTTTACTCATCCATCAGGAAGAAAGATATTATATTATTTGCAGAAGAATAGATAAACCAGGTAAAACATGTTATTGAAGTAAGACAAGCTCAGAGAAACAAAAGATGCATGTTGTTTACTCTCATATGTTGATATCAGATCTAATATGTAATATATGTATAACCATACACAAGGTAATATGCTTATATACTATATCATCAACATATTAATTGAAGTATGGTATATATGTACGACTGGGAAGTTCCAATAGAGCAACTCCTTTGAGTTTAACAAAATGAATACCAGGAAGCTGGCGCGTGTGCTGTCAGTGGGGGAGGTGAGGCAAATGGGAGAGAAGAAGAGTGGGTAAATGCAATGATAGTATTCAGTGTACATAGGTGAAAATGGAACTAGGGAATTTGAAAGGATAGGTGGGTTTGGGATAGGTGAGGGAGAATTATGAAAGAGGCAACACTGATTAACATGCATTGTGCTCACACACTGACATCTTGGATTGAAACCCCTTCTACAACTCCTTCAGGATAATTAAAAAAATAAATTAGAAAATTGATATCATAGCCTAAAAGTTGAACTGAATTTCTCACAGATTATTTATACTAGATAGTTCTGTGTTGTAAAGGGATGCTTATACATTTATAAAATGCTAACATGATTGTAGACTTTTAACCACTAAGTGCAAGTGAGGCACTGGCCCATAACCCCAATGCATAAAATCATTCTACTTGGAACCCAGTGTATTAAATATTGCTACTAATTTGGCCAAATATTATTATCAACTTATCAGTACTATTAATGCATACTATATTGCTAATATTATTAATACTAACTATAACTATTTATCATGCTGTTATTATTGTGGGAAAATATTCTGGACATATTTTCCTTGTAATGCCTTTTAAAGAAAAAAATTAAACTCATTATAAACAATGATAGTTGTTTTCCTTTGTTGCTGTTTTAGTTTTCTTTTCCTCTTGTTTTGTTTCTTTATCTGACTTTGGTAGGATAAAATGAAGCACAGAAATGGTAGGACACAGGGTAAACAAATGCAGCAGTGACACTTACTACACATTGATGAAAATGATCTATAAAACTTGTGGGTGAGGTCAGGAGGGAAAAAACTGAGAATGAGGGAAAGGGGTGACATTTTTCAAAAAGAAATATACTCATAACCTGACTTATGTTACTGTAACTCCTCTGTATGTCACCTTTGTAACAACAACAAAAATACATGGAAAAAATGAAAATATAAAAAGAATGATAGGTACATTTGATGTTTAGAGTATATTCTTGTTAATCAAAATCAACTTTATACCTTGCAACTCTTGAGAGTTTTTTTATAGTGACTGCTATATAATGATAACATATTACAGAAAATGTTCATTTTATTGTGATGAATGACTAGAAGTATTAGTGAGATACTATTTAACACTATTTAGCAAAGAACAGGGTATGGTTTCAGCACTGTTGCTTTGATGTATTATATTGGTTTTCTGAAAAAGAGTTTTCTTTTCACCATTTTCTTCAGAAGTATGAATTTTTGTTGAAAGGTATAATGTCAAAATTGGCAAAGACAATGAAGAATGATAGAAAGACACATTTTAGTACCTCTCCTAAGGTTTCTCTAAAATGAAATGATGTCATTTCTTCTCCTATTCCTTCTCTTCCCCTGAGAAGAACTAGCTGGAAGAAGGTTTCTTTTTTCATATTTTTAAAAGTCTGACTATTTTTAAAAATTTGATTGTATTGTCAAGGTGATATACAGAGGGATTATAGTTACATATGTAAGGTAGTGAGTTCATTTCTTGTCTAACAACGTTACTCCCTCCCTCATTGCTCTCCCACTTTCCATCCCCTCTAATGCTCCCTTCCCAAGTTTTACAGTTCATTTCCAACATTGTGAGTATTGCTATTGCATTGGTTCATCCTTTGTCCTTTGTCTCACTTTCGCTGCCCTAATTCATATAAATGTACATAATACACAGGGTAACAAAATCAAATACAGTGCCAACAGATAAACCATAAGAAGGAAAAACATAAGAAAAAAAGAAATAACTTCACATAGTACATTAACAACAACAACAAAGACAACACAGTGGCAGTAAATCTTCTGCTGGATTATTTATAACAGACACTAGGGGGGTGCTATGTTTGAATATTTACTAAATCAGAGTAACTTTTCTTTGTTCATGTCCATTTGGAATTCTCAGTCTTTGGTGTTTTGTGCTTAGTTTGTTTCCCCTCAGTACTGTTGAAGAGATGGAATTTTATTACCAAACTCTCCAATATGTGCTTGGATGGAAAGTATCTTCCTATGATCAGCAAGCACAATAATCCATTCTGGGTAAGAAAAACCATCAATTAGGTAATGTATTATTCCGAAGGTAAGACATTAATTCCATGAACCTCAACTGCTCACTGGCCCAGCTTGCAGACCTCTTCTGATCTCAAGCATTCCCCTTTGATGGTAAGTCAAATTTGCTCCAGATGTCTGTATTATTTTAAGGGAGCATATGATTAAGTAAGGAAATTACTAGTTTAGCATCCCTGCTTTATGGTGTACTGATTAGTAACCTTAATTTCATCACCATAATCCTTTTGCCATATAAAGTTCTTTTCTTTTTTCTTTTTAATTGAAGAGATTATTATGCTATCAAGCTGGAATCCTTGAAACACTCACCATAAATACCTACTGAGCCCTCTTCCATACTGAGACAATCATACTACATCTTAACAATCTTTGTTGAGTAAACATGGACAGATATTTTAATTCCTGATCTCATCTTTTATATTCTCACCTTGAATCTTGATTCCACTTAACACATTGTTTGTATGTACCTGGATACTCAGTTAAGAATGCACCGTAGATACAACTCTGGATCCTAATTTTATATTCTATGCTCACACACAAAAATCACCTACAAATCTGAAGCAATTAAGATAATATTTAAAGCACTCGTTTAAAGTTCATTAGCCTTGAATTTGTATAATCGCCATTGTGGTTCTATAGGTACTTTAATACATAGAAAATGGCTTGGCTGAGTTAGACAAAAAGCTGTATGTTCAGTTTTAGGCAATGAGTTTTAAATAATGACTGAAAACTAAGGTTTTTTTTCCAAAGGTGCTGAAGAAAGAATTGAGCTCCACCGTTCAAGGGAAGGCCCTCAATAGCACTTTATAAGAAAAGCCAGAGCGTATTCTGGCTCTCACAAGAGGCATTTGGTTGACAGTAGAGAGCCTGGTTGCCAGGTGATGATCAGGCTGTATTCACCACCTGCACAATCAGCTTGGAAATTTTTCATTTTTGCCAGGCAGCCATTTTTAGAGTGGCTAGACCTAATAATGCACCTGGCTCCAGAAGAGTACCCAAAGTATATTCCATGTCTGAGTCCCGGTCATCCCAGAAGGAAACCCTGAGCCAAGGATTTGAGTGCAAGTGATTTATTAAGGCAGTGTTCCCAGGAGAAACTGATAATGGAGTGCAGATTAGGGAGGGACATGAGCCAACAAAAGGGGCAAATTCAGATGAAAAATCAACCTCAGCCAAACAAACTTTGTAACAGAAACTGCAGGTCAGTTGGCCAGATCTCAAAGCAAAGAACTGGCTTTTTATCTGCTTACCAGTTAGTCAATGGGTCGCCCCAAGAAGACAGAAACCCCTAGATATTTTTATCTAGCTGATTACAAGAGAATCAGCTCAAGGAACCTCTGGCTGATCATGTGCAATCAGCTAGAAATAAAAGACACTGAAGATGGAGCACACATAATGGGGCAAACAGATCAAGAGGCCTGGCTTATGTACCAACTATAGTGTGTTACATACCTCACTTCCATTGGACTGTGGGTGAAAGCTCATCCATCTCACACAATCCTATCTTACAAACTTATTAGTTTCCAGCTTTCTGTTTCCTTGAAGCTCATTCTAGTGCTTCTGTGAATTTAAAACATGAAAAATGAGAAAAAAGTTATCAATTCTAAGACACAGCACAATGTTATAGCTACTAGTGCAAATAAATATAGTTATAGAAAATTTGACAGCAAGAATAAACAGCACACAAAACAAGTTATTGATAAGTTATATATATATATATACATATTTAAAGGAATTCTGGACAAAATAATTTGGAAGATCATGTGGTACGTAGACAAAAGAGCACAAGCTTTGGAGTGATGAGAATTCTAGGATGACTTTCATGACCTGTGCCCTTGTGGTCCTCCCTAAAGAATATGTTATATAAAACATAAGGATTTATCAAATGTAAGTAAAATTACTTAAGAGTTGATGAGCCACTGATAGAGAACTTAGGCAGGTAAACACAAGCTGCATAATATATCTTTATGAATCTTAAAGTAATATTTTAGTGCAGTTAACACTGATTTCAGCCTTGAAGCAAAAAACAAACAAAATCTCAATTGAATACACCTGAATGTCCAGCCTAAAGAGCTGTGAGTTAAGAAATGAATGTTGCTTCACTCATAGTAGCCACTCCTGTAATTCTAGCTACTCAAGAGGCTGAGATCTAAAGATCAAGGTTTGAAACAAGCCTGGCAGGAAAGTACAAGAGACTCTTACGTCCAATTAACCACCAAAAAGCTGGAAGTAAAGTTTTGACTTAAGAATGTGAGACTTGAGCACAAAAGCTCAGGGACAGCATGTAGGCCTTGAGTTCAAGCCCCAGGATTTGTTAAAAACAATTAAGCTACTAAATTTTTGATATTTTATATGCAGCCACAGAATACAAATACTCTATATTCAGGTTCTTGAAATATTATCTCCTAAACCACTTTAACAAATGATTTTTGAAGGGTTTCATTTGGTAAATCATAACAACAGACATTTCCTTTCACATGTTTTTAGAAGCCTGAGATCATTATATTAAGACATTTCCAGGGGCTCTGGAGAAAATATGTCTTTTAGTTCGTTTTCCCTTGGCTGGCTGGAAATCTCAGCTACTGGCTGCATTATTCCATATCACTCTTTCTTCATATTTCTGCCTTTTCCTTCTTCTCACCCTTCCTCATTCCATATTTCTCTTTCTTCATATTTTTGCCTTTTCTTTGTATTTTTTCTTCCTTTATTTTTCTTTATTTTTTCTTGTTAACCACCGACCCCCCCCACACATACGCACACAAACACACTCATGTAGTGCTTTATGATTGTCTGTTGTTTCATGTTTGGAGACTGTCTTATATTCAGTAATTGCAATCATACGTGCAAAGTCTACAAAGTTGATTATTATTTTTTTAACCATATAAGGTAGCACATATAGATTCCAGGGATTGGTTTACAGATGTCTTTGGATTAAGAGAAACATCATTATTTTATCTGTACTATGAGTAACCACACAAAATCTTTTGGGACTTTATTGTCTTCCTTTTAAAACAGAATGAGATATGCATATTTCCAGGGGCTAAGTCCATGAGGAATAAAATTATAGATAAGTTTAAAGCACAGAATGTGGTCAGTACTCATTGTTAGGAGAGAACTTGCTGTTACTACAAGAAGCTCAGATCAGTAATGTTGAAAATACATGGGTATTAGAAAATTCAAGTTAAAATAACTAGCATTTTCTAACATAAATATACAAGCTCATTTTACTTGATTCCTACAGAATTTTAATTCACAAACAAAATTTGGTATTAAGAGTTGTCCATTTAACAGCTGTGTATATTTCAGACAATTGTCAAATAACTTCTGTCTTACTACTATTATAATTCAAATGGATTCCATTTAAACTTTGCAAATGTTCCCTCATTCTGCTACTTACAAAGAACTCTGCTGCTCAACAGGACATGCAAATCTAAGGAAGACACAATCTGTGACTTGGTTAGTCTCACAATCCCACAGAAGAACAACAATTCTTGACACACTACACAGAGTACAGACTTGAAAACAAACATCATCAACAGGAAAAAGTCTGCTTGTTAAAGATACATATTCAATAAAAAGAATATCATAGAACTAATAAATACACTGTTCCAAGAAAAATCCACATAAGAAATATATGCAAATATCATAATCCTTTTTTTCCCTTTATTAGCTATCTAAGTCAAGCCTTACCTGTCTGTGATCCCTAGGCTACATGAAACAGACCATGTATCATGGAGAAACAATTGTTATTCTATATTCAGCTTTGAACAAGTCCTTGTACATGTTCTATTAAACATCAGGGATCATCAATTCATGAATGACTGGATGTTTTCTTTGTATGTTTTTATATTGCTTCAGTAGTATTTTAAGTCAGTAGTACATTTTTATAAAATGAATAAGAAGACAATGTCTCATTAGTTGGCTTAAAGAAGACAGAAAATCAGACAGAGTAATACAAATAGTTCTAAAGAAACAAAAGAAAATCACATAGTACATTAAAAACAACAAAAATACCCTCTTGTGTCCATATCATAAGGTTCATTTTGCTTAGCATCATCTTATATGGTCATATGTACATAGGTTTTGAGCTTTTCTGCTTATCTGATAAGATTATCCTAGACATATATTAATTATTGTGTTATAAGGGAAACCATGGGACATACATTTCTTTGGGTCTGGCTTACTTCACTTAATATGATTTTTTCCCCAGGTCTTTCCATTTCCTAACTAATGAGGCAGTGTCATTCTTTCTGATGGACGTATAGAATTCATTGTGTGTGTGTTTGTGTGTGTGTGTGTGTACAGCATTTTCTTGATCCATTCATCTACTGAGGGGCATCTGGGCTGGTTTTATATGGTGAATATGGTATATCCCCTGTTGTCACTGTATTTGATTTTGGTACTCTGCATCTTGGATATACATTTAATTTGGGGAGAGGAAGGAGAATACAAAATGCTGAAATAAGGACACAGGATGACCTATTGCAACAAGGAGATTCACAAGACACTATGTTGGAAATGGTCTTTACAACTTCAGTGGGGTAAGTAGGGGAGGAGTAGGAGGGAAGAGATAGTAGGAGAAAAACAAAGGAGAGGGTAACAATGCTGGACAAGAATTGTACTCATTACCTTACTCATGTAACTGTAACCCCTCTGTACAGCATCTTTACAATAAAAAAACTCAAAATTGTTCTAAAGGTTTATTGTTCCTTCTTTTTACTGCCACCATTCCTCTCTTTTCTCTTCTTTCTCCTTTTCCTCCTTTTTCTCCTCCTTGTCCCCCTCCTTCCTCCTTCTCCTGTTTCTTCACTCTGTTCCTCTCTCTCCCTCCTACCTCCTTCCTCCTTTCTCTCTCCACTTCCTTCCCTTCTTGCTTCCTTCCTTCTTTCCTTTCTTTTTACTTTTCTTTTTTTCCCTTCCTTCCTCCCGTCTTACCTCTTCTCTCCCTCCCTCTCTTCCTTTCTTCCTTCTTAATTTTTAAAAGTTTTGTTCTTTTTTTTTTTTTTTTGGTCAATCGTGGGGCTTGAACTCTGGGCCTGAGTGCTGTCCCTTCAGCTCAAGGCTAGCACTCTACCACTTGAGCTACAAAGCCACTTCCGGTTTTCTGGTGGTTTATTGGACGTAAGAGTTTCACCGACTTCCTGCTCAGGCTGGCTTTGAACCGTGATCCTCAGATCTCAGCATCCTGAGTAGCTAGGATTACAGGTGTGCGCCATGGCATCCAGCAAAAGTTTTGTTCTTTGAGATTTACTTTCACACTTAAATTTACCTCAGAAACTTTGTGGTGTTACAGTTAATTTCTGTCAAAAAAGTCAATATATATTTTAAAGAATCAACATCAGCTTTGCTCTTTCAACATTGTCTTGTGTTCCACAGTGGGAAACTTCTAAGGCTTTTAGGGGGGATAAAAATTTAAAACCTAAAACTTCAGAAAATGTCATTCCTTTCATTCTGATCTAAGCAGCAGCTAGAACTCTGAGGTCTGACAAAGATTGGTGCCATGGGTATGTGACATATTCCCTATTACTTTGCTACAAACCTTTTCAGTAGTCATAAAATTTTCCAGTCAGTGTAGAAAGTAAAAGGGACATAATCCAAGGAGAGCTTTGGACTTTGGTAGTTGTTGCAGGACTGAATTGTAGAAAGTGATAGGATACGTTATGAGTGTGCAGCTCTGGTTGTACCTGACTCTGAAAGTTTACCATGCAATCAACACAGAATACCAGCTCACATACACTGGAGGACAGTATGCTAGTGCTGCTGTGCACACAGTATATGTTATTCTTGTCATTTAGGACATGAATAGCTGCCTTAGCAATTGTTTGTTCTCTTATTGCTCATTATTGACAGTGATGGCCTCAGATATGAAAAGTGCAGGGGCTTTCCTTGTATTTAAAACTCTTACTTGGTATATGGAATGAATGTTGAATATTCAGTTTGAGCTGGATTTTAAGTGGTTGGGAACCAATTCTAATTCATTCCAAATGTAAATCAGTAGACTTTCCAATGCAGCTTAGACAGCAACCTGTCCAAGGACTAGTTAAGCCTCTACCATTATAACTCATGCCTAAATAAATAAGTGGTATTGCATTTTAGTTTACACTTGATACATTTTGTGACTGGAATTAAAGCACAAACTGCAGCTTGTTGACTGAGAATATCTAGTATTTTGTATACCTCTATATTGCAGTCTAGAGAGAAGCACTTGGAATGCAAATCTGATCAACAGAAGTGCTTAAGATTATTTGTGTTCATCTAAGACAGATTTTGTGAGGGAGCTTGAAGATGGCAGTGGCCATAGGCACGAGCTATTTGAAATTAAGTGTTCAAATTCAGTCTAAAAGGAAAAGTTTTTTTTAATATATAATATCATGATTACAAAGCACCACTGCAGGAGTGTGATGCCACAGGAGAAGATAACTAGACAAACCAATTCTTAAGAGGATGGCTGATTGGCTGTTATGCTAAAGATAAATGTTTCCTCTTCCAAATATTCTGAAAAAAATAAAGTAGACTAATAGCGAGAAGTGTAGTGATTTGCACATTATCCAAGCCATTGAGTTATTCCTGCCTGTCCTCATTCTGGTTCTTGATTTGCAGGCCAGCTCTGCTCTGCAGCTGGAGCAAATTATATCAGCAGAAGTGCTGATGTGACCACAAGTTGACAAAAGGACATGATTTCTAGTAGCAAAAAAGCAACTAGATTTTATGAAATTGTATCTAATAATGTTGTTTAACTCATGGATCCTGCATCTGACGCCTGCTTTTTATCCAGTCCTTTCAGAAGCCCTTTGTTAGCAGTCACTCAGAAGAGGAAATAAAATGTAGCCATTGAAATAAAAATTGCTCTACTCTTTTTAATAGCTCAGCTGCAGGCTCTATTGTTTTATTTAATGGATTGTATAACTGAAGTCTCTCCTTCTGATGATTCCCATTTGGCTTCTGGGTCCCCAAACTCTATCTGAATCTTGAGGGTTCCAGAAGGTGTCTGGTTTGTTCAGAATACAAGTGTAAAGTGAAAACATTCTTTAAAATGGGATTCCTTCTGTAGACTCTGTAGTACGATGTGCAAGAGGCTGAGCTTTTCCATCAAAAGAAAACGCAATTAGTCCACAGATTCCATAAATCTAGTTTAGGACACAGGGAAGTTTCCTGGGCCTAGAGATACAGAAACAAGGGAGAAAAAAGGAAATAGAAAGACTAGAATAAAACAATTGTCTTCTTTGTTGTCAATATCAAAGTGTTGCTGTGTTCTGATAGAAGTCATCTCTGCTTTGTGTCACTGGAATAGCTCTCTTCCTTCCAGCCTATAATCCATTGCAGATCTGTGAAGTATACCTGTGGCTCATTTCATTTTGGCTTATGTTATTCTAAACCAAGATAAATGGATTATTTTATTTTTAATTATTAAATAAATTTTGGCTCTTCAAAGCTGTGAAGATATGTTTGACTTTTGTTCAAAGGATTTGAGTTGACTTAAGGTATATATATATATATATATATCCATATATATGTGTGTGTATGTATGTATATATACATACATATATATATATATCTGTATGCTTCAGCTTTTCTAAGATGAATTGTATCATGTGCATTTTCCAAAGATAAAAGTTATAAAAGGAAGCTCTTCTTTGATATATAAGCTGAAAGGATCAACATCTCCTCCACCAGTTAATATTTTATATATGAGTGAATTGCAGAGGTTTAACCTGAATGAAGTAAACTGTTGTAGTATGATACTGGGGGGAGCAGGGGGACTCATGCTTCTTTTATGTCCTATCTTGATAAGATCAACTAAAGAAAGAGGAGGAAAAAGATGTGTTAAATCATGATTTGCTAAGAAATCTTTCAGCTGAGAAGGATATACAATGTACGAAGGACTTAAAACAAATCATACAATATAACCTGTTAAAGATGTAATTGAGATACATGCAATCATTAACCTTGGAACAGACAGAGAATCTGTTAATGAATCAAATCAATACCCTCTCCACTGATCCATAATAATTTGAAAGAAATGAAAAATTTAACTGTTACTGTATGTGAGGTTATCCTGGGCTGCAATTAGCTAGCCTCCAGGAGATTATGTTACCTAGCTACGAGAAGGTAAGTATAATTTCTGTAGATCTTCTGCAGAGATTGTCATAAAGACAGATGCCAGACGTGGAAATGGGTCAGAAAAAGATATTTGGTATGGCCCTAACCTGGGTCATCTTTCTATCATTTCATTTTACATTTCCTTCTTATGACATTTTATACTCCCAGTTCAAATAGATATATTGCTTTGAAAATACATTACAATCAAATTGTATCAGTTAAAAAAGTGATTATCCATCTTTTTTATATCCTATTACACATCTAGATCTCACGTAAGAGGGCAAAAGAGTCAAGGCAAAAATTCTGCTTTGGGGAAGAGAATAATGAGCTTCTGCTGCAGGCAGGACATTTTGTATGAAAATACTTCATTCTTATACAACATCCTCATCTCACACTCCAGCATGCCTATCATTGCCAGTCAAATTGCATGAAAGGATGTTAGAGGGAATGAGTGGTTTGCTTCTATTGAGTCTCCATGTTTTTTGCCCCCATTTAGCAAGTAGTATATAGAAAATTATGTAGAAAGAGGAAAACCGTCACCACGGCCTATTGCTTTTACATATATTGCTTGCATGTAAATTGTAGTTAGAAGCAGCAATCTTGATAAGTGAAGTTGCATAGGAAAAAAACCCTCAATTTGCAGGAGATATAAAAAGCGATATTGCCATTCTCTAGGGAATCAGTAAATAAGACAGAGAACAGAATTTTTTTTTGAAAAAAAATGCATGTAAAATATATGCGTATGGAAATGTTAAGAGCCTTATTTTATAATGCCAAGGAGGGCACAAGATAAAAACTGTTGTCATTTGTTTCCAGGGAAAGCAGTCGGTGAGACCAGGCACAGTAGGATAGTTAGTTAGCTACCACATGTAAAGCTGAGAGCAGATGGTTGCGTTGATATAGAGCGCAGGAATGTGCGTGTTTATGCGGGTGCGTTTCAGTGCGTGTGCCTGTGGAAACCAGCAAGGAGTTTGACACTGATGTACTCCATCAAGTCCAGTTATAAAGAACAAGTAGATAGAACAACATTCTGTGCATCTGGCAGCCTAACTAGCTCTGTCAATCTGTGGATACTGCTGACATTGTACTATAAGCCTCGATTCCATCTGTGTTGTTTATTTTGAGCTAGATTTACTGCACACTATGTGAATTGATGATGGCTAGAAGGTCCAAAAGATTCTGAGTCTGTTTAAAGTTCCAAAGGTGTCAAATTACACAGGATCGTGTCACGAACATTATGAAAGGGTAAGTGGAGAGGCAATCTGATTTCGGTATTTGTGAGACATCCAAGAAAAAATTGCTGAAAATATAGATAAAGAAGGTTTGTGAAAACATCAAAAGAGTACATATGAACTCCTGCAGTCAAATGTTTCCTTTTCAAGTTGCATTGTGTTATTTTAAAAAATTCAAAATATGTACAAACAAATAGACAAGTCAAATCAGCTCTCCACTCTGAGGTTGTGACATGCATATTATTCAAGACTTCCTGATCAGTACCATATCAAATTTGCCAGAATCAAGAAATGGACTTGGTGGGCGATGGTTGGGCTTGCCTTCTCCCCACATGGCTAGAACTGAGGAAAAGATGAATTTCTGTAAGTTCACTATTAAGTCATTCTATATCATTTCTTTTGTTGCTCCATTTCTTTCTGTAAAATATGATATTTACACTTATTCTTTTAGATGGTTTTTGGAATAGACTTTATCATTTTCAAGAAATAATCAAGTTAAGGATGCAATCTTTTGTAGAAAATGTTTACATATATGGAAGAAACAACACTATTTAATTTAGTTCATTGTTACCGAGGCTTGTCTGTTTTAATTTTTGAGGCAATATGCAGATGAATGCTGTGTCTGTGAAATCCTGGTATGTTCTTAGAAACAGAGAGAAAAGAGATCAAATGATTCAGGTGTTATAGTTGCGTTTGTAAATCTGATGTCATTCAATTCAGGTGTTTACCCTGTTTGTTTGTGTGGTGAGTAGCCCAGATAGCAAGTGCTATAAACTAGACTATACACAGTTCAGTGCATAGACACTGAATGAATAAAGCATTTTATTTATCATATATAACAGATAGTCATAGTGGTTGTTTATGTTTCAATTATGTTATTGAATGTGTTTATACATATATGTTTACTATTGTCATTCTGTGGCATTATTTTGGTTATATATATATATATATATATATATATATATATATATATATATGTCCTTTAAAATGAAAAAAATCATTTTGCCCTAGTTAGCTCAGAACTAGGATATCAAATGAAATCCATTAAATAGTTCATTTTCTTGTTTAATATGCAGTTGTTTTATCTTATTCATAATATAAACTACTAATATGAGATACAAATATTACTACAATATGTAATCCCTATATCCAAAGAACAGGCCCAGCATGGTAGTTCATACATTCATTCTCAGCTACTTTGGAGCCAGAGGTAGGAGAATAATTCTAAAGCTGGCATGTGTAAATTGGGAACCTATTTCTGGAATAATAAAAGAGCAAAAAGGGCTCAGCTCAAGTGAAAGGGAGCTTACATAGCAAGAATGAAGCTCTGAGTTCAAATCCTAGTACAGCCAAGAAAGAAATTTTAACATCTGATTGATTTAGCTAAAACATTCTCAAACAAAGCATCAATAATAGCGATATGTACATGTAGAATACTCAGTCAAAAATGAAAGGATAGAAGACAGTAGGCAAAATTAAGTTGGAAAACATTCATTTGTCAAATACTGAGAGCTTTGTCTCCATTAGGTTTATCATTTATCTCCCCAGCTACAATATTATCCTCCTCTTCTCAGTCACATAGCCACATGGCCACTAGTTATCTAAACAAGAATTTAATTACTTCTTTAAACACATCCAACATATTTTCTGTATTGAGCTTTACAGTTGGCCCTAGGGTAAATTGGATGTAAATTTGTCTAAAAAATTATACAAGGTGATAAGAATTTTAAAAGATTAATACATATAAGAAAATAATGGCAACAGAGGAAAGGGCATGTAGTTTAGAAAACAAATGGAGCTAGGTGGAGAAATACATACCAGGATTCCAAGACAGGTATTGACATGAACAAAGAAATACTGACAAGAATAGTAGGAGGAGAGGTAAATGCAGCTTTTGTTAATTACCTAGGAAGCTCATGTGCAGGAGTCAGGAAAGCATATTTCATACTTTTCAGTCATAGCAAGTTGTGATCCCAGTGGTCTGAGTTAAGGAGGAAAGACTTGAATGAGGATGTGTTATGCTGACTCATGAAATTTAAGTAGATTTTAATTACATTGTTGGTGGCAATGTAAACTTGTTCAACCACTCTGGAAAGCAGTATGGAGGTTCCTCAAAAGACTACACACATACTCCCCTATTACCCAGCAATCCCACTTTTGGGCATTTACCCAAGTGATCACAAACAAGGCCATACTAAAGCTACCAGCACAACTATGTTTATCGCAGCCTTATTCACCATAGCTAAGATATGGAACCAACCCAGATGTCCCTCAGTAGAAGAATGGATCAAAAATGTGGTATGCATATATACAATGGAATTCTGTGCCTCAATCAAAAAGAATGACATTGCCCCACTCATTAGGAAATGGAAAGGCTTGGAAAAAATTATATTAAGTGAAGTAAGCCAGGCCCCAAAACACATACGTCCCATGATTTTCCTTATTTGCAATAATTAGCATATGTCTAGGACAAGCAGAAAAGGTCACAAGCTATGTACATATGACCATATAAAATGATGCTAAATGAAATAAACCCCAAGATAGGGACACAAGAGGTTTTATCTTTCTTGCTGTTGTTTTAAATGAACTTATAATGTACTATGTGATTTTTTTGTTTCTTTTGTATGTTCTTCCCCCATGGCATAAGCCCTGTTTTCACTGTATTTGATTTCAGTGTCCTTCATCTGTATATACATCTTTCTCATTTGGGGAGGGGAAAGGAAATAACAAAATGCTGAAATAAGGATTCAGGATGACCCATTGTAGCAATGAGATGTACAAGACACTATGTTAAGAACAAACTTTACAACTTTGGGGAGGGGGAGGGAAGAGTTGGAGAGGTGGGGAGGGAAGGGATGGTAGGGGAAAAACAAAAGAGGAGGTAACTGTGCTCAATGGGAAATGCACTTATTATTCATGTAACAGTAACCCCTCTGTACAACAAAAATATATAAATAAAAAAAGAAACATTTCATATTTGATGGGAAGAAAGTGTTACATGAAAGACAAATAAATATTTTCCATCATAATTTTTGCCTATTTCTTCTATATCACTATTTTATATTGATAGATTACCGTTATGTCGCACAGTTAAATGGAGGAATTATTCATTTTGGATCTCAGTTCCACAGGTTTCAGTCCATAATACTTGGCCCATGGTTAGTCAGGACTTCTCGGCAGCAGGTGCAAGGCAGAAAGAATGTCCAACTTGACCTAATTCTTCCAAGTAGGCTCTTCTTCCTAACATTTTCACTACTTTAAAAAATAGTAGCCCAGGTGGTGAAAGAGTGTTTAACACATGAACTTATGGGGGATATTTTATATTCAACTAGTAAAAGTAGGTAGATGAACATAACAAATAGATGGAGACAAACATAGATGCCCATTAGAATAGAATAGAAAGATGTAAAAATCAACATAGCAGATGTGCTAATGTTCAGCTTGCATATCAGTTTGTCATACTGGAAGCTTTCCCCTTCCCATGGTCCATCTCTTAAATCAGAAATTCCATTCTCTGACAGAATCTTTTTGCTTGTCCCCCCCCCCAAGCTTCACTTAATCATGTCATTTCTTGAAATTGTTTCTCTAAGCCTCGATCAAATGATCTCCTGAATCAACAAGAGTTCCAGGCTCCCCATGAGTTTAGTTTCTCCCCTTGCTTCAAATTTCTGGCTTCCTTTTCCTTTCATATGATACCTTTCAGAAAATCTTTTTTTTTATTATGAAAATACAGTACAGAGGAGTTACAATTACATGGGCAAGATGAGTACATTTCTTATCAAGCATTGTTGCTTCCTCCTTTGTTTCCCCTTCCTATCCCTTCCCATATCCTGCCCCCCTCTATAACCTCCCCCAAATTCCCCCACCCTCCGCTCCCGCCACCAGCCAAAGTTGTAAAGTTTGTTTTTCGACATAACGACTTGTACATCTCATTGTTGCAATGGGTCCACCTGTATCCCTATTTAAATGATTTGTTTTCAGAAAATCTGAAGATCAGATCAATTATTTCATCCTTATTTCTCCAGCTCTCTTTTCTCTATTATTCCAAAATAAGATTCTTATGTCTCTTCTTCTCTATGTTATCTAGTTTCTCACTCAAGTCATTGTCTTTTCATAAAGGAAACGCAAGCCATCATCTAAGCACTTCAAGAAAGGGGCATCAGCAATTGCTGCTCCCACTACTGTCAGTACTACTGTCAGTCACAAACAAAGAGGTGGTCTTTCTTCCTTCAACTGGAGGCAAGCTTTTTCATTGCTGCTCTGGATTCTCCTTACTCCTCTTTTACCTTGGGTTTTCAAGGGCTGTAGTTTTTTTAAAATCATGTGTTTCTTACCCCCATTTTTCTAGATTCAATGTGTGATTTACTTGTGTGTGAGTGTGCGTGTGTGCACATGCGTGTGCTTGTATGTTTATGTATGGGTGTGTATATATGTGTAGATATGCTGGTACTAGGGACTGAATGAAGAACTTAATGTTGTCAATCTTACTCACTTTTTGTGCTCACGGATGGTGCTATACTACTTGAGCCACATCTCAAATCCAAGTTGTTTCCTTGGTTAGATGGAGATAGAGTCTCTCATACTTTGCTGTTCAAGATGGATTCAAACCAGAATCTTCAGATCTCAGCCTCTTGAGTTGCTAGGATTACAAGTGTGATCCACTGACACCCAGTTCAGAATCACATGTTCTTTTTGTTTATTCTCAAAAATAATATCTTTAATTTTAGAACCAAACTATCACACTAATCCTTATACTTTGACTATTGTCCTGCCTTGTACTTGCTCAAACTTATTGAAAAAGTCAACCAAATTCCTTGTTCTATTCTTCCTTTCATTTCCTTTCTTCTTAAACCCATTTCATCTCCAATAATTTCTTGAAACTCTTCTTGTTAATGTCATCAATAAATGCTTTCTTTCTAGACCCATAATGGGCTCTTACCTTATTTTCCTTGTAGGACTTACTATTGCTGACTAAGCCCTCCTCTTCGAACATACTTTCCTTGATTTAATGATCTCTCTTTCTTTCACTGTCTCTGTAGACTTTTCTTCCACTTTCATTTCCTTATGTATTAGTGTCCTTAGAGTTCTTTCTCAGGGTTTTGACTCTTACTATTTTATACATTCTTCTTAAGGAATATCATTTAGTGATTTAACTATCATTTTTATGTTAGTAGTTTCATTTACCATCTACAACCCAAAGAATAAATCCTCAACTAATGTCTTTTTGATGAGCTTTAGTCATTTCTATAGATTTAAGTAATCACTCAGTTCCTCCTCTTCATTATTCCCCAGCTATGTGAAAAACCACAAGCCCACAATGACCGCATCATCTCCTTCCTTCCTTGTTCAAACTTTTGTAATATTTCTCAAATCCATGAACCTCTTCCCTTATTTCTAACAACACTATTCTAATATCAAGAAATACAAAGAAATCTAATAATTTTATGCATCTATAATTAACTAAGAAACATAAACCAGATTGACTTTGTAAATAATTAAAATTAAATAGTTGGATTATACCTTTTAATAAAACTGAAACACCCATTGCAACAATGAGATGTACAAGATGTTATATAGAAAAATGAACTTTACAACTTCGGCAGGGGGTTGGGGAGATAGGAGGGCAGGGGTGGTAAGGGGAAACAGAGGAGGAGGCAACCATGCTTGATAAGAAATGTACTCATTACCTTGCTCATTTAATTGTAACCTCTCTGTATGGTATTTTCACAATAAAAAAAACTTACTAATTAAAAATAACTGAAACAGTTGAATGAGTTTAAATACTAAATTTCAAAAATCTAACCCATAAGAAACAAATACATTAAGTCAGTTAAGTACTTAATGGTTAATAACTTTCTCTTTATGTTTGTAATTTCAGACAGTAACTAAAACAGAATTGCTGGACCATTAACATATATTGAATGAATTCATGTGTCTTATCTTTAGTGTTACCAAAAATGAAAAATTGTACAAGGCAGGGGCTGGAAAGGTGGCTCAGTGGTAGAGTGCTTGCCTTGCAAGCTTGAGGCCTTGTGTTCAATTCCTCAGCACCACATAAGCAAAAAGAAAAAAGCTGGAAGTGGTGCTGTGGTTCAAGTGGTAGAGCGCTAGCCTTGAGCTGAAGAGCTGTGTGTTCAATTCCTCAGCACCACATAAGCAAAAAGAAAAAAGCTGGAAGTGGTGCTGTGGTTCAAGTGGTAGA
The DNA here is from genome assembly GCF_000151885.1 of Dipodomys ordii. Taxonomy (NCBI): domain Eukaryota; kingdom Metazoa; phylum Chordata; class Mammalia; order Rodentia; family Heteromyidae; genus Dipodomys; species Dipodomys ordii. The sequence goes on along the minus strand of NW_012267244.1, from coordinate 2,332,598 downwards.
GCGCTAGCCTTGAGCTGAAGAGCTGAGGCACAGTGTCCAGGCCCAGAGTTCAGGCCCCACGACCGGCCCCCCCCCAAAAAAAAATTGTACAAGGTTCTCAATCAAGTCACTCACTTAACGCCAGGAATCCTCTATAATTTATTCTATATATTAAGGTTTAATAAAATAAGTGTTTCAATGTTGTCCCTGCTGATGTCTGATAGAATATATTTTTTTGATCATGGTAATAAAAAAGGAATATCAGAAATTAAAATGGCTAGCCATGTCAGTATGATATAAAAATCAAAGCTGTATTCTACAACCTAAATGAAGTTGTATTCCACAGCCTTAGTTTCAGTGCAAAAGCAACCATTATTTGCAGGAATTCTTTTTTTTTTAAACTGCATCTACCCATCATATCCCCAGAAATGGAAAAGTAGTCTTTTATACTTATTACTCATGAGGAAACTTGACTCCTCTTTGGACAACATTATTTTTATCTCTTTTTTTCCTCAATACAGTAATTTCCTCACTTGACAAAGAGGTAAGGACTAACATGTTGGCAAACTGATAAATATAATTAATCTTGCAATAATAATCTGAGCTTATAGCAAATAGGAATGACATTCTATTATGGTCTGATTCTTTGTTCACTGGGAAATATGTGAATATAAATAATGATATAAATGTACAGTTAATCAAATTATAATAGAGCAAACTAGGTTCTAGTGGTTTATACTTGTCAGCTACTCAGAAGATTGAGATCTGGATGATGAAAGTTCAGGAGGAATTAGAAAATTTTAATAGACTTCAGTTTCAAATTGTGGGGCTAGAGGAAGAGCTGAAGTGGGAGACCACTAGCAAATCCAAGGATTGAGCTCAAATCCCAGTACCACATAGATTCACAGATACACTCATACATTCTTTTATAAAGTAAACATCATGCAACTACCAGCACATTGCAAATAAAATTTTTCTAAAATTACACTCAATTATAATATGTTACTTACCATTCAAAGAACCTGTTGTTCTTGCTTTTATGTGATACTTTCCTTTTGTAGTACTTGAATATACATCATTAAATAACAAAATTCAGTTTACCTGCCTTGAACCTTATACAAATAGAATTACAGAATATATATTTTCCTTGTGTGAATTTTTTTACTCAGTACTAGGTTTGTAAGATCTATCCATGTTGTTAATTATAAGCATAGCTCATAAATTTTAGTGGCTGTATAGTAGTCCATTATTGATGGTCCTTAATTTGCTTTTCTATTCTCAAAAACACTGATTGTTACATTTTTGGTTATTATGAATAAAGGCTCTATGACTTGAGATATATGTATCCTATTCTATGTAAGCATGACTTTTTTTTGTAGAGGATATAACTGAAAGTAAATTGCAGCAAGCCACAATCTGAGGATAATGGCATAATGCCAGTCCAAGCAGGAAAGTCTGTGAGATTCTTATCTTTGATTAACTAACAAATAAGCCACAAGTAGAGTGATGGTTCAATTCATAGAGCACTAGCCTTGAGGAAAAAAAACAAAAAAGCTTGAGGACAATGCACAGACCCTGAGTTCCAATCTCAAGACTGGCATGCACATAACAAAAGTGAATTGCTATTTTGACAATAAGTATATACATTGCTAGGAGAAAACAAAACAAAACAAAGAGCAATGGAAGGAAAGATGTGTTTTAAAAAAGAATTGAACTCATTACCTGATTCATGTAACTCTAACCCTCTGTATTATCAACTCTATAATGACAATAAAAAATTAAGTTAAAATAAAAAAGAAAACAAAATATTTGAAAATCTACACTGGTTGTATCAGTTTAATCAATTTTATTTTTAAATTAATAGGTAAAGTCTATCTAGAATTGCATATTTCACAAGCAAACAACTGAGTAGTCTGACTAAAATTTCCTGAAAAATGTAAATTTGCATTGATACATAAAAGAGATTGCTGAATATTTATAACATTTTTCTAATGAAATAAATGTGTTCTCATAAAGATTAAAGAATTCTTCAATGGTGTTCATCTAAGTTCTTTAGCAATTCTGAAGACAGAAATAGATCTTGCAGAGATTCAATAGCAGAAAAATGCTTAAATTTTCATTTTGTGGGATTCTCATGGATCTTGTAATATTATGAGTACTGGAAATCTTATTTAATACACAATTAAACAAACATTATTTAAGTTTGTTAAATGATTCTTAAAATATATTATCTGTTCTTTTTTTCCTCTTTATAAAAGTTGAGCATGGAAAATTTAGCACTTCAAACAGTAAATCAAATCAGTTCTGACCTGGGAACTTGTGGCTAATTTTCCTCTAATGGAAAAATAAGTCCCTATACTTTGATTTACCATGAAGCAATGTCTTTTTCCTTAAATTATATCAGAAATTTTGGAAGCCCTGTATGAGAAATTGTTTAAAAAGTTAATCATAAGTATATAACTATGCAAAAATGAGATTAGAATATAAATATGGGATTTTCCTGTAGGGAAAAAATAGTTTTCAAAAGACAAGTAAAGGAAAAAAAATCAAACTTTTCTTGAAAGTTTTCTCAGGGTCTGAGATTGTGCCATGGTATAAAATGTTACACTGGGAATAAGGCTAATTTGAACTCTGTTGTTATATGGGGCTCAATCTAAAGAGAAATGCAAGCCAGGTACCAGTGGCTCATGCCTGTAATCCTAGCTACTCAGGAGGCTGAGATCTGAAGATAGCAGTTCAAAGCCAGCCTGGCCAGGAAAGTGCATGAGACTCTTATCTCCAATAAGCCATAACAAAAACTGGAAGTGGTGCTATGGCTCATGTGTTAGAGCTGAAGAGCTCAGGGACAGTGCCCAGGCCCAGAGTTCAAGCTCAATGACTAATAAAACAGAGAGAGAGAGAGAGAGAGAGAGACAGACAGACAGACAGACAGATAGACAGACAGACAGAGACAGAGAGACAGACAGAGACAGAGGAAGAGACAGAGATACAGAGAGTGAGACACAGAGAGAGAGTGAGAGAGACAGAGACAGAAACAGAGATACAGAGAGAGTGAGACACAGAGAGACAGAGAGACAGAGTGAGACAGGGAGACACACACACAGAGAGAGAAATGCAAAAGAACAAAATCCAGAGATATCATACCCATGCAAAAAGGCACTTCTAAAGTTTCCTTGACCAAGCAAGGTCTGAATAATAAAATCGCTGTAATGGCAAGTGAAGGGCATGGCACTCTGAGGAAGAGCCACAGTCCCAGAAATAAGGAAGGAATGTCTTTTATTGATGATGTAAAGAACTTAGAGAAGGTTAGTTATTCCTTTCGAGCAATATTATCTTAGCCAACTTTTGTCATAATTATTAACCCAAGACCCCCTGGTTCCATATGAGATGCCATATTGAATCTATGCACTTGTTTATTCTTCATGACCTCTTACTGTTCCTCTTTGCCTCCTCATCCCCTTTCTTCATAAGTAATCCAATGTGGAAATCTTCCCATATTGACAATGGAAACACACTTGGCAGATGGGGAAGGAGTTGATGTTACTGAAGAGAGTCTTCAGGGCTGATCTTTACAAGTGGATGGAATTCATTTTCTGAACCAAAATAAATGAAAATGTATAAAAATTAGGAAAGCAAGATGTAATCTTAAACATAGGGAGAGGTCAATTTAGATACAGTAGAAGGAGAGGTTAATGAGAACAAGTGCTGGGGGGAAACAGAAGAAAGAAAAACTCAGAGAAATAAATACAGAAGAATTATATGGGCAAATGAATTTGGGGAATGCACTAAACAGATAACAGGTGAAGGAAATGTCAGACCTGGAAGGGATCAGAATTCCTTTGAACTACTTATGGGGTATGACCTCAATGACTGATGAATTCTCAAGACAGGCTCAGCTTTAACACAGCTGCTCTCTGGCTTTATTAATGGCACAAGAATGGACCTTGGAATTGGTAAAATGGGAACAGCTAAATCAACAGTTAAAAAATAGAAGTGAGTCTGCAGGTCATTAAGTTTACCCATTAATTATGCAAAAGGAAGATCTTTTTGGTGATGGAAATGAAACAATAGCCACAGTCCACAACGATTTCAACCATTTTGTCTTTAACTTCAGCTTGTTTTAAAAAAACTGGAAAAAATGTATTTCTGGCCTTACTGGATGCATAATTGACAAATAAAATTTGTATATGTGTCTGGTATATGACATGATGCTTTGATATACATTATTAAATGATTTTCATACTCTAGCTAATGAACATATACATCATCTCCTACTATGATCTTTCTGTGTGTGCATGTGAGAACTTTTGAGATCTATGCTGTTAGCAAATTTCAAGCATATAGTACAGTATTATTAACTGTATTCATTACACTGAACATCAGAGTTCCAGAACAGAGAATTTGATTTTAGGGTAGTTTGACCCTAGCTTATGATTGTGATTTTTTTAGGATTTAGCTTAGTTCTCCCTAAGCCTTCCACCACGGCTGCATTAGTGAACCACTGTAAAAACATGAGAAAACCTGTATTTGAGGTTTTCAATGGTCAAGCATTGGATACAGCTCTCTTCCAAATTGAGTATTATATAGCCTGAGAGGCAAACGTGAGAGGAGTAGCCTGACTTTTGCTGAAGCTCAGTTCAAGAAATGTGAAGGATGTTGCCTGCGTCCTTCAAAAGATAGTGTCGGGCTTCAACATATAATATCTGCTACAACATGTAATACCTTAGTGTGCATAATAAGTCTCTGGAGAGGTGGCTAGAACAGAGACCTGATGCTTTTGCCCAGACTGTTTGTCAAGCTCTCAGATGATGCTGATGAAGATGAGGAATAGTATGATAGACCAGCAGGTTGACTTCAGTGGGATTCTTTCCTACATTGAAAGAGCTCTGTTGGGATTGTTCATGTGTTGTTTTCCTCCAATCTTGAGTGTGTTCCAAGCATCCTGTGGTATTTAAGTTGATGAATTTCCTTTTGCCTGTCTATTGGGTTCTTCTCCATTCCACAAACTTTCAGGAAAACATAAATCTCTCCCCCAAAATGACAAATATTTCTTTCATAGCTTCCACTCATTTGAGCTTGGAGACATGATTCAGGTTGTAGAGTGCCACCAATGAGTGAAAGCAAGTGTAAGATGCTGAGTTCATGACTTAGTCTACAACAACAACAAAGAGAATGCCACTCACTTAGTTAAACTTGTGTCTCTGAGTCACATCTCTCTGTGCTTCCAGCATCTCTTCAAGTGGCAGAGATCTTTGAGGATGGTTTTTCCCTTATCTGCAACCCATTACAATCAGTCACAGTCTGTGAAGGTTTGCTACATGTTATTGGGTCGATGGGTGATTCTGTGTCTCTCACTCATTCTACAAATAACCAGGAGATACATAGTTCCCTGCTAATGTAAATGCTGTCCTCAGAGGCCATGCTAGTGTTTAAAGTCAGGGCTTCCTGTTGTCATTGTACCATTGGAGCCATATCCCTGGACCAATGATGTAAGTTTCAATCATTATTTTAAACTTAACTATTTTGTTACTCAAATTTTTTGTTTTTGTTTTCTGGATTTCTTCTTTCCCTCTTGATACACATCTTTCACATATCATACAGTCTTTTGACCATTGATCAGAGTGAAAACTTTTCCCAAGTTTATTTGTGATGGCTTTTTAAACAGAATAAGGTGTGATGCTTAGAGTGTTGTTTATTTGATGATGCCCAAATGCAATTATTTGTCTTTTACTATCCATTGGATTAACGTGTAGATTTATATGTGCATTCTACTCATTACAAATGAGGAAAACTATGCAGTCTATGTTTCTTTTGGGCTGGCTTACTTCACTTAATATATTTTTTTTTACAAGTCTTTCAATTTCTTTGCTAATGGGGTAATGCCACTCTTTTTGATGGAAGCATAGAATTCCATTGTTCAGATACGTCATATTTTCTTGATCCATTGCTCTACTGAGGGGCATCTAGGCTGATTCCATATCTTAGCTATGGTAAATAATGCTGTAATGAACATGTTTGTGCTGGTGGCATTGGTGTGGGATGATTTGTGGTCATTTAATGAACTTCACAACTTGAGGAGGAAGGGATTTGGGGAGATAGTGGGAGAATATGAGGGAGGGGGTAATACTGTTCAAAAAGAAATGCATTTGTTACCTTACTTATATAACTGTAGCCCCTCTGTGTTACAATAAATTTAAATTAAAAACAAAATAAAATAATGTAGAGCAATAAGCTTAAGAACAGAACATTCAATGAGATTAAGAACATTCACTAAGATTAAGAACAGAATAGTGCATTCAATATTACAGACATGAGAAGTATAAATTGATCAAAAGTATTTATTAAAATATGAGGGTTATCATTTTTAAATAAGTACATACAAAAGGCATACAAAAATTCTTTTGGTTCTCATAGACAAAATACAAACCAATAACTCAGATAAATCAGAATTTCATTTCCCTGGAGTTCTGCAAAGAAAGAAAAAAACAACTAAACTCCATTCTTTGTAGCAATAGAGTTTATCTGATTTTCCTATGACATTCCAATGGTTTCTGCATCTATATCAATACAGAACATGATGCTTACACCAAGATGGAAGTATGTTTGTGATTTGTGACATTGGGAAGCCTTGGTTACTGTCAATCCATCATGGTGCAGATGTTTTCATAGAAGCAATTAGATTTCTGCTCCATTCCTCAAAGAAAGAATTATCTTCATTTTTCTCTCCACTCTCTTTATGGCTACATGATCAATAATATGTAAAAGTCTTAAGCATTAAGCTGGGGCACCCATGTCTCATGCCTGTAAACCTTGCTACATGGAAGGCTGAGCTCTGAGGATTGTAGTTCTATGCCAGCCTGGGATAATAAGTCCTTGAAATTCTTACCTCCAATTAACTATCAAAAGGTCAGAAATGGAGCTGAAGCTCAGTGACATTCCCTAGCCCCTGAATTCGTCCCCAAAACCCACACCAAAAATAAATAATGAAATAAACAAACAAATAAACAAGCATGGTAAAATTAAAGATACTATCTTAGTCACTTTTTCTATTTTCAGTTTAGGTTATCCACAACCTCTCCAATTACATACAATACTGAGTTTACACGTTTCACATTCACATATTTCATATACATATATTTTCAAAATTTCACACCTGACAGATATTTCCAACATGTCTAAAACTGACTATCCAAAATTAACATGTCTCAAAGTGGATTCAGAATCATTTTCCTTATACGTCCTCATCTTTTATGTTTCCTGTCTCAGTAAGGGACTCTCATCCTATACCAGAAACATCTCTGTACTTAATCTCTTCCCTTATATGTAATTATTTAGACTTAGTACTTTTAAACATATTCTGCCTCTTTAGAGACCACTAGACTTGGTAAACAGCTTCTTGATTTGCCTCCCTATCTTCCCATCATCTCTCACTGTTCAACCTACTGTTCCGCATCAAGATCTCATTTGTAGCTTGCAAATCAGATTCCAATTTTAAAAAGTCACAGGGATCATTCCATTATCAATGGTTCTGCAACATGGAGAGAGTCGATCAGGGACACGAAAACCCTCAATTTCTCACCTAGGTACTTAATTCTACGAAATACAAAATTCTTAATACAAAATGCATAAAATTATAATATAAATATAATAAAATTTCCCTGTAAGGAAATTTAATTTCAGGGAGAACAATAGATGCTGCTTTTTCTACTTAGTGAAAGGAAGTGTGGAGACTGTCTTTGAAGCTGTGGCTTCTATAACTTGACATAATGCTATGGTTTCCACTTGATCTTCACTTCGCCAATTTATTTGGTGCTTCCCATCATCTAGATATCTCAACATAATTCCTGCAGAAAGGAGGCCTAGGATTTCTTCTACCTACTATCCTATGTCATTACAAGTGGCAGTGTGCAGAAGGCAAATGTGCTGTGCAAAGTGGTATTCCTCCAACCACCACCCTCCATCCAATATGTATCTGTAATCAGCAACAAAACCAAACAGAGGAAGAAAAGTTCATACATCTCAGTCCCCAGTCAGGCCTTTGTGGTTTCAAAAATGGCAAATCTTGCCAACAGTACATACTGCACATCCTGTTTCTTGTTTCACTATGGCCTGTTTATTTATTCTCCAACAGCAATATCTATCAATGTTTTTCTTCCAGTGACACCAAAGGAAGCAGAGGATCTCCTCTACATTTTTGTTAAATAAATTTCTTTCCAACTCCATACCCAAGTCTGGAAACATACTTGCAGAAACACATTGTTTATCTTAATCTTATAAAAGAATTTTATGCCATCAAACACCATTCCACTAATTTGCCTGTTTTAAGGGTTCTGTCATTTTCTTCTTGGTTCTTCATCAGACAGTTCATGGAAAAGAGTAAACACCACTACACAACTTTCTTCTTCTTGACAATTTTAAGTTATTCTAATCCATTTCTGAAAGCCTCTTTTGTTCATTGTTTGTCTATGGTTTCACTTGCTGCCCTATGCTACCAAGACCCATCAACTAGTCCCGTTTAAAGTTGTCAATATCTCAATAAATTTCCATGGTTACATGCTGTACTTACATGACTGTCTCAATCTATAAATATATATTCACTTATTGGTGGACATTTGAACATTCTTATATCTTAAGTATGCTGGATAATACACTGAACAGAGGCAGCTGTTTGAGCTCATAACTTTAATTCTTTTGTATATGTACCTAGAAATGGTATTACTCCTTCATACTTGCTCTATTTTAATTTTATTTTGGAAAAATGATCTTGTGAATTTTGCAAGGACTAATATTTGTTTGCATACTTTTAATTAATCTGTGTCTAACTTCTATTAGTTACATTGAGATTTTCCTGTAAGGACAATTAAAGAAATCATAGTTCATCATAATTTTGCTTAAGTAATAAAACAAAAAGAGATTTAGAGGAGTTATTTTGAAAATTAAGGAAATTAAGAGTGGATATTTTATAGGTATGTAGCATTCCTGTTAGAGTATAACTCTTACCAGCAATAGGTTTTGTATCATATATATATATATATATATATATAACTGGAAATAAAACAAGATTGTTTTCCTTTCTTTCACAAAGAGCATAGGATTTCAGAGTGAAGTTTGTCTTTAAGCAGCAGCAAAGGCTTGCTCAAAATATTTTGGAATGATTTTCTATTAAGAAGGAAGTTGAGTGGGAGGATGAGAAACAGCTCATGGCCATATGACATATAGGAATTGTGAATGTATTAGACATCCATGATGTAGACCATAAAGAGATGTAACAATTTATCTCAGTGACACAAAGGACCTTATTCTAATTTCTTGCCTTCACAGCTCTGTTCTGAATTAGATTTTCTTTCTTCTTTTATTTTGCTTCCATTTACCTTAATCAGATCTTCTGCTGATGGCTATAGACATTGTAGTATGTAACATCAGGAGAAAATTGCAGAACCTGCCGAAATATCTTGAACAAATGGCATGGAATTTTGTGTTGAAGACACTTACCCTTGTTACTCTATGCAAACATGCTACATGAGAAATACTTGTGAACATTGTCCTCTTTCTTAAATCAAATATTAATCTAAGCTTTGAGGGTTACTTTATCTAAAACTGTCACAATGGCTTTATATGTAAGCTTCTCCACATCCTACAGAAATTGGTAGTAAAAGACACTGTCAAATTATTTTCCTGAAATAAAATATAATCAAGTGATTCTTTTCCAACAATACAATGTACAGAAATTAGAAATCCATCCAAGATTTTGTTCAACAAACAATTATTGATTTTTTTGTAATTTTCAAAACTCTTTAACAGGGACTAGACGAATTCAGAGAGGAAGATCATGTTACTCTTGCTGGTGAAGAGTTTGAAATTTACTTTGAGTGAAAAGTTTCTAGATTGCAAATTTTACCTCAGCTATATTTCCAATGTACGTACCTCTCTCAAATGGGATCTCTCCTTGGACCCTTGTGATATTCTGATTTTTTCTTGTGAATAATGTTTTGTCTTTTGCCTTATATTGCATTGGCCATAGTAATAAAGTATTAAAGCAGTGGTACCTTTATCATCCGAAAGTTAGATGAATGGCCTAAATTAACATTGCGGGGGGAGGTAACGTCTAGTTTTGAGAGCATATAGAAATGTTGGATGTAAGATTTTAATCTCACATAAACTATTCTTGACATTAAAAATATAGGCATCAATTCTTCTAAATATCACAATTCAAATTGCCAGATTATCGCCAACAGAACATGTATGACTTCTTATTTTTTTTACAGATTATAATATTAGTATTTTTTTAAATGGCATAACACATACTGAGAACTTATTTGATTCTCAAACTTGGTAACACAACAGCTGCTCTTCTCTTTTATTCATGGTGGAGTGGGTTGCGATTCAGGTAGAGCATAGTAAAAATAGCTTCTTTTTGCAGGATTGCTGCACCTCAGCTGGTGCAACACAAGTACCTGGAGATGCCTGGATGGTCTACAGTGGGGCTTGGCTCTACTTGTTGAGTTATTTTCTTGGGTTGTTCTTCATACGGTTGTTTCAGCACTGTGTGTGGTTGGGATGCTCTATAACTGTCCTATGGGTCTTTCCACTTCTTCTTGTAGAATTTTATGGCCTTAACAATAACAATAAAATGATGTTAGGGCCAGTATGACACCAAGTTAAACAGTCCCATTCAAAAGCTAAAAGGGAAGCCAGGCACTATGACTCATGTCCATAATCCTAGCCACTTGAGAGGTAGAGGTGAGACTCTATCAGAGAATCAAACTAGAGGTTTGGCTTAAGTGGTAGATTTCTGTTTTCTGATGTGTATTTATATTTTGAGGAAGTATCTTTTTTGAATAAAAACAAACCTACAACAAAGGGAAAGGTTAAGGAATAAATAGATGTCATTAGACTGGGCCAGATCAGCACAGCCCTTCTTGTGCTTCCAGACCAGTCATGCTTCCTGGAAATAACTCCTTCTTCTTTCAACTCCACTCTCTAGCCTTGTGACCCCACAATCAGATTTCCCTTTCTCTTCTACAGAGAATAGTCTTTTATGCTAATTACATTTCTCAGTCTGGTTTGTGCTCATAGAAGTTGGACTGGCCCTAACCATCTGATATATTTTGTTAATTCTTACCATAGTACAATGTCTGAAAACACAATGTCTTTTTCATGATGCTATTGATTGTCATACTATTAAATAAAAGAATCTACACAAATCTAAAAAGCAAGTTATTGTCATGCACAGGGTCAAGGTACTGTGTGTGATCTGACACCCTCAATCCAAAGAAACTCTGTAGCTGAGAACGTCTAAGAACTTTCTTTTCTCTTTTGTTTTAGTGAATAGGTAAGGTCTGTGAACCATGCCATTAAATCTATCTGTGGTATCAAGAAAGCTGCATTGTGTTTCAATAGGCTTCGTACATGCTGAGCAAGAAGCCTATCATTGACCTATACACATGCCCCTAAAGCTGATTCTGACTCCATTTCTAAATCATGATGAAACTTTGTTGTAGATCCCTGAATTTTAACATTAACTTGGATCTAGTTCTTACAATGAGAAACTCTACACAGACCAATAGGGCCAGGTAATTTGAGAAGGACACAGACTGCACTATAGGCTTCTAAGATGAATAGATGGTGTTAAGAAACACAGTCAGAAAGATGTTAGAGGTCTGAAGCCCTGGCTCTAGGGTTAGTGAGTTTACCTATCAAGTATGAAGTCCTGAGTTCAGATCCCACAACCAGAAAAAAGAAGGAAGGAGGGAAGGAAGGAAGGAAGGAAGGAAGGAAGGAAGGGAGGAAGGAACAGAAGGGAGGAGGGATGAAGTGACAGAAAGAGGGAGGGTAGTAAAGAAAGAAGTAAAGAGGAGTAGAGGGAGAAAAAAAGAGCCCAGAAAAGCCATTGCCGCCAAACATTACATTTAGCACAATGAGACTCATTTTTTGAATTCTAATCTCCAACACTGTGAAAGAAGATACTTTTGTATAATTAAACTATGGATGAGGAAATTTATTACAACATGAATGGAAAATTAATATACTACCAAAAGAGGTTGTTCAAAATGGGATGATACTGGCAATCATGATTAAAATAGTACTTAACACATGTTAGTTGTTTAATATGATAATTTTCTATTTTACTATGTATATTTGCATCAAAACATCATATTTGATACTTAAAAATTTATACTGAAAAGTTATACTTATCCCCTTAGATGGTATGTAGGTTTGAATCAAGCTACAGGCCTGTCTTGATGTCTTTTGTGCCATTTGTGGTAACACAATGTCAGACATGGAAAGATTTCTGTAAAAATTAATTGAATGGGTAAATGAATAGATGGCTAGCATTTTATGCACCTATATTTAGTCAGATCTCTTTGGTCCATAGGCTAGATTCCCAGAAATATAATTACTAAATCAATACAAGTTGAGCATTTTCTTATTCTTTATACCTTTTTCTAAATAAACTTTTAGGAAGGTTATATCAATTCATGCTCCCAAGACATTGTATAAATGTGAATATCATCCTACACTAGTAAACACTGAGTATCCTAAATTTAAAAATCAAATAACTGTTTGTTGATTTTTTGTTTTACCTTTAATTGGAACTAGTAATACTGATAAACTCATTAGTGGTTATTTTTATTAATTGCTGACTGCTTTAAATGTTTTTCTACACATTGTAAGATGATTATTTTCAAATTACGAGTTACTCAATATAAAGATCATAAGTAGGTCCTATAGAGTAACAAGTCCTCTGGCACTTACCAGAAAAATTTGAAAAATGCCAGCAATTTAATAATAATTAGCTTCAATTATTGATATATTTGTTTTTGAGAAAAGAATACTGGAGTTATATTTACAATGTTTCCTATCCTCTTTTTCCTATCTCCCCAGAGAATATTTATGTTTTGCCTATTCTTATTTATGTTTTTATGTGTTCATGCATAACACACATGCACAAACAATCAATATGTGTTTCTTCAATTTCCCTCTCTTTTTTCAAGGTGTTAGTAGTTCTTATGAATTTAAGTTCTTCATGTCATTAAGATGTTAACTCTTTGTTTATCATATTTGTTGTAAATATTTTCCCAGTTACTTATTTTAACCGTATCTGTTGGTAAACCAAATTTCAGCTGAATGCATTTATTCAAGCATCAGCTAATTCCATTGACTATTTCATAGTGTGTAGAATTAATTCTTACATTACAAGATTTCAATTCATATATTGGTAGTAATCCCTTACAGTTTTGGATTTTTTACTTTAAATTAGTTCTTTGAATAAACTTCTATAAATATAGACTTGTAGAAACCATTAAAATTCTGTGTTTTCATTTGATTGTCTTCAATTCAAGTTTTGAATTCACAAAACTTGAAATTAATAAAAGCCTTCTATCTTAATTATTTATCTCCTCCCATTATGTTAACTCATTGTGGAAACTGAGATGAGAATGATTCAATTAATTAAAATATCAAAAGAAAAATTCTACAGATAATCCAATATTCACAAATTTAAAGTCATATTGGGTGAGCACATTTTTCTAATCCATTAAAATAAAAATAGTACAATGTACTTTTTAGTTTTGGGCTTCTCTGATTTTAATTATAAGATGTTAGAATCCATTCAATATGTTAAGGATGTGATATTTTTATGAAAAATATTAATCAGAGATAAATTATAGCAAAATAACTTCCTAGTACACATAAACAGGAGTTTATGGAGAAATATATTTAGATCCTGTCCCATAAAAATAAGACTATTTAAACAATCAGGTGAAATTATTCCATAATCTGAAAGTACCTTCATTAAGCTTTTAAGGTATAATTAATCAATGGATAAGAATTTAAGGATCAGTGAGAGAAAACTCTGTTGATTTTTTTAGAGATGAAAATTACCATAAAAATAAACCAAGAATGAATTAAAACTTAGTTGTGGATATGTATAAAGAAGTCAGAGATTTTTCATCTCTCCAGAAACATAAAAATGTGGCCATTTGCTAGCCTAAGAGAATAAGTTATAATTTTAAAACCTCTCATAGCAAAATATGTTCAATGTGTAGCAGTTAAATTTATGTATTTTTTAAAAACTAAGCAGCTAGAATGACAGGGGATGTATTTTTACACTTGAAACTAGTAATAATAAAAATATTCAAAAATTTGAACATAAACAATATGAAAACTGGCTTATAGATTATTAGGTCCAGAGATAGAAAATCAAAAGAAACATTGAAAAGTAAATAGACTAACAATTAAGATTAACTGATATAACTATGGAAAATATTTTACTTAAATATCTGTGGTCTCTTGCATTTCAATGCACAATTGATTCTGTATTTATTAAGTAAATAATAGCTATAAGAAATTAAACTGTTTGGGGAACTCTGTTGAGAAGTTGCAATTGCTTCACTATACACTCTGATTTTATGTCCCTGTCCTTCAGTGTTCTCTCAGCCAGCTCTGCTGGAGAGAGAGAAGCAGAAACAGGCTAGACTTAGATTCTACGGCTTTCCTCCCAACTGACTTACAATATGAAGTACGGTGGCAAGCAAAATTGACAAACGGCTTTCTTCATTGAGGGTGTTTAGGAGCTATGAAAGAATAATGTGCCTTTTTATCCTTTATCCATATAAAAAAAGAAAGTCCACTGTTTCTGATAAGATAGGGAACTCTTTTATGAAATAGCTTCAGGAATGAAAAAAGTGGAAATCTCACTATTTATAAACTATAGCTCCCTATAATCTGATGTAAATATGTAGTTGTAAATGTATCTTGGTATTGGAATAACCAGACTTGGATTTGAAAACCTCTCGCTGCTATTCAAAAAGATTTTCAGTGTTTCATGAAGATTTTCTTTTTTGTTCCTTGTTTTTCCCCTGTCAGAATTAAAGTATACAGCAGGCTATCTTTAGTAACCTGACCTAATGGTTGCTTTCATGCACTCCTTCCTCAAAGCCCACCCTAATGAAAGGAATCTTTCCCAAGTGCCCTGGGAAGAAATCTCCTTGGGAAATTCTTCAGAAGGCTATTTAGAGAGCAAATGGTGACTGAAATAGTTTCTGAGGAGATGCATTGGCCTTTCTTGGGAGGGGATGCTGTCTGGGACTTGTAGGTCAGATTTTTTTTTTCTATGGATAATTCTTTGCTCTGTCTGGTCTTTAGCTTGTTAAAACTCATTTTTTTTCCATTAGATGTAGTCTCCCTCCCTCTACCCTGCAACATGTTTTACATGAAACGCTCATTTTGAGTGAAATGTTTGGAAAAAGAAATAGCAGGGCAAAAATGGAAAAGAAGGGAAGGGAAATTTGATTAGAATTCAAAAAGTATAGAGATGGTGGGGTATGCTTCCCATTGGATCTGAGATACACTAGAGAAGATCTCTGAGACATTGTTCAATAATAGCTTTTGACCAGTAGAAAGGTGAATGTTTATCTAAATGAACAAATATTTTTGTAAATAACTTGGAGAGTATTTAGTCTTAGCTTTTATTTCTTTTTAATCTTGTTATTTATTTTTTGTGCTTGTATGTGTATGTGTAACATAAAAGCAATTAAATATCCCCAAGACCAGCATAGTTCTAGATATAATGGACTGAAGTTCTACGATGAGGTACTTTAATTTTCTCCAGATGGTGTCCCTAACTATGTCCACTTATATGTGTTAATATAGTTGTGGAATTGTTAAAAATAAGCTTATTTAATTTTAATGAGGAAGTTTTGAATGGGGAATCACTCTTACAACTTTGCACAAGCATCCAGTATGCTGGTCTTACAACTAATTATGAAAATAAGATGTAGAGAATGAATAAAGTACATAGATTAATGTGGAAAAAATGTACCCATCCCATTCTGTCTTCAATTTGTAATGGGTGACGGGAGATACCTTGTTGATTGAAACTGATTATATCCATTGCAGGCATTTGCATGAAAGAGTCAAGGATTCTCCAAGTCACGTATTGTCTAAAAGAAAGCAGAAGCAGCTCAAATGATCAGCTCAGCTCCTGACTAATTGCCACAATAAGACAATGTGCAGCACTGAGGCTGGGGAGCTAAATTGGCACACTGTACCTTCTTGTTCAAATTAAAAGATCGCTGCGGGGGGCAGGGGATGATACAAGAATACTTTTATAAAAAAAGTTGTGAGGTAATCTCATTATAAGTTTTCTAAACTTCCCTACTGAATGTTTGTTCCAAACTTTATTTAAATACCATGTTACAGCGATACCTCATTTACATGGTGTGTCAAAGTGTTATAATTTCCACATTTTCTATACTCCTAGGCCCAAGCAGTATTGCATAATGAAGGGAAGGGATACAAGATTTCTAGGAATGCATTTCAGTGTAAATAATAATCAGTTATTCTATCTGCCTTCCAAGAACAATGAGGAATTTATTATTTAGTTTATTATTTACTTAATGGTTTACTTAATGTTTCTGAACTTAGGAACTTTCAGTAAACATGGAAAGGAGATTGATTATACTGTGGAGTTTTTTAAAATTCTGTTACATTTTTTTTTCTACTTGCGTTTTATCACAAAATTCATCTAAGCATAGAAATCGTTGTTTCTCATTGGGGAATTTATCTGCCAAAATGTTATTGCTATAGGAAATGTATGTCACATCGGATTATCATTTGGCACTGTACAAGCCAGCACAGTGTGAGCTTTAAACTTGGTTTTAAAAAAACTTAATTAGTATCAACTGAAAAGCAAGATCCTGAAAGAAATTTCTCTCCTAGTTTTGTATTATAAAATGTGAATGGGGATAAAATTGTTAATATTTGATCATTTTTGCTAAACAAAATCAAATTTGACACTTTCAGACAATATTCCCCATCATTAGGCACATTTTCTCAAAGCATACCTAAAATGGGGAAAATAAAATGAATAGAGAATATAATTCATAGCAGCCATGTAGATCATTAATGAGTGAAAAGAATAAGAACAGAGGACTTTTTTCTACTTTACTCAGACAATTAGAATTGTATTTGTTATTCAATAAGTTATATAGTTTCTGATAGTACTGAGGTTTGAATTCAGTCTTATATTTGCTAGGTGGGCACTCTACTACTTGACCAAGACTCCAATCCCTTTTGCTTAATTACTTTTGGCATATATTCTTTTTGCTTTTCCCCCAGGGTGACCGGGATTGTGATCCCCTGGTTTATACTTCTTATACTAGAATACCATTGTGCCTAGCTTTTATTGGTTGAGATAAAGTCTCTTTTTCTCTTCCTTCCTTCCTTTCTTCCTTCTTCCTTTTTTTTTTGTCGATCATGAGACTTGAACTCTGGGCCTGGCTTTGAACTGTGGGCTGTACCTCAGCTCTTCAGCTCAAGGCTAGTACTCTACCACTTTAACCACAACACCCCTTCCAGTTTTCTGAGTGGTTTATTGGAAATAAGAGTCTCATGGACATTCATTTGCTTTAACCAGTTTATGAGCAATCAGCAGAAAAGTAAAAAATATTACCTGTAATCAACAAAATCAGCATGAATATACATACAAATGCATAAATATTTGTACATATACATGTATACATTCACATATGTAATAATCCATATTTTTATATACACATTTATTTGTATACAAATAATATTGGCCTATATCCATATAGAAAATAAACAGTAAGAAATATGAAAAGCAACAGTTCTTTGGAATCCAATGTACCTAGATATTATTTGAACCATACTTAGCCTCAATTTCCTTACCTAAGAATGAGGTTGATAATGCTTTCCTTTTAGGATTTGTGAGAGGATTATGAGTAATAGACCAAGAGCATGTGTCTCGATGTCTGCCATATAAAAATGACAAATCAAAAAAAAAAAGGTGACAGCTCCCACAAAAAAAATAAAATAAAAAAATAAAAAAAAATGACAAATCTGCTATAGTACCATTTTCTTTTATTTTGAAAGACTTTCTTTTGAGATACTGAAGGGAAAAATAGGTGGATGGACACTGATATATGAAAATAAAATGAAGTACTATTAGAGAAAATTTACATGATAATAGAATATCATAAGTTGGTAGTATTTGAAGGAAATTATTAAATTTTATCACCAGTAAATAGTATATTGCTATTTGATAATTCAATTGCTATAAGAGATACAAAATATAAAAGTGAAAAGAACATCTTTCAAAAGAAGTTATTAAAATGCTTAATCTGAAATTAACTGCTTAAAAGACTGGAGAGAATTAAAAATGTAATTAGTGAATAGGATATTTAAACAGGAAAATTGATAAAGATAAGCAGCAGAAATTTAACATATTTGATATCATGTCATTTTAAGTTTTTTTTGCAATTAAAAGTACCAACATCTCATATTTCTGCTCACTTATTTTCCTTCTTTGGAGTTGCTTACTCATAGCATAAATTTTACATTTTTGAGTGTTTTTTTCAGATAATTAAACAAAGACATTTTATATTTAAATTAAGTGTCTTTGTGACACAGAATCTCAACTATACATTATTTTAGATGTACACATTTAGGTAAAATTATTCTGAACAACTTTTCTGAATTCATTTCACAACATAAGCTTTAATGGTTTATGTATTCTTTGTCCATGATATTAGCAGGTGAAGTTATAAGAGTAAGTACATACACAGTGTGTGTGTGTGTGTGTGTGTGTGTGTGTGTGTGTCTGTGTTTGTGTATCTGTGTCTGTGTGTGTGTATCTGTGTCTGTGTTTATCTACTTTGGTCATCAACAAATCTATATAAGAGCTATTTTACACATATATCACAATGGGAAAATAGGAATATACAGATAAAAATCACAGTTGATAGATTATAAATAAGGATAAAGATGAAAACCTATTTTGTACAAGCTACTCATAGAGGAGCCCCAATTACTTCCAGTATCATTTCATTCTGCCAGATAGGTCCTCTATCTTCTATTTGTAGGGTCAAATTGAGCCAATGACTTCACTACAGGTAATTTTATAGAAGTAGATTGACTGTTTCTCAGCCTTGAATTATGCCTTCTTTCATAGCTCTCCATCTCGAGTTCTTGTTCTTTATAATAGCACTGTCTCAATTGCCAGCCCTCCCTAGTAGGAAGTCATTGCTGATGTGTCATCATTTAAGATAATGGTAAATTATGATAGCATTTTGTTTGTGCTTTTTGAGTGACATTTATGTCTTCTTTTTGAAATTTGGGGGTATATATCTTTTTTCTCTTCTTGCAAATTCTTTGAGGGGGAAAATACATTTAACATGCTCTTGACAAAAAATTGTTAAGCTGTATTTGTAGACAATCTGTACATAGTGTGGTTTAACAAACTCTGAAATCCATGTACAATTGAAAGTACATAAAGAGGATTGAAAACTCAAGGTCAGCCTCACCTACATAACAAGACCTTCTCTCAAAAGGCCAAAACAACAATAAAAAAAATCAGTAAATAAATGAGTGATAAATAAATACATAAATTCCACCTATGTTCTGTGTTAATATTTATGTTTTGTTAGGAAGATTTCTAATTTGGGTTATATAGTCAGATATAAATACACTCATTACTATCAGAATTACTATCAGAATTAATGTTAGAATTACTAATTTTCCTAGTGTTTTACTCAGATGGCATTCATTACCAACAATGTAGAAAAACTTTGATACACTTTTCAACTGCACTCTTCAAAGTCATCGTATTTATTATATTTTAGTGATAGAAACATGCAAATCTTCCAAATATGTTTTTCAGCTTCTTTTTTTTTTAACAGTTTTCTTGTTGGCTTTCAGGTAGAAATAACAGAAATAAATAACATGTAAAGAGTATACAGGCAATATAATAAATTTTATTGCCATTGTGACTGAACAAACTCTGTGATACTTTAAGCATAATAATAAAATGTCAAAACAGTTTTATTGATTTATTTTTCTTTGTTACTCACAATGTATGACTGGTCTTCTTGCATTAATGAGTTAACTTCTTTTACAGGTCTTAATCATTCAGAATTGTTTAATCTTAGTTTCATTTCCATTGCTAATAATTAAAATACATGTAAATATGTTAATGCTTATTTTTTAATATCTCTAGAGGTACTCTTCGTGGAACTACCATTTGTAGAAAGCTGCCTTATATTTTACTTTCCAAAAATCGTTTTTGGTACCATCGTCTGACTGAAAGTCCATGTTTCACTCAAACAGAAGTCTATCCTGAAATTCTGGTCCATTACATAATTTTCAGAAGCTGGGAGAAAGGCATTTGCATCATTTCTGTTCCCAGATCTGTTCAATATATACTTCCAGTCTGTCATGCCTGAAATTAATTTTTTACAATCTGGATCTTTACTATATGCTAAAAATTCAGTACAAAAAAGGACCTCCTTCTGCAAAGAATTTGTAAGCCAGAGAGCATCTTTATAATGAAACACAAAGTTCCATCAAAACGCAATTTTTTTTGTTTCAAAATGTTTGAAAAAAATAATTCTTCAAAGGATTTCAAATAGTTGCTTTATAAAAGTGAAAAGATTCTTGCCTTGGGATGTATTTTGACCTAGATTGTATAATTTCTGTGTAAACTACACAGCATTTTATTTATTCCAATCAATTTTGCTGTCGGTTTCCCATCTTTCTGAGTTTGGAAAACAGATAAGGATAATCTTCAAAACAGCTCTACTCAAAACACATTCAATGTTTGACTATTAAAATGTAACCTGTCAGTGACTGTGAACAGGTTTTAAGTGAATGATAACATGCCATTTTGACTTTTATCTAAAAAAAATCTTTAAAATTCTATTTCCCCCAAAATAGACAATTGCCTCTTTCAAAATTTCAGAGTAGTTTAGTATTTGTATGTTAAAAATAAATTGCAAATGTCAGAATATGAAAATAAAATGACAAAAACCCAGCAAACAAAAATCTTTTGTGTGACCCCGTGGAAATCATCTCTGAAAGTATTTTTGCTTTTCTGTAAAATGAGGGTATCTGTGAGTACAACATGAAATAACACATATATACTCTTAAAAAATATAGGTTTTTTTTTTCCTGTACTGGGTTTTTCTTTTCCTTTTCCCCTTCTTATTAATCTTATTCCTCAACTTCTCTTTCCTTTACCTCCCTTTCCTATTTATTTCTTCCTGTAATATCACATTCTCTTAATTTTCTTCTTTAATTGCCCCAGAAGGAAATTTTTGGCCTGTAGACTACTTGGCAGACGCTCCAAATTCACCCTTACATACTATGGAATCCATACTTCTTCCTAAATAAATTTCCATAAGGATTTTTTTACTGATTTTTGAATATACTGTTTTTTCTCTACAGTTTCAACTGTTGTCATCATTAATTGTTAACAGTAATTCTTGGATTCTTTTTTAAAAAAATTTTTTTGGGGGTCCGGTCGTGGTGCCTGAACTCTGGGCCTGGGCTCTGTCCCTCAGCCCTTCAGCTCAAAGCTAGCGCTCTACCACTTGAGCCACAGTGCCACTTCCGGCTTTTTTCTTTTTTCATATGTGGTGCTGAGGAATCAAACCCAGGGCTTCAGGCATGCAAGGCAAGCGCTCTACCACTGAGCCACCTTCCCAGTCCCTTGGGTTCTTTTTTTAAAATATTTTTTATTGTAAAAATACCGTACAGAGGGGTTACAGTTACATGACTAAGGTAATGAGTACATTTCTTTTTTCTGGATGACTTGGTATTTTCTTAAAAAAAATTTTTTTTTGTAAAAATGGTGTACAGAGGGGTTACAGTAACATGAGTAAGGTAAGGGGTACATTTCCTATTGTTTCCTCCTCCTTTGTTTATCTCCTACCATCCCTACCATCCTTTCCCTCCCCACTTCCCCAACTCCTCCATCTCGCCACTCCCCCCACCCCAAGTTGTAAAGTTTGTTTTCAACATAGTGTCTTGTACATCTCATTGTTACAATGGGTCAACCGGTATTCTTATTTCAGCATGTTGTTATTTCCCTTCCCCTCCCCAAATTGGAAAAATAAATATACAAGATGCAGGGCACAACATCAAATACAGTTTTTTTTAATAGTGTTTCTGACATGGTGCTCTTTCTTAATTTTTTTTATTATAAAGATACTGTAAAGAGGGGTTCAGTTACATGAGTTAGGTAATGAATATATTTCCTACTGAGCATTGTTACCCCCTCCTCTGTTTTTCCTTACTATCTCTTCCCTCCCCATCTCCCCAAACCTTTTCTTCCCTCCCCCTACCACTCTGGAAGTTGTAAAGTTCGTTTTAACATTTGTACGTCTCATTGTTATGATGGATCAACCCGTATCCTTATTTCAGCATTTTGTTATTTCCCTTCCCTTCCCCAAATTAGAAAAAATGTATATACAAGATGTAAGTGACCAGAATCAAATCCAGTGACAATAGGGGTTATACCATGGGGGAAGAACATACAAAACAAACAAACAAACAAAACAACACATAGTACATTAAAAACAACAGCAATAAAGAAAAAAAATCCCTGTGTCTCTATCTTGGGGTCATTTTGCTTAGTATTATCTTATATGGTCATATGTACATGGCTAATGACCTTTTCTGCTTGTCCTAGATGTATACTAGTTATTGCAAATAAGGGAAACCATGGGACCTATGTTTCTTTGGGTCTGGCTTACTTCACTTAATATATTTTTTTTCCAAGTCTTTCCATTTCCTAACAAATAGGACAATGTCATTCTTTCTGATGGAGGCATAGAATTCCATTGTGAGTGTGTGTGTGTGTGTGTGTGTGTGTGTACCACATTTTCTTGTTCCATTCATCTACTGAGGGGTATTTATTTGGGTTGGTTCCATATTTTAGCTATGGTGAATAATGGCTGTGATAAACATAGTTGTGCTGGTAGCTTTAGTATGGTCTTGTTTGTGATTGTTTGGCCCAAAAGTGGGATTGCTGGGTTATAGGGTAGCTCTATGTAGAGTCTTTTGAGGACCTACATATTGCTTTCCAAAACGGTTGGACAAGTGTACACTCACATCAACAATGCAATAGGGTTTGTTTTTGGTCACATCCCCTTCACTTCTTGGATTCTTAATCATCCAAATCTACTCTGAGAGGATTAGAAGCCAAATATTAACAACAATAATTGAAAACTCAATTTAGAATAGCAAATAAGAAGAAAGTTCATTCTTACATTATCACAAAATTCCAGAGATAAGACATTTAGAACTTGTATGGTAGCTTTTCCAGATTATCAAAAATTTGCCCTCATTTGGACATTTCACTCTGCTGACTTTACCATCAACATTTATCAGTGAACATGACATTCCATGCTTCTGACATGACCAGCCACTAACAGGGTCACATCAATGCCAGTGTCAAAAGGCATGTGCCTTCACATATTTCCTTTTAAAAGATTTTTCTCTAAAGCATCATCTAAAATCCAGTTATAGTTTATTGTGAGAGACTTTTGCCAACTATTTTTACACATAAGGAAATCTAAAGAGCATTGTATTTTGACTGAATGGAACAGTTGTCCAATACAAAATTAGAGTTCTATTATAACCATTATAATAGAACCCTAATATTACAATATTATAGCAAGTGGCAGATATCCATAGTTACAAAGTTAGCCAATAATATTAATATCTATGTCAGTGTCTATGATTCCAATCTCTTCATCCCCAGTCATAGACTGGTTGTAATGTATACCTAATGTTGGCTCAAACAGATTTTCTTTAAAGTCAATTTATTTTTAAGCCAATATTTATTAGTTTCTGGAACTCAGGATCATACTCATTGTCTACTAAAGACATATAAGAATTGGGACAACTTGAAGAGAATTTCTTTTTCTGCAGAAAGTTTCAGAGTTGAGATGGTATGCATCCTCAGTAAAACAGAGCAAAATTCCTCTATATACTTTGCCCAGGAACCTTTGTCTGTCAGATAGTTTGATAGCGTTTCTCTTTCTCATTTTAAGCATAAAAAATAGTGTAACATTTTCTTCCCTTGGAAATTTTCTTCATTTTTCTTTTTAACTTTTATGTTGGAACTTGAACATTTTTGTACATTTTTTACTGTAAAAATGTTGCACAGAGGGATTAGTTACATGAGCTAGGTAATGAGTACATTTCTTAGTGAGCATTGTTGCCTCCTCCTTTATTTTCTCCCTACCATCCCTTCCTTCTGATCTCCACAACTCTCCCGTCCCCCTCCAGGTTCGTTTTCAACATAGTGTTTTGTACATCTCATTGTTACGATGGGTCATCCTGTATCCTTATTTAAGCATTTTGTTTTTTCCCTTCCCCTCCCCAAATCAGAGAAGTGTATATACAAGATGCAGAGCACGAACATCAAATAAAGTGAAAATAGGGGTTATACCATGGGGGAAGAACATACAAAGCAACAACAAAATCACATGGTACATTACAAATACATTAGAAACAATAACAAGAAAGAAAAACAATATTTGTGTCCCTATCTTAGGGTTCATTTCACTTAAGATTATCTTATATGGTCATATGTACATAGCTTTTGTTTTTTTCTGCTTATCCTACACATAGAGCTCCTCTATGACCCAGCAGTCCCACTTTTGGGTATTTACTCAAATCACAAACAAGGACATACTAAGGCTACCAGCACAACTATGCGTATTGTAGCATTATTTACCACAGTTAAGTTATGGAACCAACCCAGCTGCCCCTCAGTAGTAGATGAATGGATCAAGAAAATGTGATTATATATATATATATATATATATATGTATGTATACACACACACACACACACACACACACACACACAATGGAATTCTATGCCTCCATCAGAAAGAATGACTTTGCCCCATTTGTTAGGAAATGAAAAGACTTGGAAAAAATTGTATTAAGTGAAGTAAGCCAGGCCCAAAGAAACATAGGTCCCATGGTTTCCGCTATTTTCAATAACTAGTACATGTGTGGAACTTGAACTCTATGGAAGCAAGTATGCAGAGATCAGTTTCTGCTGCCTAGAATGCCACATAATAGATATTTGTTTTGTGGTGGAGGCTTTAGTATAAATTAAGCATTCCTAATTCCTTTTTTATTATTTCTTATCTTTGATTTCTTTCATGGTTTTACTTGTAATTGCTAGTTATTTCCTTTAGCAGTGTTTTCACTTATGAGTTACTATGTTTTTGAAATATTTTGGACAATAATGATCCTTGTCAGAATATTATATTTTAGTGCAACAAATTTTCTGAAAGTATACTTGTGACAAAATCTTGCAAGTTCACACAGGTTAGTGCTTGAGAAGACCAAGAACTGACCCTATTTTCCTTGTTACATTTGTAAACCATTGAGACATAGAACAAGGTGAAATGTGGTGATGACAATCAAAATATCATCTTATTCAGAAATCTTTGTAGAAGTATTATCTCTATGCTGTCTTCTATATGCCTCCCAATGCTATATATCACAGTTAGCATTCTCACTTAGTCAGCAGTTAAGGATCAGGGAAAAATGAATTAATTCATACTGCTTTTATGACTGGAAGCTTGGAGGAATTATGATAAACACACTCAAGGACTCAACTATTACAAGATTGATTTCACAACTATGCATTCAACACATGGGAAGGTCTGTAATCCAGCTATATAAAACTCAGAGAATTCTGTCTAAACCATCATGTGCTTCTTACTAACATTTATAAAGTTGCCTTGGTGAGTTTTTAATGGAGTTCTTTCTTTTATGCAAAGGAGATTCCAGACATCAGAATTTCCTTTCTTCTTGATTCTTCATTTCTGTACTGCAAAACGGAGTGGAGTGACAGAAGAGGTTGTTCCTGAGTTCAACCCACTGTCTGATAGATTATAGAAACTTCTACAAGAATTTGGAATTTATTTCATTTTTGTTATTCTTTGAGGCAATAGATGAGTATTATTTTCCTTTTATGATATTTTCTTTTCATGCACATACTAAAGAGAAATAATTTATATAATAATTTATTTATATTTATATTTATTTGTAACTTATTTTATTTATGAATCAAATCTACCAATTTCTTAACCCACGTTAATTATGCTTATTTTAACCTTACAAAAATGTAAAATAAATAAATATTACTTTTATCATTTTGCACCCTTTGCATACCTGACTTCTTTCAGGTCAATCAGACAAGAAAAGAGCTTTATGTTGCACTATGTTTCAAAAAACAGCAGGTGTTTCATAACATCAAGGGAGCTCTTTCTATGGCAAATTTTACTTCTTTTCTCCAGGGCATGTATCAGAATTATCCACAATAGTTAATTGGAAGCAGTGCCCAGAATACAATTCTGAATATTATCATTATTTTGTATAAAAATATAGCTGTCTCATTTCCTAAGTGGCTAAATCCAAGATTTTTGTTTGAGTGTGGGGAAAAAGGAAATTTTACTTAGTGAAATGATCACAGGTCACATTTAGTACATTATTGGTCCTGGAACTAGTTTTCAAAGGTAATGGTATATATAGTATATGTCTTCCTCCCTCCCTCCTTTCCTCCCTCCCTCCCTCTCTCTCTTTCTCTCTTTCTTTCTCTTTTTCTTTCTTTCTTTCTTTCTTTCTTTCTTTCTTTCTTTCTTTCTTTCTTTCTTTCTTTCTTTCTTTCTTCCTTCCTTCCTTCCTTTCTCTCTACATTTTGCATTCATTGTTCACTTGAGAAGAAAAATAGGTTTGAAGAAAGAAATGTGTGAAAACTGTTCAGAGTTGATCTATATAATTAGCCATCCTCATCCTTAAGCAGAAAATCACAATGTTAACCTTTGTTGACTCTGTTATTAGTCTGAATATTTTCAACATTCCAATTCAGTATTTTCATCCTTAGAAACTTGATCTTTTGTACCAGTATTCATAATCACAGATTGAACCAAAAGATTTGACTAACCTAAAAAAATCTTTCCACACTGTCCTTCCAGATCTGTGATCTTTAAAGGAAAGAAGAAATCCTTATCTAAATAACACTAACTTATCCAGGCTGAATTGTAGGCTTATTTATTAAAATTAACCACTAAGTCATAAAATTCTAGTACTAACAATTTTAGCAGAGTGTCACATTGAGTTTTATGCAGATGAACTTACTTTTTGTACTGTCAATAATAAATGACACGCTGTGTGATTTCCAATTCTTAAAACAAAATTATCACTTTATGGACTGTACCCAATCACATCATGTATATTGTTTCATGGTTCTAGTTATTTTTCTAGATTTTCTTTCTTTCACTAATTTTGTCTTCCTCAGTTTCCTCTCTTTACTTCACATTCAAATTGTTGATAAATAATATCATCTACAGAGCATGTCTTGAATCACTTCATCATTTGTTATAAATGTGCAATGCATTTAAATAAAGGAAAACGCTACCACAACCACACTGAACTTCAGCTTTTTGAAATTATAAATTATTCAAATACCATGTTTGTCTTTCTGCCTCCACTACTAAGACTATACTCTGTGTCTTCAGAACCTCCCTCAGGCTTAAGTATTAACAATGTACAAAAACTTCCTTTCTCTATTTCCTTCCACTGTTCTCTCCTTTGGCTATTTTGGTAGCATTTGACTACTACATTTATTCATGTAAATAACAAAAATGATTAAAATTCTGACTTAATTCCCTTTCACATATGAGAACATTTTAATTTGATGTATCAAGACTTTTGCAGTCTTGATGGAAAGTCTCTTTGAGTGACCTTTCTTTATTTTGAGTAAAAGAGAAACACAGGAGCAAGGAGAAGTTTTACATTTAACTGAAGCAGCAGTTTAACACATTTAAATTTTCCTGTTATATTACCCTAGGAAAAGTTGATAAATAAAGAAAAATTCAATTGGGAAGTTTAAAAACCAAGTAGTTCAGTTTGGAGCCTCACATGTCACCACAACTGAGGGAGAATCGTCCAAAGACAGTGTAAAGTCTTAAATGGTTACTGCACCAAGGTTACGTGGCAACAGAGTCCAATTAGTTAATCTTGGAGTATTGCTATCTAAAGCCCACAAGCAATCTCTTTCATTTAACTTAAGCTTACTCAGAGGAATAGTAAGTTGACAGAGGTACTTGATGATTAAAATATCACCAGAGATGGAAAATATTATCTTGAATTTGTTAATCAAACTATCTTGTTTCAATAAGCAACTGTGAGATCCTAGTGACCTAATAATCTTTCCTTTTTTCCCTAATAGACCTCCATGTTAACTCTGCATTCCTGTATATGTTTCTTATTTCAGAATCCAGACTATCTGTGATAGGCTGATTTCCTGGAAGAGGAAAGAAGTAAAAAGGCCATTTCAACCATAGTAGCACATATAAATATTTTTGCCCAGAAAGTATATGTCACAGTCATTGAGAAAAGCTCATGTCATATTCGGACCAAAAATATCTACCTCCTGAAAGGTATAGTAAGAATAGGGCTGAATTATATTCATAGGGGTGAGAGAGTAATTAATTGGAAACTGTCACATCTACTATAGATGTCAAATACTTCTGGTTCTTTCTTACCTGTCACATGGAATTCATCATTTTAGTAAGTACAGTCAGCCTTGTCTCTAGGAAACTTCACTATTTGCTTATCATATGTACTCAGCCTGCCTGGTATTAGAACATTAGCAATAAGAGAAAAATTTAAAAGTCAAGAAATATGTGCTTTTTTGCTATAATCATTTGTAGATATTGATGATATATTAGATAATTGGACCATCTTCTATCCATTTTAAACATTTATATATCCTACATAAGGCATTTACTTGTTTTCTGTTCTTCATCTACTCTAGTACATGTTTTTAGAGTTCATTCAAATACCATGGGTTCATCTTCTTTCTCCTTATGCATGGTTGTCTTTTGGAAGACTGAATGAATATAGCAAACACTGATCAATATGATTTTTAGGTAATATTCTGGGAAAAGTACTTCCAGGTCAAATTAATAATATATTAATAGCAATAAGATTATATTATTGGTATTATAGTGTATGTTAATTGTATTATATGCATCAACATCATTTATTAATATATTATGTGATATGGCCTATGAATATTCTTTATATATGTTAATTCCTCATTAATAATATGATTATACATTTGAGGGAACGTTATCTTGTTGTTTCTAAAAACCTAAAAATAACCATATTTCTTTGAGATTTAAAGTAGTCCCTGATTTAAATCAATAATAAACTACAGAACTTGAGGATTTAGTAAAATACCAGGACTTCTATTAACAATTTCACTTTTATTTTGAAGTTTAGCAATTCATATAGAAGATATTAAATAGAATCTATGCTGTCTGAGCTTCAAAGAATATATGTATATGTATATATATATATATATATATATATATATTTATATATGTACAGGAAACTGTCCTTAAGAAACTCAGTATAGATCTCTACAAGCTAATTTTAACAAAAAAATTAGGGGTTCATTTGCTTAACATCAGGTTATATGGTCATATGTGTATAGCTTTTGACCTTTTCTGCTTGTCCTAGACATATACTAGTTATTGCAGATAAGGGAAACCATGTTTCTTTGGGCCTGGCTTACTTCACTAAATATAATTTTTCCAAGTCTTTCCAGAGGTTTTATCTTCATTGCTGTTGTTTTTAATGTACTATGTGATTTTTTTTGTTTATCTTGTAGGTTCTTCCCTCATGGCATAACCCCTGTTTTCACTGTATTTGTGTTTTGAATCTTGTATATACATTTTCCTAATTTGGGGAGGTGAAGGGAAATAACAAAATGCTGAAATAAGATACAGGTTGACCCATTGTACCAATATGATGTATGAGACACTATTAAGAAAATTTCGGCCTGTGCCAAGGAAACCTAGAGTGTCTGCTTTGACTCCAAGGTCTTTGATCCATTTGGAGTTGATTCTGGTACATGGTGATGCATAAGGATCTAGCTTTAGTTTTCTACAGGTGATTAATCAATTTTGCCAGCACCATTTACTGAAGAGGCTGTCTTTCTTCCATTGTATTTTTTTAGCTCCCTTATGAAAGATTAGGTGACTATAGGTCTGTGGGTTCATTTCTGGGTTTTCAATTCTGTTCCATTGGTTCTGAGGTCTGTTCTTGTGCCAGTACCAAGATATTTTTATTACTATGGCTTTGTAGTAGAGTTTGATATTTGGTATTGGTATTCCTCCAGCACCATTCTTTCTATTAAGCATCGTTTTTGCTATTTAGCATATTTTATTGTTCCATATGAATTTTTAGATTGCCTCATCTATTTCCTTGAAGAATGAGGTTGGAATATTGATAGGTATTGCACTGAATTTGTAGATAGCCTTGGGAAGTATTGTTATTTTCACAATATTGATCCTTCCAATTCAGGAGCATGGGAAATTTTTCCACTTTCTAAGTTCTGCTTTGATTTCCTTTTAAAGGTCCTTCACTTCTTTAGTTAATTCCTAGGAATTTTATTTACGTGGCCAGAAGGGAACCCTACTGCATTGTTGGTGGGAGTGTAAACTTGCTCAACCACTTTGGAAAGCACAGTATGGAGGTTCCTCAAAAGACTCCACATAGAGCTCCCCTATGACCCAGCAATCCCACTTTTGGGCATTTACCCAAATGATCACAAATAAGACCATTCTGAAGCTATCAGCACAACTTTTTTTTATTACAGCATTATTTACCATAGCTAAGATATGGAACCAACCCAGATACCCCTCAGTAGATGAATGGATCAAGAAAATATTATATATATATATATATATATACACACACACACACACACACACTCACATATGTACACACACAGTGGAATTCTATGCCTCCATCAGAGAGAATGGCATCGCTCCATTTGTTAGGAAATAGAAAAACTTGGAAAAAATTATATTAAGTGAAGTTATCCAGGCCCAAAAGAAACATAGATCCCATGGTTTTCCTTATTTGCAATAACTAGTATATGTCTGTGACAAGCAGAAAAGGTTAAAAGCTATGTACATATGACCAGATTAGATAAAGTTAAGCGAAATGAACCCCAAGATAGGCACACAGGTGGCTTTTTCTCTCTTGCTATTGTTTCTAACATATTTATAAGGTACCATGTGATTTTTTTGTTGCTTTGTATGTTCCTCTCCAATGGTATAATCCCCATTTTCACTGTATTTGATATCGGTATAATTTGGGGAGGCGAAGGGAAAAAACAAAATGTTTAAATAGGGATACAGGTTGACCCATTGTAACAATGGGATGCAAAAGACACTATGTTGAAAAAGGAACTTTACAATTTTTGGGGAGGTTGAGAAAGGGGGAGGGGGGAAAAGGGAGTGTAGTTTTAGAGGTGGGAGGGAAGGGATGGTAGGAGAAAAACAAAAGGAGGAGGCAACAATGCTCCATAGGAAATGTACTCATTATCTTACTCACGTAACTGTAAGCCCTCTCTCTATATATTAAAACATTTAGGGATAATGGTTAACTATAAGAGTTGAATCAAATTGTGAGAAGTGGGAAACATTTTTTTTCATCCTAATTTATGACTTGTTTTCCAGGGCAGTTTGTCTTTCTCTTTAGTCTCTCTGTTATTGCTCTGCTAGTATTTACAAATCAGAAAAAAAATGTTGATATATAGACGAGTTTATGAGCAAAACTGCTATCAGATACTATGTTAGAATGTAGAATTCAGGAAAATTATTCTCATTACCATTTATGGTTTTATTACTCAATTTGTGTAATTATCTAGTTTGTGGATCATTCCCTAGATACTTCATTTGCTAATTTACCACAAACTGAATTAAATCTGTATATTATGTTATTAATTGGGCAGTAGTACAATAGAAATAAATATTTTATTTATTCATTTTGCTACAAAATAATTGTGCTAATAAAATTCTAATATAAATTGATGATTTGAATATTCTGATGGCCATGTAGGAATGCAAGATTTTATTTCAGTTGATTTCTGCTTGCTAACTCTGCATATGTTTTAGAATAATTATGCAGTATACTTTTTTCTGGATAATAATTAAAAATTGGTAATTCCCCAGATTTTGTACTATTGGTTAATATTTATTTATCATATTTTTGAAATGATAAAGAGACAAGATTAGTGACTCATCATGACAGATTGAGTGTATGCTGATTGACTATATTAAGTGTATATTAAATAATTAATAGATTTTTTAATATTTGACCAAGTTGATTATGCAATAGATATACAAATAGCACTGATACATGTTAATCTTATGGCATCTTTTCTCTGTTTTATATTTCCCTAAGGAAGATTTGATTGTTCTGTTAAGAGAATTCTCGGTTTATGGAACAGAAAAGGAAAATGTAGGCAAACAGTCAAGTGAATTCTTTAGTTACCTATATGAAAAGATATTTGGCTGAAATAATACACATATATGAGAGGTGAGAATTACAAAGAGAATATATAGAGAGAGAGGAAAAAGTCTGAAATATTTAGAAAAGATTGGCAGAAGATAAAAAGGCAAATAAGAAAAACATCATTTGGACTTCTGTTCCTTTTCTTCTTCCTCCTTTTCTTTCTTTCTCTGGTTATTCCTCCTCCCCCCTCCTCTTCTTCTACTAGAGTTTGAACACCTGGCTTTGTGCTTATAGATAGGCCTTCCTTCCCTTGAGCCACACCTTCAGGCCCACCCTCTCTGGATTTGTTCTGTCAGTTTATCAGATAGAGTACTTCAAGCTTTGACTGGGGCTTGGCTTGAAACACAATTCCCTTACCACTACTTCCGTTCCACCTAGATTATAGGCATGCGCCACTCACAATACGGAGTTTGTTTCTTTCAGATGAGATTCTGTCTTACTAACTTTTGTCTAGGCTGGCCTCAAGCAATGATCTTCCCATTTCTGACTGAATGTTGTGTGTAGATTACAAGTATTCACCACCATACCTAACTTCAAATGTCCTTATTCTTATAAGGACTCTAGGGACATTGGTTGTAGGACCAGATGCAATATGAATTCATCTTAATTTGATTGTCTCTGAAGACCCAATTTCCAACTAAGGTCACATTTACTGTTTCATTGTATTTATAAATATTTGGGGACACTGCTTAACTCAATATAATGATATAAAATCATAGCCCAAATCCTCAAGTAGATACCTAAGGGTACATGATGATTAAATCAGTACATTAATGAAATTAACATTGGCTGTAAATACAAATCTTGCCTACAGAAATGTTTCATGTATGCTTATAGATACTTCCTTCTAGGAGGAGAAACTTAATTCCAAATTCCCTTCTCACTGTACCACAAACCACATATCAGCGAGTATTGGCCTGAGTGGCTCATGTCCAATGAAGCCTAGTTTAATGTAAGTAAAATGGCAGACACACCCACACTAAGGGATGCTAAATGAAATATCTCACCTATAACCTTAAAAGCTGGTTAAACATTAAAACCAAAGAAAGACTGAAACACTTCGTTTGGTCAGAGAATGACCAAGGAAGGAAAAATTATAGCTAAATGTGAAGCAAATCCTAGAGATCTCTTGTGGATCAAGATAAGAATATTAGTATAAAATCTGGAGAATTCAAACTGAAGTCTTGAGTTTACTTTTAGAAAATCACCTTTTTTTAAATGGGAAACTTGCAAACAATTGTTTGTGTTCTTTGTTTCAAAATATCATTTCTTATTTGTTTTTATTGTTATTGTAAGGTAGTGTTCAGAGGGGTTACAGTAACATAAGTTCATACAAATAGTACCTTTCTTTTGAACAATGTCACCCCAAAAATGTCTTTTTTAAGATTACAAGACTACACTAAAGCAACCAGCATGACTATGTTTATTGCAGCATTATTTACTATAGCTAAGATATGGAACCAACCCAGATGCCCCTCAGTAGATGAATGGATCAAGAAAATGTGGTATATATACACAATGGAATTCTATGCCCTATCAGAAAGAATGACATTACCCCATTTGTTAGGAAATGGAAAGGCTTAGAAAAATTATATTCAGTGAAGTAAGCCAGGCTCAAAAAAACATAGGTCCCATGGTTTCCTTTTTTTCAATATCTAGTATATGTCTGAGTCAAGCAGAAAAGGTCAGATAAGGTGATGTTAGGGAAATGAACCCTAAGATATGTATTCAAATGTTTTTTTTCTTTCATGCATTTGTTTCTGACACATTTATAAGATTATTTCTTTGTTGCTTTGTATGCCCCTCCCCCACAGTATAACCCTTTCACTGTATTTCATGTCAGTATAATTTGTGGAGGGGAAGGGGAAAACCAAATCGTTTAAATAAGAATACAGGTGGACCTGTTGCAACAATGAGATGTACAAGTTGTTATGTTGAAAACGAACTTTACAACTTTGATGGGGGGGGGAGGATTGGGGGAGGGATGGGAAGGGATGGGAAGGGGAAACAAAAGAGGAGGCTACAATGCTTGATAAGAAATGTACTCATTATCTTGCCCATGTAATTGTAACCCCTCTGTACAGTATTTTCACAACAACAACAACAAAAAAGATTATAAGCAATTGCACAAAGGAGTACAAACCAGTTTAGGAATGTCATGCATCTTTATCAATGTCACTTCTTTCATCATTCTTCCCTCCCAACGAGCACACAACTCCGCTCAATGTTTTTAATTTTGTAGGATATACATTGAATTTTATGACTGCATTCTTTCCCACTTCTGCTCTTTGTCTGCCTCTTTCCCCTTGATCCCAATGACCCTTTTAGGAACTCACTCCCTGGAGTTTACCTTGTTGGATTGTGAACTAGCGTAAGGAATTACACCATTTAAGTTTTCCTCGTGGCTCCCTTATTTCAGTTAACACATTGCTTAATGTGTCGGAGTTTGGGGAAAGATGAGTATGGACAAAGGTTGGTGAGCGGGAGGATATTGGAAAGGGAAATCCTAATCATGAAGCCTTGTGCACATAAACAGGTCTATTGTATTAAACCTTCTAGTATAACTATTTAAAATAATAAAAAAATTATCCATGGCATATGTTAAATAAAAACAACCTTGAGTAAGACAAAAAGTGTGTAGTGTTAATTCAAGGTATGTGCTTTATTATCTTCTTAAAATGTTAGGGACATTAATTTATCTTTATGGTCGATCCCTAAGATTCCATTCTTCCCAATATGATTATACGATTGATAATGAAGTGGTAGAGAAATGTATGAATTTTGCTTAGCTTGTATAAAATTTTAAAATAATATGCATTTTTCATTATAAAGTTAAAATATTTGAAGTAATGAAGTTGTATTGAAGATGAATTTAAATTATTATAAATACATAAAATTGTTAATTCTATGTTATTTTGTTCTTCCTGCATTTTTATTTGCATTAGAATGGATTCTTATATTTCATTTCTAAATTTTCTTGATCCTTATGTATGTTTCTTTAGGCAGGTTTCATAGCTTGACTATTGTAAATAGTACTGTGATAAACATGGATGTTCAGGTATGCTGACTTTGATTATTTCAAGTATATACCCATTAGGAGTGCTATATGTGCTTGAAGAATTTTAAAGAGAGTCAATGAAGGCAAAGGGTTGGGAAAATTAAACACTATTAAAGACCAGAAAAAAATAAAGTTGAATATCAATAAATTTGTGGTTGATTTTGGAAAGTAGTATGGAGGTTCCTCAAAAGGCTCCACATAGATCTCCCCTATGACCCAACAATCCCACTTTTTGGCATTGACCTGAATGCTCACAAACAAGACCATTCTAAAGCTATCAGCATAACTGTGTTTATTGCAGCATTATTTACTGTAGGTAAGATATGGAACCAACCCAGATGCCCCTCAGTAGATGAATGGTGAATGGATCAAGAAAATGTGATATAAATATATATATATATATATTAAGTGAAGTAAGCCAGGCCAAAGAAACATAGGTCCCATGGTTTCCCTTTTTTGCAATAGTTAGTATACGTTTGAGCCAAGCAGAAATGGTCAGATAAGTTTATGTTAAGCAAAATGAACCCCAAGATAAGGACTCAAATGGTTTTTCTTTCTTGCTATTGTTTCTAACATATTTATAAGATGATTTGTTTCTTGCTTTGTATGTCGCTTCCCCATGGTATAACCCTTGTATTTGATGTTGGTATAATTTGTGGATGGGAAGGGAAAAAACAAATTGTTTAAATAGGGATACAGGTGCAACAATCAGAGGTATAAGACATTATGTCAAAAAACGAACTTTACAACTTTGGTGGGGGGGGGGATGGGAGGACATGGATGGTAAGGGTAAGCAAAGGAGGAGGCAACAATGCTTGATAAGAAATGTACTCATTACCTTGCTCATGTAATTGTAACCCCTCTGTACAGTATTTTCACAATTTAAAAAAACTTAAAAAATAAAAATAAGTAAATTAGTGGTTGATTTTCAAACTATATTGAAATTGAAAATCAATAACCTACATGATAAAGATATACGTTATTTAAAAGCCATATTCATAGATTAAAAAGAGCATGCATGATAGTTATTTTTACCTACAACATGTTAAATTATTTAGAGACCAAAAATTTTTATTAAAACAAAAGCAAAGACATCATATAAGAAAATGTAAGATTTATAAAATGGTATACACATATATATTAGTAAAAATAGTTACCTTCAGAAAATTTTAGTCAAGTATTTTACAGTATAATCTATGTAAAATTTTAGTCTGTAAATAATGTCCCATCATAAATGAATCTAAATAAATCTACAATTGCCTTTCTAAAAATGGTGGTCCAATTCAAACCAGCAATGGGAATCTCGTTCTCTTACTGATTGGATTGCTGGACAACCCAACATAAAATAAACGAATAGCAATGGAAAATAAAATCATGGGCAGGGGAAAAGAATGAGACGATTTTCTGTGTACATCAATCTCTGTAACAGCCAAGATAGATCCTAGGGAAAAGTCTATTTCTTTGGAGAAAGTAGACAAAACAGAACTAGAACCATATGAAGATATGAGAACCAGAGAAACAAAAGAGTAATTACGATTAAAAACAGCAATAACAAAAATAAGAAATTACCCGACAAATGACAGAAAGAAATGGAGAACAACATTAGCTAAAGAGCCTTGCAGCAAAATCACTGTTTGAGCAATCAGTTTAAAATAATATCAGTGTAATTTTGCTTCAACTTTAGTTAAATGTCATTTCCTACCACAGAACCATTTTTTTTTGTTCTGGTCCCATGGGTGATCTTCTCAGATTTAATGGAATTTCTGTGCGAAATGGATGTCCAATCTGGAGTCTAATTTATAAGGCTGGACTTCCATGAGTATTAAATGTTTAGTGTTCATCAATAGTATTTATAGCTATGTTGAAAAGAGAACTCCTATATATTTGATTATTTTTATTTCTTTTTATCATCATGAACTCTTTATTACTACTAGTTCTTATAAGAATATTGGGATGTTTTTTAAAATCTTCACTACATCAATTATTGGTAATTGGTTAAGAGAGTTCTGAATAGTATGAAAATTTTAATCCCTTTTAATTATTAGAAGTTCAATTGACTTTTAAGGATATGATGATTAAAAACTACATTGCGATAGAAAAAATCATCAAGAATGTTTTCATAAGATTGGCATAAAAAATTTGGTTTAAATAACTGAAAATTACCTTACTCTATTTATTAACTTCTTAGACCAAAATGAAAGATTGACTGCCATTTCACTGACTTTATAATCATTGACTATTGGTAGGGTATAAATAACCAGGTTGAATTCCTTAGAATAATATCTGAATTGGAAAATAGAACCTTTACAAAGACATGGATGTTTTTGGTTTTGATACAGTCAAATAATTAACGTTTATATACTGATTCCTCTGAGATCTTCATAAAAATGAATAAGTCTGTAAATTAATTGAAATCATTTTGAAGCTGAGGTTCATAAAAATATCTGTCATAGACGTTTTATTTTATTTATCTAATTAATTATTTTGTCAGTGGTGGGGCCTGAACTCTGGGCCTGGGCGCTGTCATCAGCTCTTCAGCTTAAGGCAGGTGATCTACTGCTTGAGCCACAGTGCCACTTCTGGCTTTTTCAGCTTATGTGGTGCTGAGGAATAGAACCCAGGGCCCCATGCAGGCAAGGCAAGCACTCTCCACTGAGCCACCTTCCCAGCCTGTCATCGATATTTTAACTGTGCCTTATGCAATTTCATATTTTAATGTTTAATTACTCAAACATTTGTTTCTAAAAAAATTGAAGACTACCTAAGCTGATACTTGAAGTTGATCGAATGAACTCAATTCTGTATTTTCTTTGTCTCAAAGTCTCTGAATTTAACAAAAATGATAAATGACACTCTGGCATTATGGAAAACAAGAAAGTGCATCATAGGTGAATCAAAATTCTATTTTAAAAATTCTATTTTAAAAATGAGAAACAAGGAAGCATCATGGATGAAATGAAAGATGTCATTTACAGAAAGTCACTGGAAGCCTCTGAGATGAATCAATGGAGAAGCAGCAATAGGCTAGACTAAGGTTCCTGACTCCCTGCATAGGAAGCCACTTTCCAAAGAGCTGAGGCAGTGGCCCACTTCCTTCATGTGGTTCACATAAAGCCATGGTTTTCCAGCAACATCTGTTGTTCTGGAGCTTAGACCAATGAACTATTCTCAATATTTAGTGGGAAAAATCACTGATTTTCATAGCAAAGTTATCTCGAAAAGACACTATAATATGAAAAAAAGTGGGTGCATACTCTAGACTGTCACACACAAAATATTGTTTTCAAATAAGCAGGCAAATGCTTTGTCTTTGCAGTAGAACACACTAGACTACAGCCTGTAGGAACTTCCTACTCTGTAACTTGCTTTTTTCCCATGGGTACTTCAAAAAGACTAGCTGTCAAAACATTCTCCTGACTTTCCCTACTTATGCAGAACCTCCAGTCAGCCTTCTCATTCAGGTGTGAGGCCTCATGGGAAAATAGTACTGAACAAAAGCAAACAGAATATGTCAGCTATCTTTTTATCTTTCAATACAGTCTATCACTTCTGTGACTACACATACAATAATCTTGGAAAGGTTGAGGAAAACCAACAAAAAAAGACAAGGTTATCTATGAACAAACAAAACAAATGGACTCATTTGTCATTTGGCCTAAGGGAAATCCTCTGAAATATTTTACAGCAAAGCAGATAGTTGATATTATTTGATTTTTGAAAGGTTACTTGAATGCAAGAAGGGAAATTAACTTCATAAGTACTAGGTTATGAAAAGAAATTATGAAATGAATTCAATGAATTAAGGAGATACAAGAGTGATTGCATAGATATGCTAAAGAGAATTTGTGAACTATTAATCTATAAACATTTAATAAAGAAAAGATTAGAAGATAAATATGGTATTTATTTTAAGGTGAAGGAGAAGCAATGATTAGGGTAGGATCCAAGTTTCTGAGTTACCTTATTCACTGTCATTTCCATTTTAAAGGACAATGGGTTTTTCTCTGACTTTCTGGACCAAATTACATACAAATGATGTAATGGACTTTACCTTAACCAATTTGCTTTGCTTTCTACCAAGGCTGTGAATACTGCACAATTTCAAAGATGATGCTAGGTCTGTTAAATTCCCTTGTGGCTTGGTCAATTTACATGGCTCAATATACAGTCCACATTAATGTCCAGTATATTTGAGTGTCTGGATATTTTATAGCGTTACATGTTTTTTTTTTATAAAGGAAACAAGATTTTTAAAATACAATAGCAACATAATTGAATGAAATTTATTTCAGGGACCTATGGTAAGATAATATTAAAAATTTTTAATTTTTAATCATATGCATACCCATAAATATAAATGTATACCTATAAATGTATAAATATATATCAGCATATCTGTTGTAAGTAATAAGTATATAATAAAAATATATTTAAATTTGCCCCTAAAATTTGCCATTTTGCATTTTAGAAGAATAGGATTTAGAATATTATTTGGAATAATATTCGGAATATTATTGTTAAGAGTTGTAATTAATTTATAGATGTATCAAATGTCATTAATTGGGCCTATAACAGAGCACACATTATAATCTCCTATCTATGTACCTACAATGTATGGACACAATTCAAGTTCTGCCAAAAGAAATGTCACAGTGCTTGTGTTTCCTAATGTGTCATGGACCGCTGAGAGAAATGGGCTCCAATGACAATAATCAGAAAGCATTACTTTTTTTCTTGACTCCATTTTAAGCTTGTTTTGAACAGGGCTCAAATATTTCCTCAGTTACATCCATAAGTTCCCTAAGGGTGTTTCTGGGTTTCAAAATAAAGCTATATGCTCTAAAAAATGCCTTATGTGACAGAATTTTATTTTGTATCTATGTCTCAGTTTTCTCCTGAATCAAATGTGAGTTTTCTTTAATCCAACTCTTTAAAAGATGTGGTAAAGGTGGATTACTAAATTTGAACATTTTAAATTTATTTATTTTTTTTATTGTGAGAATTATCGTACCTTTGAATCTGTAGAATAACACAAGAATAAAGATGTATAACAAGAAAAACAAGCAAAACACCATTAGATTATTGATGTTTTTTGAAAAAGCTGAGAATGGTGTGGAGTTTCTTGGCTTTCTGAATGGTGGAGAATAAACAACTATTCCTAGATGGCCCAACAAATACCTTCTGAACTCTGATACTTAATGTCAATTTCAGCTCGAGAGTAAGTGACATGATTCAACTTTTCCCCAAATCTTGTGCATTTAGGCTAATTCAAAACTAGAGAATTTATTTTAGTGCTGCATTTTGGCCTGTCTGATAATATTTGATGATTTAAAATAGGTAAATTTTGCAAAATGACCTTTGCTTTGTCTGAGTGCATTGTAATATACCAATTCATTTCCACCAGCACTTTTTTTGTTCAGCTAAAAGCTTCATCTCTAAGACACAGAGATGAAGTGGCCTTCCCACTTGACACAGGGATTATGAGTGCCAGGACTCTGGCTAGAATGCCAGATTTATGATTTATGAATCTCTTATTTCACTTGGAAATTAGTTAAGTGAAGTTTTCAGTTATAAATACAGCCTTTTAGAAATAACCACCCCGGTGATATGATTTGAAATATTTCAGTATTTTCTGAATTGTCTTCTGAAGATCCTCAACCCCTTATAATTTCAGGCAAACTATGATCTTCAGAAAGTCCCTAGGTAAATGCAAATACACAGTTTCTGATTTACTCAATACTACTGTATACAGTACAGACTTTCCTGATGTACTGTTCCCACACAGCTGAAATGGAAACTCCACTGAAGACAAATGTGTGTGTGTGTGTGTGTGTGTTTAGAGATTCTATAGTAAAAAAAATTGAAAATTAAAAACTGCCAAAATCAAGAAAAAGAACTAGATTTGTAAAGCTTTCCTATGAATTAACTGAAAACGAATGTTTATGTATCATATGAACATTTCTTTTTTAATTTTGGTTTCACATTTTGTGTTAAGCTTACAAGTTCTTGATTTCTCTACATATCAATTATTCTAACTGCTTTCAACCAACCAATGGTTGGATTAAGAGTTTATCTGCAGGGCTGGGGGTTTAGCTCAGCAGAAGTGCGCCCACCAGGCACGCACAAGGCCCTGGGTTTGGTCCTCAGCCCTGGAAAAATAAAAAAAAGAGTTTACCTGCTAATCACACTTCTATGAATTAGTGGAAATTACTACTTAGATTAATTGCTATTAATAAAGCTGCTCTTTTAGAGTTAGGAGACTGGAAGAAGGAAAAGCCAGGAGGGGAGTTGAGCCATTAAATATCAAATAAAGCCCCTTTACACTATAGTTCGTAAATCAGTACTCTAGAAAAATTGTCATACTAGATGACACATAAACTCTCTAAAGTGGATACTTTCTAAATGTCTCGCCTTCTAAGGGTCATTAGAGTATGGATTCAAGGGGTCTTAGGAGTAACAGAGGTAGAAGCCAAGTGCTGGTGGTTCACACTTGTAATCCTAGCTTCTCAGGAGGCTGAGATCTGAAGATCATAGTTCAAAGCTAGAAAAGTCATAATTCTTATCTCCAATTACCACATAAAAGCCAAAAGTGGAATTGGAATTTGAGTGAGAGAGCTCTAACCTTAAGCATGGTACCTCAGAGACAATGACAAGGCCCTAAATTCAAGCCAGGACCAGCACACACACACACACACACACACACACACACACACGTGCAAACACACACACATACAAAGAATAGTATGACATTGATGGTTCATTCCTATAGGGTCAGTCTTGAACAACAATAATTTCTTTTCTCTTAAGTAAGTTTTTTATTGTGAAAATACTGTACAGAGGGGTTACAGTTACATGAGCAAGGTAATGAGTACATTTCCTATCAAGCATTGTTGCCTCCTCCTTTGTTTTTCACCTACCATCCCTTCCCTCCCACCTCCTCAACTACACTCCCCCCCACCCCCTGCCTAAATTGTAAAGTTGGTTTTTATCAACATAGTGTCTTGTACGTCTCATTATTGCAATGGGTCAACCTGTATCCCTATTTAAACACCTGTTTTCACTGTATTTGATGTTGGTATAATTTGGGGAGGGGAAGGGAAAATGATTTCTATGTCAAAAAATAAACTTTAATAATCTCAGGCACTATACCTAGACTCCCATCTCAATTTTGATTTCTTAAAGAAATCCAGAATGCATGCCTAAATGCAAGTGCCATCTTTAGTTCAAGGAAACATGTGAACAATGTGAGAAACTTCACACATATCACACTATAAAGGAATTCAACAGAACTTTGCTGGTTTCATTGCAAGATTCCACTTTATCAAAGGAGAGACAAGGAAAGAGCTAATGTCATGTATGTATGTGTGTGTTAAGACTAAAACAAACTTCATTTTGTCTACATACC
Source organism: Dipodomys ordii (assembly GCF_000151885.1). Lineage (NCBI taxonomy): Eukaryota > Metazoa > Chordata > Mammalia > Rodentia > Heteromyidae > Dipodomys > Dipodomys ordii. The sequence continues at coordinate 2,289,946 of NW_012267244.1, read as the reverse complement.
ACATGAGAAGAAAACATTTTCAAACTTGCATGCCTCTTTGAAATGAAAACATACACCACATATTCAGTCAAGCCACAAGTACCCACAGTAAAAATCTGAGTGGCTTTGTCACCTGTCACCTTATCTAGGTAGCAATGCATTTAGTCAGGAATAATTGTAATTACAAGTATTATGCAACTATTTTTAAAATAAAAGGATGAGTTTTCTTTTTAAAGGAAGTCAATTGAGAAACAAACATTTGAGTTTTATGCTTTAGTCATTATATTTGATTGTCTTTAAGCAGTCCTGACGTCTTTTGTAGAGTGAACTAGAGTATTGCTATGAGAATCTTACTTTAAATCCTAAATAAAATTTCAACTAGGTATTTATTATCTGGCTGTATCCAAAGGTAACTACCTAATATAATTTGCTAGCAGGTATATGTACATACAAAACAAAGAAATCCTAAGAACAATAGTTTTATTACTGGAACTTTTCTTAGGTTTTTAGTTGCTTAGGACAAGAGGTTGGATGTCCAAAATTACAAATGATAGTAGAAACACATCAGAAAATCTTTTTGTTTTTACTCTGCCTTACTGTTCCATTTTAAAACTGCTGTATTTCTAATGAAAGCCTTTCTAAGGATTCTAATCACTTTTCACAAGGCACATTCACATCCTTCAATGAAAGTTGCTATTATCAGAGCAATGTACTCTTACTATTTATTTATTACAACAGCTCTCATGAATGCTTACCCAGGCCTGGCAAGCACTAGAAATATCTAACTCATTACCACTACATAAAATAGCATGGGGTATTTTCAGAATGAGAGATCAGAGCATGACAAATTCTAAAGCTGCTCATGTCCCTGTTTTAAAGGAAAGGATTGTTCTTAAATAAGCACTTAAACATTCACTTTCAGGGAGAATATATTAAATTCTTAGTGAAAATGTTGTTTAGCCCATACCTTGTTGGGTTTGCCTTGCTAGATTTTTACATTTAGGCTCTCAATATCCTTGAATGTTCTTAGGCCAGCTGATGAAAGAAAACTGGCCCAGATGGAGTCAGAAACTCAAAATGTCTATTGACTTACTCAGCTGGAAGTTGATCCTGGTTGCTATTTCAATCTTCTGCTTAAGTGTCAGTATACACGTTGCATTTCTTTTCATGGGTTGGGGTGGGGGCTGACATTTGGGTCCAAATATTCTTACCCATTCTGTAGCTAATGTGGGCTTTGCAATATTTACAAACAGCTGTTACAATAACCCAGATATCCTAAGAAAAATGTGACACATTTAGGAATATGATAGTTAGAACTCAGCATTTGTTCAGATAGCACCTTGTGCTTGGAAGTAATAAGACCCATGATTACAATGGTGGTTGTCACATTCCAGCAGCTGTATTTATGCAAGTGGAAGTGACTACCATGTACACACTCAGTTACTCCTTTGAACTCAGGTCTATATTTTTCTGCTTTAGTAACAACCCAGAAATAACAACTGCAGCCGTAACAGCAATGTCAATCCAAGGACATTTTTTGGATGAAGTAGGAATCTAACCTTGAACACAGAGAAGCAGAAAGAACATATAAAATAAATTGAGAATATGGCATGAATAGCACTGTTCAGAAAAGAAAAAGCCAACCAAGCCAGTCATCAGTGGCTCACCTCTGTAACCCTATATACTCAGGAGGCTGAGATTTGAGGATATTGGCTTAAAGCCAGCAATTGCAGAAAAGCTGTGAAACCTTTATCTCCAATTAACCACACTAACACACAACTGCCAGAAGTAGAGCTATGGCTCAAGTTATAGACTGCTACCCTTGAACATGAAGGTCAGAGACAGTGCCCAGGAACAAAAAAGGAAAAATAAAAACCTATTTGTATAGTGGTTGATCATTTGTGGCAAAGTATCTCAGTAAATAAAAAAAATGTAAGAAAAGGATTTGTTTTGGTTTTGGGTTTGGTCTGAAATGAACTATGAAAGACCAGCTACTTATGAATTGGAGCCATATGAATATAGGCACAATCATTAAGATGAAACAGACAAAATATATCTCAACCTTCTCCTGGTTGATCTGTTGTAATGTTATGTCACATAACCAATTGCATTTTTTTGTCGTCATGACATTAAACACATTTTATGTGCTTGTGACTTGCTATCATTAGTGAAAGGTAAAGAAAACAATAAAGCCAGGTGCTGGTGGCTCATGCCTGTAATTCTACCTATTCAGGAAACTGGGATAGGAGGATTACAGTTCAAAGCCAGCCTGGGCAGAAAAACTCATGAGACTTTATCTCCACTTAGCTAGCCAAAAAAAAAAAAAAAAAAAACCAGGATGGAGACATGGCTTAAATAGTATGGTGCCAGCCAAACAAATGTGAGGTATTGAGTTCAAGTTCTGGAACTAGCAAAGAAAAAGACAGAAAGTGAAAATGAAAGAGCAGGCATGAGGAGATATTTTTATCTGAGAGAGAGAGAGAGAGAGAGAGAGAGAGAGAGAGAGAGAAGGGGGAGAAGGGGGAGAGAGAGAGGAGGGGGAGAGGGAGTAAGAACGAGAACAAGAGAAATCAAGTGTTCACTTCCATTGTCAAAGCAGCCAGCAACATATTAAATGATATCTGTGGAGCAGATTTCTCAGTTGTTCTATACTGAACATGCAACATGAGCACTAAATTATTGTTTTATTCATCATCTGTGGCTTTAGAGATAACATCTAAAGATAACTCATTAAATCCTGAATACCTTAGCAATGGAGTTTAGGGAGAATCAAAAATTATGATTATTTGTGTGTTCCAGTCTCAAGGCTTGAACTTGGGGCCTGAGCTTTTTTTTTTCCTCCAAGCTAGAATACTACCACTTGAGGCACAGCTCTATTTCTGTGTGTGTGTGTGTGTGTGTGTGTGTGTGTGTGTGTGTGTGTGTGTGTGTGTGTTACTTGGAGAGAAGAGTTTCTGCCTGGGCTAAGTTCAAACTGTGATCTTCAGCTCTCCACCTACTGAATAGCTAGGATTACAGATATGTGCAACCTGTGCCTGACAAGAATATCCTTTAATTTTATTTTTTCACAAAACAAGAAGCCTAATGAAGATTGTGCTTCAAATTCCCTTAACAACAGGAAAAGGTCAATTCTTTTTGTGTTCAAGTATAAGTTTAAAGATTTATATTCAAATATGTTCTTCAGACAGAAACTCAAATTCATAGTTTTGCCAATTCAATTTAGCAATTATATTGACAGAGCTACTCAGTCTTATAAAACAAATGAACATTTTATAAAATAATATTCATCATTAGCAAGCCAGACTCATTCTTTTCTCCTCACTGCTTTTTCTTTCTTTCTTATTTCTTCACATTCCATGTTTCGTCCCTGTGATCAGGCATTTTCCCTCTGTTTTAATTACATAGTATTCTTCTACAGTGACACCAAAAGAAAGCAGTCTCACTACTTTCTATAACAGTTCTGGTGAAGGATTTGTGCTTGTTTCCACGGCAATTTGGATGGCTTATAATTGCACATGAAAGGCAAAGTTACAAGTTCATCTCCTGGAAGCTTGTCACAGGCACTAGGCTCTAAAGAATATCAAAATATATTGTAATAGCAGTAAAGTAGAATACATGATAACCGTGTTTATATGTTTGGTTCTGAGACTGGGCCAGAAAAATAACTCTAGTAATATTTCTGTGAACATAAGATGTGTGTTTTTTGTTCTTTGTTTTGTGTATGTGTGTCCAGATATTTAGAGTGTTTTTGTAAACATTCATGCATTCTCTGATATTAAAAAAATGACATATTCATCAGCTAGAAATTGACATTAATTCATTCCTAAATTATGAAAATTATACAATTATATTTTCACATACTTTCTCCAGAATAAACACAATGAAACGCCACACATCTAGACTTATTGGTTAGAAAAATCATGATGATGTCCAGAAAAATCCAAAGAGAGAAAAAGTGTATGTTTTCTATTATTTATCAAAACTTATTTTTCTCAAGATATGGAAAGGAAATATGGATTTTTCTGAGACACTATGAAATGATGTAGTCTTTAAAAATAGTTTTTTTTATTAATTGCGGTATCAATTTTTATGAAAAAGAATGGATTCATATAAGATTTACAATCTGTCATCCTTATAAGATTTACTACTTGTCATTTCTGTCAAGATAGAGTGTCTATAAAAATTTTTTAATTCCAAAGACTTAAAATAGTTCATGAAAATAAGTTAATATCTAGATAAGTTAGACAAGGACATTAATTTGAAATTTCCCTTAAGTGATTTATTTTTGATTAATTAATATATAAAATCTTCAGTTTAAAGTATATTAAATTCATTGTCAATGTCAAGTTATTGACAGAGAAATTTAGGTTTATTTAAATTTAAAAATAACAAATTCTATCATCCTAACCTGCATATTTGTAAAGGTTATTTGATTGTAACTATAATCACAACTGCTTTTAAGTTGATTACATTCTATGTTCATATTTTCTTTCCTGTGAACCTGGGTTTGCAGTATACAGACATGAACTAAGTAGAAATTTCCAGGAATACAATAATTTTGATATCTTTTTAAAATTTGATAGTTATGTCCCTGAGTAGGGTGTTTTTTTTTCTAAAGGAAAACTCCCTTACCAAAGTTACCCATGTGTGTCTTTTTAACATGAAATTCTCTTTGCATTGTTCAGAGTGTTTATTAAGAAGACGGTTTTTCTTCAACACTAAAAATAGCATAAAAGATTTCTGATTGTTCCAGAAAATTTCTGAGCAATCTGTTTTTATGGCGCTTAAATTATCCACGTGCTTCTAGAAGTCCAAGTAAAGGCAGAAATGGGAGCATTTCTTGAGCATCCTCTAAAAGCTAAAATCTTATATATTTTATATAGATTGGCATGTTTAGTATTCATAATCTTTAAATGATGGAGAATAAATAAACAGGAGATTGAGGCTGAGGGAGGTGAGTTAACAGAGACAAGGGAAGATTTAAAGGAAGAATTTAATTCGACTATGTTTAGCTTTGTGTCTGTTGTGACTCCACTTGCTTAGCAGAGGATACAACTGATGTCTTATTAATTTAGAATTTACTCTTAAGTGGAATATATACACGTGGCTGTTCAATTATTTTCCTCTTATGAAATGAAATATAGGTTATTAAATATACAGACGATACATATGGTTCAAAGTTTTTTCTACACTTAAAACTATCTGGAATTTAACAGTAAGCTAAAGAGAATTTCTAAAAAAAATATAATCAATGACAAAAAGTTGACAACCAAAATTATCTGTTGGATATTTAATTCTAGTTTATAGCACAAATAGACATTGTTGAACTGATTCTCAGGAACAAATATCTCCAATTCATATCTTTTATTTTATAAATTCTTTTTTTTCAAGTAATTTATTACAGAGGACACAGGCCTTAACCCTGCCCATTTGTTCAGGATATAGAAAAATGTGAAAAACTATAAGTTGTTCTTTCTGTCTCAGACAAAATGAAATCATAAATATATAGGCATTTTATCTGCTGTCTAACTAAAGTCAGATACATTCATCTTTCTTTGATACTTTGATACTTTCTTGATTAGGGTCTTGGACATATTTCTAATTCCAGTCTTATAGTTACCTATTTTAGGTTATGAACTTACATAAAATATTTTTGGTGTTTTTCCATCCAGGTTTATAATTCTGATTTGAATTTTGGCATTGACATTTTCTAAATTTTAAAGAAAAACCTTTCTGCCATGTTTTATTCCTTTTTTTAACATTTGCTGTAAAATTCTAACAGAAAGATCAAAAAACAAAAGGATTCACTAACATCACTATGTTTTTTAGGGGATGAAGAGTATAAAAACACAATGTGAGACACACACTGTTGAACATGAACAGGATCTTGTTAATGAAGTTCATTGCCACCTAAATTCAGTTCCTTATTCTATGTTCCTCCCCCAATATAAAAACAATACAAAACCCTAATAAACTCAAAAGAGAATTTGTCAAAATAGAAGTCTTGATTTATGATTTAAATAGATGAAGTTATAATGTATATAAACCCTGACTATTATGATGTGTATCAACTAGATTACTTGTTCTTGAGCCCAAATAATTCAAGATCAATTTTTATTTTTTTCTAAAAATTATGAACAGATTAACTTAGTAAAGTATCCTGTTACAAACATTTTTAGAAGCAGTTGTTTTCCCCAGAAAGCTAACTAGTAACAACTAAAGAAAAGAAACAAAGCTTACTAAAGAAAGACACATTGGTTTTAAGCAAGAGTCATATAGAAATTTTTGTTTTGTTTTGAAATATAAAATATAACAAATAATGTTCAGTCTTCTGTTACTTCAATCTTGGAAGACATTACTTTGGGCTATATGCTACATATTTAGAATAGGTTTAAGATCAAAAGACAAATTTTTATTTAATAAAACACTTCTTAAGTTTAAGAGAAAAAAAGTCTAAGGATTTTTATATATGCCAGGTTTTATCCACAAAGATAATGGAATTATGCTATCTTCTATTCTTCTAACAGGTTTCAGCAGTTTTCTGAATACTTATGCGTATCTCAGAAATTCATATAAGTTCTTGTAACTCACACAGCATCTGCTGTGAAAAAATGAAGTGAAAATTTACATCCAATTAAAATATTTCTCATTTGATAAAGTGCTTTAATAAACTAACATTTATATAAGAAAGTAGGTTTCTTTGGGAATAAAACAAACCATTTTTACATAAAGTAAAATAATAAATATTAGAAAACTAGAAAAGGAATCAGTGTCTTTTATATAAAATTGTAATTTGATGAATTGTTGAAAATAAAAACATATTTTTGAATTTATTTAAATTATTTTAAAGCATATCTGCTTCTTGGGTGCATTCTTATTAAACTGCTAAAAGATGTTTCCCAAACCCCTTGTTCCTATTATAGAAGTAAAAACTTCAGTAGTACTTCTAATATATTTCCACCTTTCTTTATGTTAAATGTTTTGCAGTTGAATTACCTGGGAATACACCCAAACTTGGCTTGAAAGGAAATTAGAAGGAATTTTTTTGTTGTGTTTTTGTTTTTCAATTTCTTTTCCTAATTTATGAGTCCTTTACCTTTAAAAATAAGCTTGTATCTAACTTGGCAGACAATTATGCAAATGCATTCTGTAAGGGTAGATTCCAACGGTAAAACATGAAATAAACTTAAGAGAAAAAAAAGAGGGTGTCGAGTATAGAGAAAGTTAGTGGGTCTTGCTATTTTTCTTCTTTAAATATTTTTAGGCCTCTTCACCACTGCTGTTGGGTCATTTCTTTTAGCTCTGCTAAAGAGCCTTTGTCAGTCTGGAGGAGGCAGCCATGTGTCCATGGATGCTTATTTAGTACGGTGAGCACAGATGGCCTGGAACTGCTGAAGAAGACCTTAAGATATATTTAAAAGAGGAAAGGGAAAGAAGCAATAAGGGAGGAAATAAACTAAAGAAGAGGCAAATGTGTGGCAATGAAGAGTATACATACACATAAACACACACACACACACACAAACACACACAGGCCCATATACACAAATGAACACAGACTAAAAAATGGTAAGACCTGGTACATTATAGATATGTCTTTTTGTTAGAAATTTGGTTTTCATTATTTTTGGTACATGTTTTTTTCAGCAGAAATGTGACCATCATAGTCACTACAGTTCTGAATTTCAGTCTGTCCTGTCCGATATACAATACACCTTTTGTTTCTTATCACATTCAAACTAGAAATGTGAAGTTTGAATTTATTGTTATTATTATTATTATTATTGCCCATTGTGGGGGCCTGGGCGCTGTCCCTCAGCTCTTCAGCTCAAGGCTAGTGCTCTACCACTTGAGCCACAGCACCACTTCCGGCTTTTTCTGCTTATGTGGGGCTGAGGGATCAAACCCAGGGCCTCATGAATGCAAGGCAAGTGCTCTGCCACTGAGCCACCTTCTCAGCCCCTGAAATTTGAATTTTAAAGGCTTGCGGGGGGGGGGGGGGAGGGGTGGCAGGGATTTAGTTAAAACAAATTGAATTAAATTGAAATCCCTGCCACTGAGTCAATATTTTAATGCACATTGTTTCACTGTAGTTCATCTTGTTTAGTATTTTATGTCTCTGTTTTTGTATTAAAAAAAAAACACCACAGCATTGCCTCCAAGAGGTAAAGAGGTGTGTGTGTATGTATTGGGGGACAAGTAAGGAAGAACTGGATGGGTATGGGGGTCACTGGGTAATATTGTGCTTTCCAATAGAATTTGTGAGTTTCTCTAATAAAATAAAGTGGCATTAGAAGATTTCTCACTCTATATTTTTCCTTTTCAAATTCTCATATTAGCATTATCCCATTTTTCTCCCAATGTGTTTTGTTTCATCCATGATGACTCTGCCAGGTAACAGAAGAGTGTTGCTATAATTGCCAGTTTTTCTAATTCTCATAAAACAAATCTTAGATTCCACATTTCTTCCTAATGCTTTCTGAGTTGTCATGGTTATCAAGTGACACCTCTCTAAAATTTCATTTTAACTCTTAGCCATGCTTTGCAGAGAAGGCTGCTTGATTCAAGTGTGTGTGTGTATGTGTGTGTGTGTGTGTGTGTGTGTGTGTGTGTATGTGTGTGTGACAGACTGACAGAAAAAAGAGCTGAGAGAGATAGGGACTGAGATGAGAGAGAGATTCACACAGAGAGAAAAAGAGAACAAGACAGAGAGACAGAAAAAGGATAGAAACAGAAACCCATCAAGTTTGGATCTGACAAGTAGCAGAGGCAAAACCAAAAATCAACAACCCCCCAAAAAATCCCCACCAGATTCAAGAAGGAAAGAACTATTTTGTTAACCATAGATTGAAATCCATCTCTATCCAGAAGTATTTTAATAGTTATATTTAATAATTATTAAGTATAAATGTTTAAACATTACTTATTTTATATAATGTTTCTCTCAACAAACAGTACCTTGCTGCCTGCTAGTTTGCACTGTGGTGAGCTTTTCAGCAACAGCAACAGCTACCAATGAAACAGGCATCCAGGGATGTTTGATTTCTAAAGTAAATATATGGGATATATTTTTGGATACAGTACCTTTAAAAATAGAATGGCAAGGAGATTCATAAACAGAGCATTTGCAAAAATCCTTTTGTCTTATGAAAACATCTGTTGCTCAGTTGCTTATTTGGAATATGGAGTGTTTCAGATGACACTGAAGGTGTGCAGGGCGACAGTTCTTGGTGGACTTGATTGGGGAGGTCAGCCTAACTCACTGGCCTCTTGTCTCAGCAATTTCACAGTGGTCAGCCTGTCTTGCCATAATCACATGCTGGCGCCCCAAGCCTGTTTCTTAACTCTACTTTGTACCTTCTAATGAAAGCATCCTAAAATATCCCTAACCACTCAAAATTCTGGGACAGCTATGACCTCAGACTAGACTGTTGGACATAGGGTTGTTCTGACAGAGTGGCTGATGAAAAATCTGTCATGGTACCTCTTTCTCTGCTATCATTTTTTTTTATTTCACAACTTAAGATTTCATAAATCAGTTCTACAGGGATAGTCAGCTGATTTGAAAGTTCTAACCCAGGAGGCAATGGCAAAATTTCATGTAACTTAGACTCATTTACAATAAAAAATGTGAAAGAGTAATTATAAATAACACTTTTTGTATGTTTAAGACAACAAAAACAATAATAAGAAAAAGGAACCTATCAAAATTAAAAGAGATAACTGAGAAGTTGTTTGAATAATATAGTTCATTCTCTTTGACAAACAGAATATTGTATTCTGATTCTTTTTTTTTTGAGAAGTATTACTTTTAAGAGAAATTGTAACAAAGTAGCTATGGGTGAACATATTTTCTTTTCCTAGACTTCACAAGAATTTTTTCAGTATACTTGTGGAAGCATTTTGGATGGTGTAGTGTCACTTCTCAGGAAAAGTTCAACCAGAGTACCAGGCAGATAAAAATGAACTGTATGTAAACTTAACAGGTGTTTACTGGGTCCTTTATCTTGTCAAGCCTTTGTGTGATCAAATAACTCAGGGTTTGGTCCAGTATGTATTGCTAAGTAAAGTTTTAATAGCCTCTAGAGGAAGTAAGCATAAAGAAAAACAAAAAAATCAAATTTAATATTGTTATTTTGTCACTTTTATAATGCATTTTCATAGCTATAAGGCCTCATCTTGAAATAATTCTCAGATTTAGAACAAGTTATTTTAATATTTGCAAGAACATATATTGAAACTTGCATACTGATGTTAAACATTATTTTTAAGAAACAAAAGTACTTGGAAAAAAGAGCAACTATGATGACAGTTTTTTTTTTCAAATTCAATTATTTTTGTTTATATGATAGAAGCTTTTCTTTCTTTTGCAAACACGATTAAATGGGAAGGAAAAATGTTATATATATAAAGCTTTATGTTTAAGCTACACTAGCTCTTAGGTATTAGAACACATTCTATTTTGTACAACCAGTAACTAATATTATTGTTCTCATGCATTTAAGTTGAGCCTGACAAAAACAATTTTTATATTACTTATCTAAAAATATATAGCTCTAATTTGTATTTAATACTTCTATAATGGATCTCTTCTTGTGGTTTGATTCAGAGTTCAAATCTATGCACTTCACTTTTCTGGGAGTCTCTAATAATGTTTTCTAAAGAAGGAAATGCACTTATTTGTACTATGTAAATATACATATAGGATATATGCATATAGAGAGAGACACAATTTTATATATTTTATGCATCTGACAGTAGTCTACCTCTTACAACAAGAAAATAAAACACAATTCAGCGTTGCCAAGAAATTCTCTGGGCCTTTGGCTACAAATGGTCTTCTTGTTTTACTTTCTTCATGGAGGGAAAGGAGTGGAGACTAGAGGAGTCTCCAGCTGAGGAGGAAACAAGTGGAAGTCAATTTACTTTGGTAATTTTTGACATGGTGTTTCGCTATAACTGTGGATTTCTGGCCTTTTACTTCTTTCCAGATCAGTTAATTTTTTTATCAGTTGCAATCTATTTTCTCCCCTGAAAGTAACCCCTTGTGTCCTACCTTAGACTCCTCACTGAATGATCTCTTTTTCTTCTAATTATATTTCTTCACCTTGGGAGGGACTCGCATTGCTTCAGGATAAGCAACTCAGCAGAGCCTAAGGTCAGGTGTGCCCTAGAATCTAACTCTAGAAATTACAATCACTGAATAAGAACAGTGGAGGGAAAAAAAGGGTAGAGTGGGGAATTTGTAATGATATAGAGGCTTATGCTAAGGAATAATTAACCGAATAGCATCCTATGTTACATCATTTGCTGGAAATCTCAGAGGACAGACTAAAGAATTTGGGAAGCTGATCTGAATTTCCTTCCTAAAAGCCATGGGCTTCACAAATTAGTTGTACCAATAGTAAGGCCTTTTGAGTTTTATTTCCTAAGTACTTTTTGCTCTGGGGTTCAAAAATTAGACGTCTGTCCATGAACCCACAGAACACAAAGTGTGTCAAAGACATACTATATTATACCTTAAACACGTTTGAAGAAGAAATAAAGTAAAAGTGGCTTTCATTCCACTTAAAAAACGGGACTTAGTCAAAAGCTAATACTGGCCAGCAAAAGAGATTTCTGAGATAATTCATGAAGGCAGAGGACTTCTATTTTGGGAGAAATGCAGGGGCAGGGCTGCAGTGGGGGGTGGAGGGGAAGAGGATGGTTTTGGTGATACATGAACCAGGTAGAGAAATTGTAGGTAGAAAGGGAGAAACATTAGCAGAGCTTCAAAATCAGATCTTCAGCTGGGCTTTTGTTTAACACATATGCAAATTTGTATACTGCTTCATTTGAATATTTACTGCATTTGTGAAGGAAATTGGGGGATTATAGCCTCTTCCCAGCTGTGTTTTAGTTAATGACTGGTCAGCCTATTAGCCTTCTCTACTAAAGGGATTCTCTGCACAAGCAACACCTTTTTCATTCTGACTAGGAATTCTTCACATAGACAAAAGCGGAAGAGGGGGTCAACAGCAAAAAAAAGATTCAGAAAAAGCTGCACACCAAAAATGTTAAAAAAAATTATTTTATGAAGGTGACTTTCACATTTTTGTAATAAACAAATTAAATCATCATTTTTTCAAATGATGTATTGGGAAAGAGATATTATGAATAAAAATTCCTTTTTATTGAAAACTGATTGAGGAGATGAAGTTTTCTTCTGTAAACACAGCAATGAAAGTTTCAAAAGTGTCTGACAATTGACATACCTACTGGATGCATACATTCATTATCTTTCCTTATCAGCTCATTGCTAAAACACACAGAAGGACAAAGACTAAATAGTGCTTCTCCAGAAAGCAAATCCAGTGTTCTGTCATTGTTCAAAGAAATTTATTTAGGGCCTTACACCTTAATTTGGAAAATGAAGACTTTATATCATGACAAGCTCTCTTCTAAAGGTTACTAGTGAAAAATTTTATATCTAAAATCTCAGCTATCATAACCCATACCTAGCAATCTATCATTTATTAATAGTTAAGAAAAAGTTGTGTCTATTTCCTTAGACTTAATGAGGAAAAAATATATCATTCTCAGTATATCTTTTATGTATCCTTTCAAGTGTTATTTAATATAGACCCTCCCCTTTGAGGTGATTTCTTTTTATTGGTAATCTTTAAAACAACAAATATAGATTATCATGAACATTCACATTAAATATGGTATTTATAAATATATTGCTTATATATGATTATATATAAACTAGTGCTGAAATAAGATTTGAGCAGAGGATAATTTAAACAATCCTAGATGTGCTTTTGAGAAAATATTATTGAAGTGAAATTATACTTTTCATAGTTCAAAAATTGAAGTATGACAGGAGTTGACAATTTAAATATTTACAAAATAAAAGCAAATAATGATGGGGAAATACAGTCATATCATAAAATTAATAGAAACACCACAATAGAAAGATATTACAGGGATAAGAACTCTACCTAAGAAATTTAATTTCCCATTCCATTTCTACAATGATGTTAGTCATACAGGTGATGCCTACAACCACTCTTCAGAGCAGAAAGAATGTCTAGGTATAATTTATGTCACACTTCTGTAGAAATGACTGTATGCATATTACGATGGCATCACCTCCTCCCTTCTAGCAGGAGTTTCTAAATCTTCTCAAAACCCATCAGGCAGTTTTCTTGTTCCTTCCTTCTGTAGGGCAGAGACAGACAGCTTGCTGGATCAGATAGTGCAATACGCCATATACTACATTTGAAATGTGCCTTTTTGTAAAGCAGCAGATTTATTGATTTTCTTAAGTAGAAAATATGCACCCGGACATTAGACAAACACAGACTAAACACAGACTGAGGAAAAGCTGATAATTTGATTAAACTGACTGAGCTTTTGTTGTCTGTGTTTGGGGAATTTCCAGTAATGTGCAAGTGCCAAGAGCCCCTCTTCTTCTGAATTTAACAAATCTAATTCCTGAGCACAATGAATTTTACAATTGTCCTCTATTTAGGCAAATTATTCTTTTACAAAAATATTTTGATAGACCATGTGATGGTTAGGGTTGAAAGTAAGATGGAGTAGAAATCTTGTCCTTGTTCAACATATAGGATTTTAGAAAGGAACAAATATTAGCCAAGCGAAAGCACTTGGCACTGGTACTGGAGCTGTTGGTATATGCTTATTATGTGCAGTTGCAATGTAAGTTTCAGATGTGGATATCAACATACTCTTTCATTTAGTCCCATCTCAATTTAAAAAAAAAACCCATAATATCTATGAAACATTATCTGTCATGATCATGATCATGATCATGATCATCATCTCTCTATCTCACTATCCCACAATCTTACCATCTCACTAACTCTTTCTCTCTCTTTCTTTATCATTTACACGAATAGCAGCACAACTTAATTCTAAGCCTTTTGTAGTGGAGGCAGGAAGATACTGAATATGAGGCTGGTCCTGTAAATGTTAGTGAGAATCAATCTAAAAAACAAAATAGAAACAAAAAGCCTGGGGTCATGGTTCATGTGAACAGCGTATGTGCAAGCCTCTGGGTTCAATCCTTAGCTAGTAAACCTCAGTTTGAAAACAAAGAAGTTTTTAATGTCTTAAAGTATTTAAGTATACATTTGATATATAATTGATTAAATGCAGTTTGCAAAGTCTGGGTCCAAATGAGGTAAACATTTAAGACATAATGTATCCCATAGTATCTTTTTATGTATCTTAGAAAACAGCTTGATTGTCTGAAGGTTTCAAAAGCTCTGCTTTTTAAATTTACCTTTGTGGATAGCTGTAATAAAATTAGCAGCAGCAACAGGGGTGTGTGTGTGTGTGTGTGTGTGTGTGTGTGTGTGTGTGTGTGTTTGTGTGTTGGCATTTCTGTGTGTGTGGATGTGTGAAGTGACTAAGGTGAAGGAAAAATAACCAAAACTATGTGAGGATTATTGAACTTTTTGAATTAGTTGAATGAGATCTTATGAACCCTTATTGTAGCTTATAGCTGTACTTGTAGCTTATCTTTCTCATTTGCATCATAATATTTAGAAAGAAAATGCAATTCTCTTATAATTCTGCAAAGACCATGTTGTATATAACCATTCCTAGTTTCTGAGCCACAGATATTTTCTATTGGACTATTTCCTTAGGCCTCCATTTACTAGGTTTTCCAAGACTTCTGTTAGTATATTGATCTGTGCCTTCTATTTTTCTGTTATTTTACAACAATATTTTGTTCCTCTTTTTTCATCCATTGGCTATTCAGGTTCTTATGTCTTAACAAATGGTATTTCCCCTTCTTCCCATTTCTGCCCACTGATTCATATTGAACATTGTCTATAGACCTCTGTGCTCCAGCTCATAGGGTTAGTAAGGTATTTGAACACGTTTCAAAAATGCCTGTGTTTGCTTCTAGATTTGTAGGTACATTCTATCTACCACCAATGAAGAAAACCATGTAAACTTTGTTCCTCTGGGTCTGGATTATTTAACCGAATATGAAATAATTTTTCCAAGTCTTTCCATTTCTTTACAAATGGTACAATATCATTCATCCTAATAGATGATTAAAAGTGCCTTGTGTACATATGGTTCCATTTTTATTATATATAAGGTTTATACAGATATTTATATACATACATACATACATATATACATACATACCACGTTTTCTTGATCCATTTATCCATTGAGGGGTCATCTGAACTGATTCCATAACTTGGCTATGTTGAATAGTGCTGCGACGAACATGAATTAACTACAATATAATAGACTCTATGGAGAGCTCAAGTAGTATAATCTTTTAGAAAGACTAGGCCAAAGCCCAATAAAATCAATACATGGAAATGGGTATATCCAAGATGTGAGCAAGGAGAGAGGGGAAGATAAATGAAGGGGTGAAGTGGGAAAGACTACAACAAGAATTCATTGTATCTACCACAAAATTAAGAAAAGTAATGGAAAGGTGGATTAAAGGGGAGAGAGAATTTTGGAAGGAGTGATACTGATCAAGATGCACTATATTCATAAACAGCTCTCTTTTTGTGTGATCTTCTTTGTAAGTACTTTGTAAGATAAAATTGATTTAAAATACAATAAGTTAAAAAATAAAAATAAATTACAGAACAGTGCTTCCATGAAACTGGACAATTTTCTTTGTCCTATATCACACTTGTTTTCTAAGTAGAGTCTTACAGCCCCAACAGGTAAGAGTGCTGACCAAGCATGGTTATACTCCAGAAGCTACATTTTTAATGATAATCTCTAAAGTATTGGACAGCTAAATATTATTAGCACGATAATTTCTGTCTTGCTTTTAGTTACATATACAAATATGCCTCACTTATGAATTCTATAGGTTTTTATTTCCATTTCAGTCAAGAATATTTATGAAATATTAGGTAATACTGCCATTTAATATTCTTTTACCTTCCTTATCTTTTATTAAGAGAAGAATTTACTTGACATCAGCTGGCCTGCAGGTATTTAAACAAAGTCATATATGAGACAGATTTAAATCTACAATCTTATTGATTTGCTTCTCTACATGCGTAGATAATTTCCACTGGCTCCTTTTTACTCTGCAGAGACTATAGAGATAATAACATGGAGGAAGTAACAAGTTGCCAATTTTTATACACAAAACATTTTAATAGGTATTTGCCTTATTCCAACCTTCAATACCAATTCAAATTTATTTGTGTCATTTCATGATTTATTACCTAAACACTTAGAATGCTTGTATTCCAGAAACAGATTCTTTTCAGAGTTTGAAGGATTCAGTTATATGTAAGCAAATTATAGCTCCTTTTAATTTGGCACACCTTTTCCCCTTTTTTGAATCTGTTCTTCTTGAAAGAGAGACACAGTGTTTTCTAACAGCTTCAAATATGACATTTTGGTACTTAATATTGAGGATATTGTTTCCTTTAGAAAAGTCAGCTGATGAGAATGAATAACCCCAAGTCAGGAAAACTATATACAGGTTGTGATTCTAACCAGGTCTGCATATCCTCCATCACGGTTATCACATCTGAAAAATAACAGTTAGAAATTTAAAACGTGTCCCTTCCAATGTAAGGTTCTAAAGTCTTATTTATGTTTCATTGGTTATTATTTGGATGAGCACTTTGGCTAACAGTGAAGAGGCTCTCTGAACTCCATAAACATATACTTGTAACTTTCATAAATATCTGTAAGGAGGTAAACCCCTATCTACCACAGTCCACAAGACTTAGTTCAGATGAGCTCTGTTGTGGTTGTGTAGGTGAGAGCACTGCCCTACCCCGCTCCCACAAAGCTTTACCAGAAGCATTAATAGAAAGAAAGCATACAGGGAACTGTCACCCACTCTGAAGAGTCTTGCAGTCAACCAAGGGCTTTCATGGGATCTACCAAGCGTGGCTGTCCACAGCTGCTATCACATCAAGATTCTCTTTACTCTTTCAAAGCATTAATAAATGTGGGTTTCCAAGATATGTCATTTGCAGTGATGTATCTTCTAAATACTTTCAAACATCTACCTATTCTTATAAGGACTTAATATATATTAATGACAACATTTTTATATAGTTTTTATTCATATCACTTGAAATTTATTGAACTTAGTTGGAATTAAAGAATGATATATAGCAAATATTATAAGAAGGACTTAGGGTAGTAGCGATACTATTGCCCATATCTAAAAATACTAGCATTGATGTATATACAGCATGTCAAATTATTTAAAATGTAGCAGGCATATTTATTGATAGTTCCTTTTAAAATCTTAAAACAATTTTTACAAAAATTATTCCAGTATACTATTTAATCTGTAAAATTTTCAAAGGAACAATTTTTTTTCTGATATAACATTTATTTAATGGATGAGAATCCCATTTACCAAAATGTTAGCTCTAACCACTTATCTGTATCAGCCACTACTCCCTGCAAAATTTCATTCATTCTTATACAGACATGCTTAGTCATGAAACAGAATTATAGTATCCTTTTACACAAGCATGGGGGTTCTTAGAGTGACATACCAAGGTTGCTTCTATATTAGCAATAATATCTTTATTTTGAAATAGTATCTAGTATTAAAAGTATAAAAAACTTCAGTGTAGCAGCTCAATTTTTTAAGATTTACTTTATTGTTATCACAGTCATATACAGTAGGATTACAGTTACATTAGTCAGGTAATGAGTACCCTTCCTTTGTTTATTTTTGTTTTTGTTTTTGTTTGTCAGTAGTAGGGCTTGAACTCTGGGCTTGGGTGCTGTTCCTCAGCTCTTCAGCTCAAGGCGAGCACTCTACCACTTGAGCCATAGTGCCACTTCCGGTTTTCTAGTGGTTTATTGGAGATATTGTGACTGGGCTGGCTTTGAACTGTGATCCTCAGCTCTCAGCTTCCAGAAGTAGCTAGGATTATAAGCATGAGCCACTGGCGCCCGGCTGAGTATGATTCCTGTACAGTATCTTCTGTTCCCTCGTTTTCTCCCAGTCATTCCCTCCTGTCTTTACCTATGAGTTGTATAGTTCACTCTCATTATTGTCCAGTGATGCCACTGCTGTTCTTTGTCACCATTATTCCCTCAAGTTTCTCAAGTTACCTCCCAAAGTTATACATATGAACACACCATATATAAGGTAAAAATGACAGAATCATCACAAACTAAAAGCTAAAAATGAAAAAGAAGTCTTTTGTTTCCATATCTTGGAGTTTGTTTCAGTATGTATATTATTTTATATAAATATGAAAAGGTAATTAGGTATTACACCTTTATGATTCTCTCCTAAAAGTAACTTCTTTTGGTCTCACTGTATGTGAGTATCTAGAATCCTTCATAATTTGTGATATCCCAGTTCATTTTAGATCTGACTTCTTCATATCAGAGAGAATATGTGCCATTTGTCTCTCAGCTCTTGGCTTACTTCACTTAATATGATTAGTTCTACTTCCATCCACTTTGCTGTAAATGACATTATTTTATTCTTTGTATTGGCTGTGTAAAATTCCATTGTATATAGGTACCCCATTTATTTGATCCACTCATCTATCATGGGGCATCAGGGCTGTTTCCTTATTTTGGCTATTGTGAATAGTGCAGCAATGAATCATGATGCACAGGATAGATGCCTAGAAGTCATATGGCTGGTCTTAGGGAAAGTCTTTTGTTTCGAGTATATATTTCAAAACTTATGTTATTTGAAAAGTCGTGGTACCAAACAAATTAGTGATAGTTAAAGTAGAAAATAAAGTTTGCTTCTGATCCCAAAGTTATCCATAATTTATTAGAGGAGATGGGAAAGGGACATAAGTAACTATAATAGGATATGGTAAGAAATTTACTTCCCCTTCCCTGGCCCTCCGTATGTGTGCAAATGTGTATATCCATATACCTATGGAAATTTTGGCAGAAGAAACAGACCTCAATGTGGTTGCATTCTAGGCTGCCCTTTGAAGGAAGGAGCAGCTCCACAGATGGTAAAAGTTGGTGGGGGAGATTACTGGACCTCAAGAAGGTTACCTCAGTGAGAAATTGAGTTCAGTCAACAATGCTAAATAGAAATTAACTATAATTGTGCAGGATATTTATAGGGACCCTGTAGGAAATACATCAAAAAATGAGGATGAATCATGCCTGATTTGCCATAGGACTTGAAAGCCAGGGTAAATATTTTTGTTTGGTAAGTGTGAGGACCAATGGAATTATATCAGAAAATGAATGTTTAACAGTATTGAGAAATTAGGATAGACAAAAAGTTGAGTAAAGGTGGAGGTCAAACCATTAAACTTAGTTCCATGAAATTCAAAGGACACAGGGAGACAAAGGATTGACAAGAGCCTCAGAGAAATATCTGGATTCAAGGTAGTATAAAAGTACAAGAATAGCCAGGCACCGGTGGCTCACGCCTATGATCCCAAACTCAGGAGGCTGAGATCTGAGGATCGAGGTTCAAAGTCAGACAGAAAAGTCTCTGTGAAACTCTTATTTCTAATTTGCCTCTCTAAAACAGGTAGTGGCACTGTGGCTTAGGTGGTAGAATGCTAATCTTGAGCATAGAGGAGGGTTCAGGGACAGTGGTCAGGCCCTGACTTCAAGCACCACAACTGACAAAAAAAAAGTGCAAGAGTAAACAAAAATTAATGATGCTGTGATGGAAGATATGAGAGTAGGATTTCAGTGGAAAAAGTTTGAATGTTAGCTTTGCCAGAAAGTGGACAGGAACAGTGATAAAAACCCAAATACATTAATTTCATGCACTTAGAGAAGATCCAGACAAACATATTATAATAAAAAGTTTGGGAGGCAGGGGGAGATGGGAAGGGATGGGAAGGGGAAACAAAGGAGGAAGCAACAATGCTTGATAAGAAATGTACTCATTATCTTGCTCATGTAATTGTAACCCATCGGTACAGTATTATTTACAGTATTTTTACAATAAAAAGTCTTATTAGAAAAAATTGATATCAAGCTCATAAAATTAAGTCACCTGTTTTGAAACAAATTGGTATGGGCTACCATATTTCCTCCTAATATTTGTATTTAGAAGCTGAAATCCTCCATCCTCAATGTAATAGTATTTTGATACATGGCCTTGGGGAGCAAACTAGGTTCAAAAGAGGTCATGAGGGTAGGAGTCTTCATCTTGGAATAAAGTGGTATTGGCCTTTATATGAACACCTGAGAGATTATTCTTCATCCTCCTTGTAAGAATACAATGAGAATGTCACCTTCTGCAAGTCTTTACCAGTGAACTAGCATGTGGGAACCC
Source organism: Dipodomys ordii (assembly GCF_000151885.1). Lineage (NCBI taxonomy): Eukaryota > Metazoa > Chordata > Mammalia > Rodentia > Heteromyidae > Dipodomys > Dipodomys ordii. Next base: position 2,269,701 of record NW_012267244.1, on the reverse strand, counting down.
TAATTGAAACTTTTAGACAGTCACTGATACTCCCCCGCCCATTAGAGTATTTATTGTTTTATCACCTTATTATCTAGTTCAACTTAAAATTACGTAATTTTGTAAAATAAAAAGAGAGTCCACTCTTTGAAAGGTTTGAATACAAATACAGTAATAAAGATTTTTGGGGGAAAAGGGAGAAGAAAGGAAAGAAAGAGGAAATAAATGAAACCCTTCAGCAAAATTAAATATCTTAAAGGTCACAGTGTAAAAATAATACTGAATGAAATTGATCATACCATACTATGTTCAGGAACTTTACCAACTTCTGTTTTGTATCCTCAGAATAATCTTATCAGAAAAGTAAAATTATATTGTGGTTACCTTTTATAAGCTAGAAATAAAGCCTGGAGTGGTAAAATAATACTTGCCCAATATTACAAAATAAAGCCAGTTACTAGGATCATGCTGTTTGAGCACTGATGAAACTTCTCAAGATTTATCTCAATAAAAGTTATTTTTCCTCACTGTGTTATTTCTTCATAAAACCTTTCTCATGTAAGACTTTCCACATTAACATTCACTTCTTTATCTCAATATGGACATAGTAATGAAGCAAGTGTGGGTGGAGAATGATTCACTCATACAACATATGTACACACATATATTTATGAAATATTTAAGATGGACTAAAAATTATGTTCTGGAACTGTCCACTGCTTAAACTTTGGTTACCTTCCTCCTACACACACATACAGCAAAGTTTAATATCTTGATAAATCCAAGGGAGAATGAGAAACTTTTATCTCAAACTACCTTTGTGTGTAAAAAAAATTTAGGCTAAAAATAATAACAAAACCTGGCAACAGAAACATATCTGGGGGGAGAATGGACAGAGAAAGAGGGAATATAAATAGGAGAAAGAGTGAGCAACAGAAGCCATTGTATTCACATATATTATGTAAAAATTGAACAATATAAGTTGAGGTTAGGGATGGTCTGGGTAAAGATGAGAAAAAACAATGGAAAGGGCAATGTTGCTCAAAATTGCAGTGTACTCACAATCTGACTGACAGAATTATAACTTCTTTGTATCATAATTAATAAGAAAATTACAAAAATATTTGCCACTAACTATTCATAACTTCAATTTAAGATCTTTTTTAAGGAAGAGAAATATAACAACCTTCTAAGTGTAAGTCTGAAAGGTGAGATGCGTTGTCTTTTAATAGAACTCGTAACAAGCTCCTAATTTATCTAGCCCAGACAGTGTGCATTCATCTGATTTTATTAATAAAAGCTCATTCAGTCTTAACAGTGAACTAGGTGCCTTGCCTTACTTAAATCAACACATACTGTGATTATAGAATAGCCACATCCTTGGTGTTCCAGATTAGTAAGGACAAGCCAAATTTGACAAGGTACCTTTGGATAAGCCTATGATTTTATACTTTGCAGGAGATGAAAAGAACAGGGAGTGAATTGATCTGATAAGAGATAATGCCTATTGGCCTGCTGATCGGAAAGAGCATCAATACGGAGTCAGCCAAGTAAGCTAGAAGCCAGCCAGTATTCATGTGGTATCTTGATCATCATGAATGTCACCGAGGAAGCAGCAGGAAATTTAAATTAAAACTGCCTCCCACCTCCACACCTACTTCCATTTAGACTTCTTAAGAAAATACAAAACAAAATCCCTCAGGACCCATGAGAATTTAACATGAATACAGATGGTCAGAGAAATTCTGGATGGCACTGTTTTCTAAACAGTCTATGTGCCTCAGATCTTCCATTAGCAGTTGGTCTGATGATGTAAGCAGAAGGAACAGGTTGGTGGTTTGAAGGGACAGGGAGACAGAATAACATCCAATTCCTAGCGATTTACAGTTAGCTGAGCGGTAAACACAACTTTCAGACTTGTCTGTCTTCTCAAACTCTCCATTTTTAATCTTCCTTTCTCTACTAGCTGTTCAAAGACATATCCCGAAAGGGCCTTGACACCAAACCGCTCCAGGGTGTGGTCTTCCGCTTGTACTGGGCAGTGAACAGGGAAGCTATTTATTTCCAGGGCATCTCTGTTCAGTGACTCATGTTTCGACTGGAAAATTGGCCACAGCTTTCGAGCAGCTCTTTCCTGCCAGCTCTCCTGGCATTCTACCCAGTGCTTCTACTGCCCCTCCCCCTCTCCTTGCCCAGTCTGCTTTGATGTTCCTAAAGCCCCCACTTAATAATAGTCATTGTTCCACGTTAACCTTGAGGATCTGGGAGGAAGGACAGTGAAGGGCGTAGCTGTATGCTATAATGAGCATTTGGCGCTATAGCAGGTGGAAAAGGCTTTGGGGATCTGGGCAGATTAGGAGAAGAGGGGGCTCTAGCAGATGTTGAAGCAAGATGATGTATTGCTGCTCACTCTGGGATTCAGACAATACCAGTGCAAAAGTAGAACAGAGAAAAGAGGAAAAATTGATCCCTTCTGATACAAACTGGGCTAGAAACCAGACACACTTGAAAGTGAGCATTTCAGAAACACAAATTTGTTTCCAGACCCTGTTTTTATTTCTCTCTCTATTTTTAAAACTTGTCTTGATGGCAGATCAATTGCCAAATTGGTCTTTTAATTGGAATGTTAAGCTATTTACCAAATTGACTTATTTTTCACTGGTTTAAGATTGTTATTTAACCTGACTTTTGTGGTGAGAAAAAAATGAAGCTAAGCTTTTATTTAGTCAGATATATACAAGAGCATACATCTAAAGCAGTATTTCACTGATTGGTTTTTACCATCTGAAGAAATATATATTCAAAATTATTCATTTGTCTTGTGCTAAGCCATGGCATGATAAAAAGCTGCTGTTTCATTCACTTTAAAAGACAAATAAGAATGAAATTTAATTTTAATAGATCTATGCTGATCTCAGTTCTAATTTTTTAATATTTATTCCACTGTGTTTTGTGAAATTCTAGAACTAGAAAAAATTACACACTATTTATACAGATTCATAACACACATATATGGATACAATTGTATGCATCATACACAAAATACCACATACTTAATCTGGAAGCACAGAGAGAATCTATGTATTCATCAGAAAAAAAATCACAGTCCTAAAATACTGATATTACTGAGAGCAAAACACATTTCAGGGACTATGGTTATGAAGAGGTGAATTGCCAAAACTCTAAAATTGTTATCCCTGTCTCTCTTCCCTAGTATTTGATATATTTATTGATTACTAAATCAACTTGAGTTAAATGGGGAGGTAATCTATCCTCCATGTTGCATTGTGGCTGAGGAAGATATTAGATGGCAGATATTCTCACATACAGCTTGTGTCTATTTTCTCTACTTGGGCTATATTATGATTACATTTCTTAAATCCTTTTTTGTTTGGTTTTGGTTTTTGTATCTTTTAGTGAACCATTCATAGGTTATCTAAAAATGATATGGGAAATGAAGGCATATTCATGAGAATGTTTTCTGCCTTCTAAAAAAAACAGCTAATCGACCAAAAATCGTTGACATCTGTGTCCATTATTTGTGCCTTTAAATGTAAATATTTGCAATTATATCAAGTACTACTATATATTTTATCATAAATGTAATTTGATCATGTACCATAGAGTTATATCTGTAATCACTTATTTATAAAGCAACTGGTTGACACATAGTCATCAAGATAAACGAAGTGTTTTATTCTACATTTGTTAAATTCTCATTTTGAGGTATTGGAGTGGGAAATAGAAGTATTTAATAATATTGATATTAGGAAAATTTGAATGAACTAATTATGGTATATTCTTCCCATTTTTAACACAAATAATTCTGGAATGTATACACTGGAGAATCATGTTTGTGTTATAGCAAATACAAATCAAGGAGTAGTTGGTATTTTGTGGGGTATTTTAGAACTGATACATTTTCCCACTAGATATTTGACAGCTAGATTCAGATAGTTCACTGAGATTTGAGTAGTAAAAGATACAGTTGTGAGTGGGAAGATATCTGATATCTCTGGTATAAAAATTTATAACAATTTTGGAGCCAAATTAAAATTTCTCTGGATCATGATAGGGAAAAATGGAGATGGTTTATTTGTTCTTACTTAGATCTGGGTCCATAATCCCCCCAAATTTTATGCTAACAATGAGCAGTATGGCTGGGATATGGAAGAATATAGAATATGCTTATTCACATGCATGTAGTTTGGATGAAATAATTCCATTTCTTGGTTCAACAAGTCTGTCCAGAGTGTCCCATGGGGGCTCTCCTCCTAGCTTGGGTTTTTCAAAGAGAGATGTGTGAGATCTAAAGGAGAGCAGCTGGAGAGGGAATACTCAGATGAAGAAGTCAAAATGAATCCACAAGACACCTCTGTCCCAGCCTCAGGAACTGAGTGACAAGACCTCAAGCCAATTCTCACTGGTCTCAAAAGTGTCTAAGGCCATGCAGATTCAAGAGGAACAAAAAAACCTGACTCAATGGGGAGTTAAAAGATTCACATTTCAGAAAAGTGGGAAATAGGAGAAAGGAAATATGCAAAGTATCTTTCTTATAAAATGCATTTACTAGTTCTAGAGAAGTCAAAATTTAGGGACTAGAACTTAGAGCTTATTTGATAATACTTGAGCTATGTCTCTAAAGCTTTTTTGTCTAAGATTGGCCTCAGATTGAAATCTCCATACCTTATACATGTTCACAGACTTTCTTATACAAGTACAAAACAACATGGTCATTGTGCTTTGTGAAAGGGAGATATTGATAAATTTTTGCTTATCTTGGCCTCAAACTACAATCCTCTTTGTTTCCATCTCCCAAGTAGTTGGAAATAGGATGAGATATCATATCCAGCTCATAACTTATTCTTAAAATTTCTGAGGATAAATATATATATATATGAATGAAGTATAACATACAAATTTATAAATATTTATAGATTTCTGAATCCAATCAGGCACTATTGTGTCATGCCAGTAATCCTAGCTACTCAGGAGGTTGAAATATGGAGAAGGGTAGTTCAAAGCTAGCTAGGCAGAAAGACCATGGTACAGTGACCAGTATTACAAGGAGGTGTGAGGCACTGACTTCAAACTTTAGTAATAGTTAAAATAAAAATAAAAAATTAGTTTGGATTTCAACTTCTATTACTCATTAGATGTGATTCCTTCTAAAATTCCTAGAAGTTCAAATTATTTTCTTATCAGTAATATGAGGATGATGAAAATAACTTGTACTTTGTATACAATTATTATGGTTAAGTGACATATTATATTTAAGACGTACAACATTTAGGCTATCAAAATTTTTTCTTGAGAACAGCAACAATAAAGAAAAATCTCTTGTGTCCATGTCTTGGAGTTCATTTTGGTAAGCATCATCTTATATGGTCATATGTAAATGACCACATAGCTATTGAGCTATTTGCTCATCTGCTAAGATTATCCTAGACATATGCTAATTATTACAAATACCTACATGATTTTTTTCCTTTGTGGTTTTCCCCTATGGTTTATCCCCTGTTATCACTGTATTAGATTTTGGTTCTTGGTATTGTATATATGTTTATTTGAGCTAGGGAAGGGAAGGGGAACAACAAAATGGTGAGCAAAGGACCAAGTGGAAATCTATGCAACAGTGTTAACTCACAATACAATAGGTTGGAAATGATCTGGACAACTTGGTAGGGGGATCAAAGGAGAGGGAAAGAGGGAGAAAAATGAGGGAAGGGGTAACAAGTTAGACAAGAAGTGTAATCACTACCTTACTTATGTAACTGTACATCACCTTGACAATAAAATATTTTTTAATTCAACTCATAAAAGACTACACATATAGCTCCCCTGTGAACCAGCAATCCAGTTCTGGGCATTTACCTAAACAATCACCAACAAGGCCATACTGAAGCTAGCAGCACAACTATGTTTATCACAGCATTACTCACCATATCTAAGAAATGGAACCAACCCATCTGTCCTTCAGTAGATGAATGGATCAAGAAAATGTGCTATGCTATATATATATATATATATATATATATATATATATACATATATATATATATAATGGAATTCTATGCTTCCATCAGAAAGAATGACACTGCCCCATTTGTTAGGAAATGAAAAGACTTAGAAAACAATGTATTAAGTGATGTAAGACAGTCCCAAAGAAACATAGGTCCCATGGTTTCTCTTATTTGCAATATTTAGTATATGTCTAGGATAATCCTACCAGACAAGCAGAAAAAATCAAAAGCTATGTACACATGACCATATAAGATGATGCTAAGAGAAATGAACCACAAGCTATGGACACAAGATAATTTTTTCTTTGATGCTGTCATTTTTAATGTACTATGTGAATTTTTTTGTTTCTTTTGTATGTTCTTCCCCCCTGGAGTATAACCCCTGTTTTACTGTATTTGATTCTGGTGCCTTGTATCTTGTATATACATTTTTCTAATTTGGGGAGGGGAAGGGAAATAACAAAATGCTGAAATAAGGATACAGGTTGACCCATTGTAATAATGACATGTGCAAGACACTCTGTTGAAATAAACTTTACAACATAGCTGTGTGTGTGTGAGAGAGTTGGGGATGTGGACAGGAAAAGGATAGGGGAAAAACAAAGGAGAGGGGTAACAATGCTTGATAGGAAATGTGCTCATTACCTTAGTCATGTAACTGTAACCCCTTTGTACAGTATCTTTACATTAAAATATTTAGAAAATATTTCTTGTCTAAATGTGTTTTGGCATTACCTACAAGTGTGGAAATTAAAGTTAAATAAATGAAAGTTTTATATTGGTACAATTTGTAGCAAATGTATCAAAGTTCTGTAATATAATGTTTTGGAATATGAACTCATCTTAATTTTTCTCATTGTTACCCAAGCCTCCAATAATACTACAATGTATCTTCAAATCAAGTAGGCTTTTCTTTCTTTTCTTTGTGTGTGTGTGTGTGTGTGTGTGTGTGTGTTTGTATATGAGTGTGTGTATGCAGACCACATCAGTGCTTCATCCAGAGTTTTATAAACACATTTGTCCATTCAATGGCTGTATATAAGTCAGACTCTAGTGATACACTGAAAATCAAGGCAAATTTTTTTTTCTTTTTTGTTCTGGCCTTGGGGTTTGAACTCAGGGCCTGAACACTGTCCCTAAGCTTCTTTTTCTCAGGGCTAGCATCCTACACTTGAGCCACAGCTCTACTTCTGGATTCTTTTGTAATTACTTAGACATAAAGGTTTCATGTACTTCTCTTCCCCTACTGGATTCGAAACTTGATCCTGAGACCTCAGCCTTTTGAGTATCTAGGATTACAAGCATGAGCCACTGGTACCCAGTTTCAAGGCAAGTTTTTTTTATTTTTTAATACTTTTTTATTGTAAACATACTGTACAGAGGGGTTACAGTTACATAAACTAGGTAATGAGTACATTTCCTATCAAGCATTATTACCTCCTCCTTTGTTTTCCCCTACCATCCCTTCCCTCCCACCTCCACAACTACACTACCCACCCCCCACCCCCCGACCTAAATTGTAAAGTTTGTTTTTCAACATAGTGTCTTGTACATCTATCTCATTGTTACAATGGGTCAACATGTATCCCTATTTAAGCATTTTATTTTTTCCCTTTCCCTCCCCAAATTAAAGAACTGTATATACAAGATGTAGGGCACCAACATCAAATACAGTGAAAACAGGGGTTTTACCATGGGGGAGGTACATACAAAGAAACAAAAACAACGTCACATAGTACGTTATAAATATGTTAGGAACAATAGCAAGAAAGAAAAACCACTTGTGTCCCTGTCTTGGGGTTCATTTTGCTTAACATAATCTTATCTGGTCTTATGTACATAGCTTTTGATCTTTTCTGCTTGTCCCAGACATATACTAGTTTTTGCAAATAAGGGAAACCATGTTTCTTTGGACCTGGCTTACTTCACTCATAAAGGGAAAGCAGCTAGAATCACCTCAGATTACTCAGCAGAGACTATTAAAGCAAGAAGAGCCTAGAATGAGGTATGACACACCCTAAAGACAAACAGCTATCAACCAAGAATACTGTACCCAACTAAACTCTCCTTCATAATGGAAGACCAAATAAAACCTTCTATAGCAAAGAAAAACTGAAACTATATCTCCACCAAATCAGCCCAACAAAAGATACTTAAAATATCCTACACATAGAAAACCAACAGGAGCACAATAAAGGCCAAGAAACTGCACCCAAACTGAGAATCCAAGAACCATAGGAAGAACCCAGTTTTCACAGCCTCCAAGAAGGTGGATAACATGGCAGGAACTCCCAAACACCTGTCAGTCCTAACTCTCAATATTAATGGACTTAACTCTCCAATTAATTGATATAGACAATCTAATTGGATTAAAAAGAAAGATCTTTTTATCTGTTGCCTTCAAGAGTCACACCTTGCCATTAAAACAAACATTCTGAAAGTGAAAGGCTGCAATAAAATCTACCAGGCAAATAGCCCCATAAACAGGTGAGAGTTGCAATCCTAATATCAGATAAAATGGACTTCAAATTAAAATTAGAAGAGATAAAGAAGGTTGCTACAAACTAATTAAGGGATCTCTCCTTCAGGAGGATATTACAATTCTAAATATTTATTCACCAAACAACAGAGCATCCAAATTTATCCAAGAAACAGTACTTTCCCTCAAATCTCACATAGAACCAAAGACATTAATTGTTGGGGACTTTTACACACCACTATCCTCACTAGAGAGATCAACCCAGCAAAAACTCAAGAGATAACACAGATCTAAACAACCACACAGATCAACTAGATTTAACAGATATATACCGAATATTTCACCCAGCAGCATCAGAATACACATTTTTCTCAGCAGCACACAGAATATTTTCCAAAATAGACCACATTTTAGGTCACAAAGCAAATGTCCAAATTCAGAAACATTGAAATTATGTTCTCTCAGACCACAAGGGAATAAAATTAGAACTCAACACCAAAAGCCACCAAAGAAAGTCTTGTAACACATGGAGGCTAAACAACAAAATTGACAGACCCTTAGCAAGTCTTATCAGAAAAAGAAGAGAACACGTGCAAATAAATAAACTCAGAGATCACCACAGAAACAACCAAAATCCAGAACATTATAAGAGAATACTTCTCAAACCTTTATGCTAATAAGTTTGAGAATCTGGAAGAAATGGACAATTTCCTAGCAAATATCGACATGACAAAACTAAACCAAGATGAGTTAAACCAACTCAACAGAGCCATATCAAGCATCAACTAGAAAGAGCAATAAGAGACCTTCCACCCAAGAAAAGCCCAGGACCAGATGGATTTACAGCAGAATTCTGCAAGTCCTTCAAAGCAGAACTCTTACCAATACTTCTCTAACTCTTCAATGAAATTGAAAGAGAAAATTCACTACCAAACTCTTTCTATGAAGGCATTATAACCCTTATCTGAAAACTAGGCAGGGCCTTATCAAAAAAAGAGAACTATAGACCCATTTCTTTGATGAACATCGATGCAAAACTTCTCAGCATAATTTTAGCCAATCGACTTCAACAATTCATCAAAAAAATCATACACTAAGATCAAACAGGATTCATTTCAAGGATGCAAAGCTGGTTCAATATATGCAAATCAATATAATTCAGCACATCAACAAGAGCAAGGATAAGAACCACATGGTTATTTCAATAGATGCAGAAAAAAGCATTTGATAAGATCCAATACCCCTTTACGTTGAAGACATTTTTTTTTAAAAAAGGTCTTTACAAACTGTAGAAGAATGGCATATTCTCAAAACTTTGCATGAACTGAAGTGACATTATCTAAAAAAACAAACAAAAAACAAAAACAAAAAAACTTAAGGGGGTGAGGTAGTTATTTGGTCGATAATAGTAATGTTTGGGCCATCTTATTCTTCAAGGAAAGATTTGTCTAGTATTGGCAGATGAATCTTTAATAACTGGATGCCTTCTCCAGATAGAGACACATCTCTGTAAGGGGAGTCAATATCCCATGACTGAGATCTGTATGAACATAAAGGCACCACCATGTTGGTTGCAACGTGGGGGATTTCTGAAATTAATTTTAGATTCAGGTTTCCCATTGGAATTACTTAAGATGGACCTTAGGCCTGAGATGGAGTTCAGTTTCTACTCTTGCTCTTTTTTTCTTTTCCTGACCTAGATATTGACTCCAACGGTTCTTCAATAGCCTCTACCTCTGCCTTTTAGTCTGTTTTTGGGGAAACCAAACTTGTGACAATATATTGAATGGAAGAAATTTTGAGGAATTTATTTGTGACTTTTCTTTGTCTAGTAGATTCATATTATACGGCCATTTTCCTTACTTTATGTTATTCAACAGGCAGCTCCAATATGACTTACATCAGTCAGCATTGTAAAAATAATTACCCAAATTCAGTTGAAAAATATTACTTAGAAAACACAGCAGAAAGCTGGGTTTTAGTCATGAATCTCTCATCTATTTATCATTTGATCATATTTTTGGATAACTGCTTGCCAAAGCTAAAAATTTTAATCAGAGCTCCATTTGAGTAGGAAAAGCAGAAAGGATGCCTTTGAAAGCAATAATTCTTTTTTTGTTCCCTTTTACTCTCATGTGTTTTAAAAATAGTCAACTGGATTTTTAAATTTTACATTGATAAATGAAATTGCATTCGATACTTGCCAAGTTGACTCATATATTTTCGGATAAAATTAGATTAATTAAGATACTATAAATTCCATAAAGTTATTTATCTTACTTTTCAGTTGCATAGCAAATATTAGCTTTGGTTGCACGATGAACATGAAAAATAATTATCTCTAGAGGTTTCACAATATTTATTATAATAATTTGTTATGCTCCATTTACATATTATTTAAAACATTTTGTAGTATCAGATCCTAAGCTTCCATGCCTACTTAACGGGGATTCTTTCTTGATGTCTGCATGTAATGTTTTCCTTTTATACACTGATAAAAACAGATAAATAAACATAGCACTTTTATTTTGCTGTGTTTGATCTGTCTGATATTGCTGTAGTTCTGTTTCCCTGTCTTTCTTTTCCATAGATCTTAGAAATAACAAGAAAACAATAAGTAGCATATGACAGATGATAATATGACAATACAATTCCTAATCTCAAATGAATACTAAATTCTTATCATTGCTCTAATTCTCTCACATATATTATTTAGTTCTCATAAAAATGTGCAGGTAGGTATCATTTTCCCTATTTGAAATAACATGGGAAACCTTTAACTAGATCAGAGACAGGACCACTGGTAAAACATTTTGTGTTATGATTTATTTCATTATTGGATTTATATATCATCAAGCTGTTAGTGAAATGAGATGTATACCTTGTGAGCATATTAGAATATGTGGCCAAAACAGCACAGAGTATAAATGTTTCTGAATATTCAACAAATGGTGAGACAAAGGACAAGAGGGGAACCAATGCAACAGTGATATTCATAGGAAAATATGTTGGAAATGATCTGTACAACTTGGGGGAGGAGTGAGGGAAAGCAGGAGAAAAATGAGGGAAGGGGTAACAAGTTTGACAAGAAATATACTTATTACCTTATTTATGTAACTGTAACTCCTCTACACATCACCTTGACAATAAAAAAGAAAAAAAATAAAAAAGAAAGTGATATAAGAAATTACTAAATGAAGAAACAGAAGTACGTAAGGAATGTATTTCCTTTAGATCTCTTAAAGAATAAAATGGTGTAGGTGTGTGTTTGTGTGTGTGTGTGTGTGTTTAAGATAGGGAGAAAGTCACTAAATTGTTCAAGTGCTAAAGAATGGGTGGTTTATCTTATTTTTTATTTCCATATTTTCCAGTTTTCAACAGTGAATATGGGTGCTATATATTTGAAATATTAAACTTCAAAGAGGCAATGCTAAAATATTTCATAAATGTATTATCTTCTATTGTGGCAAATCACTGCAGAGGGACTCATTTCTTTCACAAGAAAGGATGGTAGGACTATCTGTCTAACCCAGATTATGAAGAGAATAACTCCATGAAGCGTCCCAAACCTTCTTTATCAGAGCCTGTCCATATATAAGACCCTTCATGCTACGTTACTTTCCACATCCTTTCATATTTTGGTTAGCATGTTTATGTTACTAAAATAATCCATACTTCCTGATTATGCTATTCATTCAAGATTTCTTTTAGGATTTTCTGAAGGAAACTTCACTATGTGAAAGATACACAGATATTCAAGCATAGAAAAAATCTGGAAAAATTATAGAAGAGGGAAATGCACAGCTTTATTAAAGAATGCTAATCACTTATTTCATTCGCTTGGTGTTTTGAAAATTTATTTTCTGAGGATGTTATATTAAATTTTGCACTATAACTGATTTTCTGGAATTAACGAGTGAGAATTGATCAGCTAACTCAAGCATTGCTTATCATACTCCAGCTGACTTTACAAAAGAAGCTAAGTGAAGAAATTATATTTTAAAACAATATAAGGGAGTTGGCTATTCTCATTTCTTAAAAATACAAACTGCTAATTATATTTATACTGACAACTAATTAAGGCTTTTATTCAGTTCAGTAAGTATACTTTTGAGCAACTAAAACTATAGCACCTGGCAGATTGAGTATTTCATTAAGAAAAACATGAGAAAATGGGAAATTTTCAACAAATTTCATCAATGCAGACCAATGTGTATATAACCTACATGGAAATATTTACTGTCATTTTGGATTTATTCATGAGTCATCTTGAGCATTTTGCCTTAGTGATGTTATTGGTGATATGATCCCTGTGTGTCAACACCTTGAGGATAGGAACTGATTCAGGCTTGCCTCTAGCAAATGGTAAGTGCTTGGAAACACATAATAAATACTGATGACTGGAAGATGTCAGAATGGGAGAAAATACAAAATTCTTACCCAAATAAATTATATTCTTATATGTAAATCATTATAACTGTAAAAGAATATTTAATAGGGTTCCTACATGTTTTGTTAATGCAGATACCAGTTTTCTGTAGGAATAGACTCACATGTACTACAACAGGCTTAGATATGAAGGTCCACAATGTAGCTCAGAGGTAGAATACTCTATGTGTTATGTAAAGCAACTGATTTGAATAAAACCATTTATTTTAGGGACTTGAAAGTAAGGCCAGTTTTATTGCAATTATCTTAGATTACAGGAAAATCTCAGAGACTTTGGAGTTGGCTAATGCTGGATGGGAGACTTCAAGCCACACGGGTCTGGATGAGAGTTCATGCAGCCCATTGTAGAGCCCATCAGTGTGTACACTCTAGGGTTTCTGAAAAAATCAAGACTCTAGGAAATAGTGAGTGGTGTTTTATTGCTACTCAAATGTTCCTTAGTTCATCATGTCAGCAAATATTAACTGAATGCCTATTATATCCCTACTTCAGATATTGGAATTGTTTTCTGGTGGTTAAAACTAACAATTCTACTCATAAAACTCTACCTCTTGTTATGATGGGGAAGCAGAAGCAACAAACATATTAAGAAAGGAATGGATAAGAAAATTTGAAAGTCTAATTGGTGCTCTAACATACTTTAAATTGATCAAGAATGACTTCTGAGGAGGAGTAGCCCTCCATTAAAGTATTTAGGGAAGACTGTTATACGTTGATTAGCAAGTCCAACAGCTCTAGGAGAGGCTTGAGTGGAGGTCTATAAAACAGATGGTGTACCCAGAACACAAGGAGGAGGAAAATGGGAGCTAGAAATAGTCCATCTAAGTCATTTTTATTTCTCTGAAATTCTGTTTCCAGGAAACAGAATTTAAGCTAGACATTAACCTTAATAATCAATAATATATATCATATTAAATAACTCTTAAAATCCTCAATGCTTCTATACCAAATATGAGTTATATTAAAATGCTTACTTGTTTTCTTGTCTTCTTTTTTTTTTTGTCAGTCGTGGGGCCTGAACTCTGGGCCTGGGCACTGTCCCTCAACTTGTCAGCTCCAGGCTAGCACTCTACCACTTGAGCCACAGCGCCACTTCTGAATTTTTCTGCTTATGTGGTGCTGAGGAATCAAACCCATGGCCTCATTCATGCAAGGCAAGCACTCTACTACTGAGCCACCTTCCCAGTCCGGTCTTCTATTTTTATGTGATGGTCCTAAGCAGGAACTCAGGGCCTGGTCACTGTACCTTAACTCTTTTTTCTTAAGGCTGGTATTCTACCACTGGAGACAAAACACTACTGTCCTTTTGGTGGTTAATTGGAGATAAGAGTCTCACTGACTTTCCTGCCAGTGCTTGCTTCTAACCTCAATCCTCAGATCTCAGCCTCCTTAGGTAGGATTATAGACGTGAGCTATTGACACCTAGTTAATTATTTTAAATTTCCACAATACTTTTAAAAACTGGAGAGCAAGTTATTATTATAAGCCCTATAAAAGATGAATTTAAAATAAATCAGTTGGGAGGTTAGAATGGCATCAGAAAATGTCACTTAATACTGACATTGGCTTTTAAAAGAAATCATGGAATCTCCCCTCTGGAGATGGTTTAAAATTGGATTAGATATATTCACTCACTGCAGCCTTGTTTGATAGCTTCACTCACCTCCCAAGGTCTTGCCAGTCCTGTGATTCTGTGATAAAATTAGATTCTTTTATTGGGTAAAAACAACTCAGGGTTCACTATGCCAGCTGCAACCTGGAATAATTGGAAGAGACTGATTTTGGAGTAGTATACCTCCTACCGTTAAGACAAGATGCAATTAACAGATCTCCAAACCTCTCCTACTTCAAGCTGTACTGAGAATTCTGCTGGTTCTCGCCAATAATGGCTTGTATCAGCGATGCAAGCAAAGTCAAGTGGTCTTCTTATGATGAACAGTACATGTCTTTATTAGCTGCTGACCTTGCTTTGAATGGTATGGCTTCAAAAATTGTGTACCTATTAACTGATTCTTTGATCCTTGAAAATATAAACCAGATGAATCAAATAATGCTTTCCTATTTGGCCTCTTTTCTACTATTCTTAAGATGAAATAACTCAAGTTTCTATGTCAGCCTTAACCTCATTAAGTAACTCAGATCAAATGTTCAGAGAATTAATCATAGCATTTTCCCATTGTAATTTTCCATTCAGCAATTCTGGCTTTGAAGAAAAACTTGAGGAAATTTATTTTCTGATAGTCTCATTGAGAAGCAATTGAGCATAGTGAATATAGCAAATAAGAGAATGAGGCACACTGGGCAGGAGTGTCCATTTCTTCTTGATCTAGTTGTGATGAACTTGAAGAAGTGATCTATTTCTCTGAGCCTTAATTTATCTGTGTAGTAGGAATAATCTTAGTACCTGTGTCATAGTCTTCAGGGTACCATAAGATAAAGTAAATTAGCTCTCCTCCCACATCTTCTCTATGCCATGTAATATCATTCACGACACTAATTTAATGCAAAAACTAGTAACTATAATCATACATGTGAGCACGTATATCTAGTATATCTGTTCACTTATTTCTAACCTTTCTTTCACTCCCCAGCTTTGCCCTCTGGCAATATGTGTGAGCGTGCACACACAGAAACACACACACACACACACACACACACACACACAACACAACACAACACACAGATCAAGTTGGAAGCTACATGAGGACAGGGATTCTCTTTATTCACAGTCCCTAAATACATGTAAGTATCCCTTGACTTATCTTTGTGGAGTAAGTAGGTGCATAAAAAGAGTCCACCTGATTTATTTGGTATTTAATCAACTTTGTGCAAAATGTTCATTGCTTTTCTTTTTGTAAACAATAAGGTATTTATCTGTACCCACAAGTTCACCCTCTGAAGCAGTCTGGAGCCAAGAGCTGAGCAAGGGGAAGCTGCAAAGTGGACCAGAAACTTGGGTCTCGATTTGCCAGCAATAATAGAACTTGGGAGAGCTATTTTATCTCCCTGATATCTTTCCATATGCAAGATTCTCTGCATTCTTGTTAATACTGGCATTTATTTGTATGTGAATACATATTATCATGTTCCTTAATAAAAAGAGTTTTGAAGGGCCAATGAAAACATGTTTTTCTGTTGGTAGATAGATACTTTGAACATTCCTGACAGCTCCAGGTAACCTCATTGTTAAACTCGGAACTCAAGAATTAAATGAGAGAATACAGGAAGCATTTACAGTGGCTTCCCTTGGTGCTTCCTATTTTCCCAGTCACATTCCACAAAACACAGTGCATGGTACCCTCAAGCTTGAATAGGCATGGAGAATTTGAGCAGTTTACTGTTTATTCCTTTATCATATTTGTCTCCCTAGGGTTTCAAAAAATAATTGTATTGCAACAACAAAATGCCAGAGCCAATACACTTTAAAAAAATTATGCACTGTTTTTGGACTCATGGTTCTGGAGGTCACAGTTCAAAATCTGGCAGCACCATCTCTCTGGGCCTCTACCCAGGGCTGCAGATCACATTGAGTACAATACTGCTTATAGATGTAGGTATCTATTGGCGTGACCAAGGACACAAATAATGCCACACCACCTATATCAGGAAGCATAGGAGGGAGGAAACAAAGGCCAAGGAAGGAAAAGATAAAAGGGAGAAAGGGAAGAGAAAAAATATGTGATAGAGGAACTAATATAAAGATTTTTTAACTTAAAATAGAAAAGAAAGAACACCGAGAGGTGTATCTACTAACCCAAGAAAGTAGATTAAGGGCAAAGTTTTTAATAAATGTTTTAAGGTTGTTTTTTCCCCCCAGAATTTAGAAATTAGATGGTGGTTTGATTGGAGAGATGTTTTGAAAAGGCAAAACATGAATAGTATAAAATGTCTAAAGATGCTGATTGAGAGGCAAAACAAAGCCAGATGGCATCAATGGCATTTTTAGGAATTTTGTGGCATAAAAGCTATGCTAAAAAGTACCTCCTCTGTCCTGAAAATGGTGCAGTCACACACTGAGCATGCTCTGTGTCCTTAGCTAGCTACATGAACTCAGTGTGCTGAACTCTGAAATGTCTACCTTTCTCTTAACCATTTAGACTCTGCCACAGTCTTCAACACTCTTGTTCTTTGTGAAAGTTATAGTATATCTATAGTCTAGAATTTTATGTAGTTATTAAAGAGGAGAACATCTAAATGTAATGTATTTAGATCAGGTTAAGAAAATCAAGCTGGAGAACAATTGTGTGGCACAATTGTGCTTTCATTACTTAAAAAAATGTGGGACCTGTTTCTTTGTTTTACAAGAAATTTATTTTGCAAGAAAAATATGCATAAAGTTATCTTGAGGTTTCTAAATGATAGGGAATAGATGCAACAGTAAAAAGGAGTGGGAGATAATTAAATTTGCTGTTTGCATTTTCATATCATTTATCTATTCTAACAAAAATCCATTGCTTTTGTCCAAATAACAATAGGGAAATATAACTACAGACTTCCTTACTGTATAGGGTTTTCACTTAAATGGACCAAAAATCTTTTTCTCAAGTTTTTAGAAAATCAGTCATGTTTAGTTTTCCCCAAATCCTTACATTTGATACTGTGTGAGTGCTTTGTTCAAATATTAGCAGTGGCTAAATCTGTCCAAACAATAATCTTTCTCCCTGTTCCCTTGTATATGAAAGCTCATAATATTCACAGAGATTAAATGCCCAGCTTATACAGAGTATAACATAATGGAATCAAGCAAACAAAATAGAAGTTCAAAACTCCATATAAGTAAGGGTAGCGATGAGAATAAAATCTGGTCCAAGTGAATAAGTTATGTAGGACTCAGAACAAATTCTTTCAAAGGAGATTGGGAGCTGTGTGCTCCCTCAGGGCCCTCTTTCTTTTTGCCTCTCCTTGTTGCCAGGAATAATGTCATAAAAATTGGAGTTTTCTTAGCCAGATCTTGAGGGGACAGTGTGAATTAAGGAGCAGAAAAAGAGACCAGGATGTTTTCAGATGACTCTAATTAGTAAGTCTAGACTGACTACTTCTGACTCCATTTGAAAAAAAAAATAAAATAAAACTTGTTGTGAGTTTAATCACAACTATTTTTGGAATTATTATGCGGTTGAACTTAGTACTAATTAATAGAGATAGTTTAGATTTATGAGGAAATTAAGACTTCTTTGGGGGAAATAGAGGATTAAAGAACATATTTGACTTGCAGCACAGGCATATCTTTTCTGTGCTCAGATCCAGAGCAGCTTCCTTCCTAAATCTCAACGACGCTGGTTGTGTCTGTTTTGCTTCCATAAAACCCTTCCATTTCCGTGAACTAATCGAATAGTTGGAGCTGCTGGGCAAGTTCTCAGATTCTGCTTTTGTCCTGCTGACAATAGAAAGTCTTGATGAATTGATTAAGCAAAAATAAAAGAGCACTGAGGCAAGAACACTACAGTCATATAAACCTGTTTTCAGGGGGTGAAAGTGCTAATCTGTGAAATTCTAGACAACAAAACATGAACAGTAAATAAGAAATCAGCATTGAAACAGAGCATGAGACTTGTTCAATGGCATGAGAACAGACCTGGAAGTAAAGCCATCTAATGGGTTCTAATTCCAGCTCTGCCATCTAATTGTCATTTGTGCCTGACTGATACCATTTAGCTTAGCCATGCCTCATTAGTAAAATGGAATAACTGACCCACAGGGAAAGAAAATACTCAAGGGTGGAGTGAGGCATGGTTGAGGGAACTTTGTGAAAGTCCTCCCTCTATAAACAAAGGTATATTTCTGGAGCAGATATAGTCAACCAACCAGATATTGTATGTATATTGAAGCATGATATGATTCCTGAAAATAATAAAGGATTTTTTTGAACAAATGATGACCAGCAAAGAATTGTTATGGTAGTCTCAACATCATTACAGTGCTCACCTTTATGCTGACTATTCAAGGACATTGATTAGTAGTAAACTTAGACAATGTGAAAACTCCAATATACTCCTAATAACATGTCATATTGCCATGTGGGACTTTCCATCTGATTGAGAAGCTGGTAAACATACAATTACTGAGTACAGAAAAGAAGCCCAACTCTTCAATTGTACACTATCTTTCTCTGAAATTCATTTAAATGATTATATCAGTACAAACCATAGTCTCATTTACATGAATCTTATGGTTTTGACGAGTTAATATACTTTCTATAAGAGTCTATTGTTACTCTTGGTAGCAATTTTTGGCACGGAAAAAATGCATTCTTCAATGAAATCACTTGTGTATATAGAACTTAAAAATAATAGAGGAAATATGTACAGCTGAGGCTATTAATCACCGTTAGATTGGGCTGAACTAAAAGAAAAACAAGGCAATAGGAAGATCATGCTGTAGCTCTAGTTCTAAGACGGATAAGAGCAAAGACTTTTACATTGTTTTGATCACAATTGCCCTGACGACTTGCAACAAGAACTTATTTTTGCTACAGTCACTACAAGATTTGCCAACACTCCTGAGCTCTGCAGTTTCCCTGAAGCAGATGGGAAGGCATTCACACTGCTGAGGGCATAACCCTTTTTGAGATTTAGATCTGACAGGAGAGCTGTGTCAGCACAAATGAGAGAAAGATGGTGGCCCTGGAAGAAAGTCCCCCTGCCAAAGGGAGGCAGAAGGAGTTTCTTGAGGGAAAATATAATGAGAAAATGTGAGTTGTAACTCAGATCATTAGGTCGTCCAGCTTCTGCTAAGGGAAAAAAAGATAAAAAATCAGAAGGAATACAAATGTGTCAGAAATATGGATAAAATTAGTGTGGAATAAATGCTTATATATGTCTAATTGTGCTTTTTTTCCTCCACTAAATACAAACATGTGACTCTTTCTTAGCTAGACATCCCAAGTATGATGGAGAATAAAACATTCATTAAAATGTTATTAAAATAGAAATGCAAACAACTTTACAACAACAGTCAAAAGGTTTGTCTGCAGGTGAAGAACTTCAAGAGCAGATGAGGACAAAAGATGTCTAAGTTCACCTTGGAAGTTTTAGGTGGAGCTGGAATGAAAGCATGGTTCTTAGCTCCCAGGCCATCCAACACAGAAATATTTTGATATTCCTTTGTAAGTTATTGTACCATATTTCCCAAGGAAGTTTATTACCTGTTCTACAGAAACACATTATTTAATTATGAGTTCTTAAATTTAATACTATGAATCACAGAAATGTACACTAAATGTACATAAGAATATCCCATACTATACCCACTTGCATAGATAAAATTTTTAAGACTATATATAATATCTAGCTTTAGGGAAGATTCGTAGCCACTGGAAGTTTTATATGCTAGTGCTGATGTAAATTGGTTCAATTGGTTCAACCACTTTTTAAAAGTATTTTCCAAAATCTCCTTAAGCTCAATAGGATGTTCTCTATAATCCAGAGTTTCATTCCAAAATACAGACTTAAAGTAAGGAAGGGTAATGAGGATAAATATGATCAAAGTACAGTATGTATTATGAACGTGTATGGAAATGTCATGATGAAATCCATTTAAGTGCCCAAAAGTTAAGTGGGTTTTGCAAATAAAACAAAATAAAGGGCAGCACGTGTTCACGGGGAAATTTGAGCACAAATGCTTACATCATCCCAAATTTCCATTAACTATACTAACAATGCCCTTGGTTAGCTTCTTACACAGGCATTACAAAATCAAATTGCTGAACCAGGTGGCAACGCCTCATGCCTGTAAGAGAATGCTAAGAAATGCCACAGGAAAAGCAGCAATTTGGAGGGTCATGGTTTAAGGCCAGTCCAGGCCAAGATGCAAGACTCTATCTCAATTAATAGCTGAGTGCAGGACAAATGTCTTTCATCCTTACTATATGCCAAGTATAAACAGGAGGATCATAGTTTAAGCCAGCCTCAGTTTACATGGGAAAGACTATTCAAAAAAATAATAAAGCAATAAAGGTTGGAGGTATTGTTCAAGACTTGGGTCTGCCTAGCAAGCACAAGTCCCTGAGTTCAATCTCCAGTATTCCCCCAAATAAAATAAAACTAATTATTGGCAGGATACAGTGGCTTACACATTCAACATTCCATTAGAGTCCTTCAACTAACATGCTAGGCATAAAAGCCCAGTACTATAATCTCAGCTATGTGGGAGGCATTAATAGAAGGGTAACATTTCCCGATGGCCTATGTGAAAATGTGAGATACTGTCCAAGGAATAATTAAAGTGAAAAGGAGCTCAGAATTTGGCTCAAGTGGTAGAGAGACTGTCTATCTAGAGTAATTGTTTAGCAAGCATGAGACTGAATTCAAATTCCAGCACAGGCAAAAATGACTGCTGCCTATAACAATTTTGATGATTCTTACAGATAAGGTACCTATTTGGCTATCTCTAATATGTAAATGGCAATGCATGTGTGGCATAAGTATCCATTTACTACTACTCAGAGTGCATGCACACATACATATCCACACACATTCCAGTGATTTCAGTGAAATTGCAGACTTTAGCTTTACACCATTTCTGGCTCTTCATGTACATATTTATACTTGAATCAGAAGTATATGTGGAGGAATTGGGCAGCAAAATGCTCACCATACTAAAACAGACCCTAATATACCCCCACTCATATTGAATATCCCATGGTCTCTCTGTTCAGACAGCATATACTTGAAGTGGGTTATTATAGTTCACTGTCTAAAGGAGGTGAGAGAAGAAGCAATATGGGCAGGTGATATACTATCACCTGTGGGTCAAAGCTTACATAGAGCCAGGTGCCGATGGCTTACACCTGTAATCCTAGCTATTCAGGAGGCTGCGATCTGAGGATCACAGTTCAAAGCCAGCCCAGGCAGGAAAGGCCATGAGATTCCTATCTCCAATTAACCACCAGAAAACTGGAAATGCTTCTATGGCTCAAATGGTAGAGATTGCCTTGAGCTGAAGAGCTGAAGAGCACCCAGGCCCAGAGTTCAAGCCTTATGACCAAAAAACAAAAGCCTACATGGAGAGAGGACACAGTGTTGGCTCTAAGGGTAAAATGAAACAAACAAACAAACAAAAAACCCTGCAGGACATCGGCCCTTACAGGGGCATCAAGGGCATCAGGAGTAAGGAAGACATCCATCACTAATGCTGCTGCCCTTTCCCCAGAGTTTCTACCATGGAACTCTCACAGGCCCCTGTATGTGGGAAAGAACCCAAAGATATGTCCGCAGGACTGGGTCATTTTTCAGAGTTCATGAACAAATGATAAGGTTTCATCAAATACAATTATTCCCATCCTATTATTGTAAAAGTTTTGTTTTGCTTGTCAGAATATTAAGATCCTACTGTCTAGACAGAAAGTCTGGAAGTGAGTTTTAGCTTTATTTTTCAATTTTCTTGAGCCTCTCCTTACTAAAGTGTTGGTATTGGTATCTGATCTGATCAGATTTAACTGCTGTTCTTCTATAGTACTTTGAGAGCTACTTGGGCAACAGGTTCATCTGGGTACATTGATTGAATGACAAAGAATTTTTAACTTATTTATTTAAAACAACAAATAAGAACTCACCTGTCAGTGCAGTCCTAGCTACTGGACAGGTATAGACCAGGAGGGTAACAGTTGGTGGTCAAACAAAATGTTTCTAAGAACTAATTCCAACAATACCTGGGTCAGAGGCCTATGCCTGTCTTCCCAGCTATGAGATTGAAATTAGTAGTATCTTGGTCTAAGCCAGTATGAAGAAAAAGTGAAAGTCCAATCTCAAAAGAAAAGCAAAAACAACTCATCAAATTAAAAAGAGTTAGAGGGGCAGCCAATGCAGAAGAGTATGTGCCTAGTGAGAAAAAAAATCCCTGAATTCAAACCCTAATATTGAACAAATAAAAAAGAAAAATATACTAAAGCAATTACAAAAAGTAAAATGAGTTCTTTTTTAAAAATGCTGACATAGATAGTAGCTCCTGAGCACACTGAATGGTATTATTACCCGTACACATGTTTTTATATGAAGGGGAGTCTGATGATAATGTTGCTATCGTAGAGTCTTACAGAGACAAATTGTTCCACAATTAGCCAGTGCTGGCCAGTAATTCTTGCTATTTAGCAGTCATCCTGTTTCCTTTTGATGTGGACAACCATCCTTATACTCTAAGTGCTAAGCTTTGATTTCTGTCCAGCAGGATACTCGGTATCTGTCTAGCAACTGGCCTGCATAACTCATGGATATATTTTCATAGTATTTTTCACAGTTGTTCTACTATCAGTAACTGTGTGTGTGTATGTGTGTGTGTGTGTGTGTGTGTGTGTGTGTGCGTGCATGCATGCATGTGCATAAGAAAGAGAGAGAGAGTTGGTATATTTTAGTTCAACAGAGTTCTCAGAAAACATTGTCATCAAAATTTCTGCAACTAATATTCTTATGTTCAAACAACTTGAAAAGTCTGAAAGGCCTGTAAGTCATCTTATTTGATTATCTTCTTTATAAGCCAGAACCCTAGAGATCCTGAGAGCTGGGCATGTTGATATGTACCTGTACTAGTATCCACGAAGTATGAGGACTATAATCTGATGCCTACATTGAGCAAAAGTGAGATAGTACCTAAAACATAACCACAGCAAATAAAAGGGAGTGGGAGTTCGGAGGGTGTGGATCAAGTAACAGAGTACTTATTAGCAATCCTATGATCCTAAATTAAATCCCAGCACAGGCAAAAAGAACAAGGAAGATCCAGAAAAGTTATTTATTTATGATTTACTGACAAATAGCAAAAGCACAGTAGTAAAAATTGTGCAAGATGCCAATTGGATATGTACCACATTTCCACATTTATGTGAGATGTGATTGATGCATTAACTTAAGCTTCACAACAAACATATGAAGCATCTTCTATTGTTTCCATTACTGGATCCTCAGGCTAAGTGTTCCTCTGGAAAAATCTTGTTAATGCTAAGGAAGTGAAGTGATAGAAGTGAAATGATAGAATGCTAAAAAATATTTTTTGCCATTTTCAGTGTCAGTTTTGTGGTGTCATAACTTGGATACAGTTATTTTGTTACCATCCAATGAAAACTGCAATTTGTTTTATTTTTATTTAATTCATTACTTTGTAACTTGGTTGTCAATAAAAGCCAAATAATTCTGAGATAGTCACTGCTTGTATTTTTATTTCCTCAAATCTAGATGGTGTATATTAATCCAGAGGTCTTTGTAGAATATGCAAAACAACCTGTTTCATGAGCTTGTGATATAAATGAGGTCATTTCTATTCTTGGTATTAAAATTAATCTCTAGGGCTTTCACAAGCCCATTAGCAGGCAACCCAAATATCTCTCTTGGGACTTCTCCAACTCCCTGAATATTTTAAGAGCCCTGGAGACTTTCTCATTCCAAGGGGACCA
This sequence comes from Dipodomys ordii, assembly GCF_000151885.1. NCBI lineage: Eukaryota > Metazoa > Chordata > Mammalia > Rodentia > Heteromyidae > Dipodomys > Dipodomys ordii. Next base: position 2,245,388 of record NW_012267244.1, on the reverse strand, counting down.
GTTCTACTGCATACTTTGGGGAGAGAAATAGAAAATGTGATCAGTTTAATAGAAGGAAGTCCCTCAGTTTCCGTGTCAATCACTGTTACCAGCCAAATCTGTGTTTTCAAACACCCAGATGGACCCAAAGGGATGCTAAGTTCATTGCTCTTCCCAAGCCACTTTTACTCTCCTGGTGTTACTTTTCAGAGTCTAAAACAGCAGGATGTTCATTTCCTTACCTTATTGTGATAGAAACTCCAGTTCCCACATCATTCTTGCCATTCTGGGTATATGAACTGGGAATAGGAATTGTTTGTGTCAGTATACATAAGATGAGGTTGTCTTGAGCTTGAGCCATTATTTTTTTTTTAAATGTTAGTGCTAAAATAGGTAGAAACCTGACTCAGACTGCCACATGTAATTTGAGTCTCTGTTACTTATTAGCTATGTGACCTTGGTCAAGAAATTTGTCCTCCTAGTTTTCTCTTGAATAAATGTGAATCACAAAATACGCATCTCATTGTTGATTTGAGATTAACTATACAAAGCACATAAAATTCTATGACATAGTACTGTCCTTACTGTTTATTACTAATAGATAATAAATAATCATGTATACAAGTGCACACAGCACTGGGAGTGGAATTGACTTGAATCAGGTTTTTTTGTTTTTGTTTATTAATGAAGACCGTAAAAGTCATGGCACTGAATTTATTTACCAATCCAACCACCCTGCGTGTTATGTATCTCTTACCTATAGCACCTTACTGCTCAATCATTTCAATTCACCAAAGATAAAGTAACAACAAAGAACCTCAAAAGAAACATGGTGAAATTTCTAGAATGTTTCTTATCCTTTCTATGGAAATATCCACTTTTTTTTTCAGAGATCAGCACCAGCTACTTAGTGGGCATTAGGAGGGGTAGTTTTTCTCCTAAAGGACATAGAGATGCATTTACCTTCCAGAGTATAGGTTGGGGCATATTTATATTTATAATTGGAAAACTAGATCTTCGTGTTCCAGAATCAGAAAGAAAAAGAAAAGAAAGGAAGAAAATTCTTTCAGCTGGGCTTGCCAGTGACTCATGTCCCTAACACTAGCTACTTCAGAGACTGAGACCTGGAGGATTTCAGTCTGAAGCCTCCTGGGTAGAAAAGTCTCCATCTCCAATTAACAGGAAAAGCCAGACTAAGAATTGTGGCTCAAATGGTAGAATACTAGCTGTGAGAAAACAAGCTGAATGAGAACAGGAGGCCTGAATTCAAGTCTCAGAACACACACACATACACACACACACACACACACACTCATGCTCCTTTGAGGCAGTTCGGTCTTCACATTGTGATAACATAGATGATAGCTTGTACTTAACAGCCAGTTGCTTCTTTTCTTACATAATAGATATTCTATCTATATCATGAGTCATGGTCATTATCTGTCAAATACCTAATTGCATTGAGTTGCTTTCTCATGTGAGCACTCATGGCTGTTCCTGAAGCTAATCAGATGGAGAGCACTGTATGACATTATAAATAAAACTCAATGCAGGTATAACACATTGTGCTTTTTTTTTGGGGGGGGGAGTCTGGTAGTGGGCCTGAAAAATGGGCCTGGGCGCTGTCCCTCAGCTCTTCAGCTCAAGGCTAGCGCTCTACCACTTGAGCCCAGCGCCACTTCAGGCTTTTTTCTTTTTGCTTATGTGGTGCTGAGGAATTGAACCCAGGGCCTCAGGCATGCAAGGCAAGTGCTCTACCACTGAGCCACCTTCCCAGCCTTCATTGTGCTTTTTTTAAAGTCATGCATATCTTCATTAAGCTATTGGTATTTCAGAAATGTTGATTGAAACTTCCAGGCCAGAATATTGTTTATGGTAGATAGATTACAAAAGTTGTTTGTAAAGTTGCAGTGCTGTCAACCTAATAACAACATTCAAACATCTAAACTCCTGCATAGCAAACCCTTTATTATACATACATCTCCTAATTATGAACTTATTTAATATGCATTTATCTATATTCACTAAATACTAAAACTACTTTATGTGCTTCTAATTTACTCTTATTTTATATGCCTTCATTGTCAATGAGTTTTCTATCAGATTGTCTCTTTTGATAAAAGGACTAAAGTAATGAAAAACTGTAAACCCCATAGTGCAACACTTTGCTACTATGTACTAAAAGGAATTGATCTGTATCTTATACTAATTTCATAAAATATCATGAATTGTAGCATAAGTGAACATCTGTAAATTAATATTTTTGCCTTTTGAAGGACTAACAGGAAAACTGTATCACACTTTCTTTAAAGAGGAAAAATATAATCAAATTAATGAAAGCTGTTAGAATTCTTGTAGAAATACATGAAATATGATTTTCTGCCCTTACTATCCAAGGTTCTTCTCATTTGGTCTTTTGATAAGTGACTATTGTTGGTTTATAAAATATATTGTGGTCAGGACAAGACTTTTAAAGGAAAAACCACATGATACTTAAGTGTGAAAAGTAGATGTACATTACTTATAGTCTTTGCTTATGACATAGCAGAGCACTGACATTACTTTAACTGCCTCTGTAACAATGCTGCTATGATACCATCAACAGAACCAAATGTTGGTAGCCCAGGTTCATGGATATCCTATTATAATGCCATTATGGTAGGAAAATGATTTTAGTGCAAGTTAATGGAAACCACATTACACTGGTAAGAGATTTTATTGTAAGTCTATGAAGACCACATTAGGATGGTCAAACAATTTCCCTATAAGTCTACAGAGGCTGCATTAATAATGCCATTATAAGAGCAAAACAATTTCAAGTAAACTCTATGGGGACTCATTTCACTGTCATGATGGTGGCAAAATGATTTTAGTATATGTTTACAGAGAACCCCTTACAATGCCATTATGACAGCATTACAATAGTAAAAAGAAATTATGGTGAGCCCATTATAATGCCATTATAATTCCATTACATTGGTTTAAAGATTTCAGAGTAGTCCTACAACAATACCACTGCAGTGGTAACTATTAGGTCATAGAAAATATCAGAGTATGTGACATTTAGAAATGAAAAATTATTGCTAAGTTTGGAAAAGTCAGATTCAAGCCCAGGATAGAACCAGCAACTAATAAAGTTTTGCTTTACTGAGATTGTGTAATTTTATGAAATTTTCTTTGCCTCCAGATTACCCAATCTGTCATCACTGCCAGAGGCTTTTGTGATTTAAACCCACAACCTCACCTCTAAAAGATAAATTATCTTTATTTCTTCTTATGTACTGCCACCACACATATCCTGGGGAATGTATCCTTCCTGTAGAATCTAGTTTCCTCATCATCTCGGTTCATCAAAGAGTATAGAAAATTAAGCCTCACCAAAAGGGAACTCTACGACATTGTTGGTGGGAGTGTAACCTTCTTCAACCACTCTGGAAAGCAGTATGGAAGTTCCTAAAAAGACTCACAAAGAGAGCCCTTATGACCCAGCAGTCCCACTTTTGGGTATATGCCCAAATGAAAACAAATTAGACCATACTAAAGCTACCAGCACAATTATGTTTATCACAGCATTATTCACCATAGCTAAGATATGGAACCAACCCAGATGCCCCTCAGTCGATGAATGGTTAAAGAAAATTATATGTATATGTATATATATGTATATATATGTACATATATATAAATTTCATGCCTCCATCAGAAAGAATGACAGAATGACACCACCCCATTTGAAAAGATTTGGAAAAAAAATCATATCAAGTGAAGTAAGCCAGTCCCAAAGAAATGTAGGCCCCATGGTCTCCCTTATTTGCAATAACTAGTATACTTATAGGATAATCTTATCAGATGAACTGAAAAGCTCAAATGCTATGTACATATGACCATATAAATTAATGCTAAGTGGACAAAAGACGTCTATCATTGTTGTTTGAAATGTACTAGGTGATTTTTAAAAAAAATTTCCTTTATATGTTCTTCCCCCTATGATATATCCCCTATTATCACTGTACTTTGGTTAGGTATCTTGTATATACATTTGTCTAATCTGGGGAGGGGAAGGGGAATAACGAAACTATGAAACAAGGACACAGGATGACCCATTGCAACAATGAGACCCATAGGACAGTATATTGGAAAACAACTTTACAACTTTGGGCAGGGGGGGGAGGGGAAGGGATAGTGGGACAACAACAAGGGAAGGGGTAACAATGAATGACAAGTAATGTGCTCATTGAATTACTCATGTAACTGTAACCCCTCTGTATGGCATCTTTACAATACATTTTTTTAATGGTGAAGATACCGTACAGAGGGGTTACAATTACATGATCAAGCATTGTTGCCTCCTCCTTTGTTTCCCTTTCCCATCCCGGCCATCTCCCCCTCCCTCGCGTTCCCCCCTCCTTCTGCCCTCCCCCCTCACGCCCCTCCACCCCCGCCAAAGTTCATTTTTCAACATAACGTCTTGTACATCTCATTGTTGCGATGGGTCTACCTGTATGCCTATTTAAACAATCAAATACAGTGAAAACAGGGGGGATATACTGTGGGGGAGGGACATAGAAAGCAACAAATAAATCATCTTATAAACATGTTAGAAACAATAGCAAGCAAGAAAAAAACATTTGAGTCCTTATCTTGGGGTTCATTTTGCCTAACATCAACTTATCTGACTGTTTCTGCTTGTCTCAGACATATACTAGTTATTGCAAATAAGGGAAATCATGGGACCTATGTTTCTTTGGGCCTGGCTTACTTCACTTAATATAATTTTTTCCAAGGCTTTCCATTTCCTAACAAATGGGGCAATGTCATTCATTCTGATGGAGGCATAGAATTCTATTGTATATATATTCCACATTTTCTTGATCCATTCATCTACTGAGGGTCATCTGGGTTGGTTCCATATCTTACCTATGGTAAATAATGCTGCAATAAACATAGTTGTGCTGGTAGCTTTAGTATGGTCTTGTTTGTGATCATTTGAGTAAATGCCCCAAAGTGGGATTGCTGGGGTATAGGGGAGCTCTATGTGGAGTCTTTTGAGAACCTCCATACTACTTTCCAAAGTGGTTGAACAAGTTTACACTCCAACTAACAACACAGAAACACAACAAATCAAAGAAAAGTTAGACAAATGGAATTGCATGAAATTGCATGGCAAAGGACATAGCTAGCAAGATCAATAGAAAGTCCAAAAATTGGGAGAAGATCTTCATTAGCTATACAATGGACAAGGGTCTCATATCTAAAATATACCTGAACTCAAAAAATTAAATCCCCCAACAACAAATCCTCAAAGAAACAAGTGGGCTAAAGACTTAAAGAGAAACTTCTCTAAAGAGGAAAGAAGTATGGCCAATAGATACATGAAGAAATGCTCAACCTCCCTAGCCATAACATTGAGATACAATATAATTTTTAAAAAATAAAGAAGAAAGAAAAGAAAAAGACAATTAAGCCTCAATGGGGAAATGATGGAGAACTCTGTGTTCCCAAAAGATTCTTTTACATCTATACAAATTTGTGAACTCTTTGCAGTTGATTGATTAAGTAATTTGTATTTGGTTAGTGTTGTGGAGTTTGATACTGCATCAGTCGTATCGTTTCATAAAGATTAATTTCATAATTCCTTACAATAGTTTATATCTCTATCTTAACACAACTGGTTGGTAAATACAGAATTCTGGTAGTGATTGAAAATATTTGAGAAAGATGAATAACAGTTGATGCATGGATACTTATATGGATAGTTACAATATATGCACAATGCCCCTTCAAAGATGTTTATGTTTTAATCTATAGAACCTAAAAAATGTTTACCTTTTCAGTAAAAGATAATTTACATATTTTGTTAAGATATGAATAATGACTGAAGAGATGATCCTAGACTATTAGGATACACTCAATATTATTGTCAAGTTTGAATAGAAGTGAGGAAGTAGAATCACTGACAAGTTCATGGAAATTTGGGAGGAGAGATTAGATGGAAGAGATCTTGAGTCAAGAAATGACAGTAATTTCTAGAAATTATCAGTAAGGAACTAGATCTTTCAGAAGAAAATTGTTCTGACATTTTGGATTTAACCCCTTAAAACACATTTCAGATCATAGGTAACTCTGTACTATAAGGGTACTTGGTTGCTTTAGTCCACTCATTATATAAACATATATAGGTGAACATATGTTACAAATGTGTTGAAAGAACCTAATATGGAATAAATTACCCAACAGTCAACAGCTATAGCACCTTTAGATTAACCAAGCTTCTTCTACTCAACAAATAAATATGGTGGGGGTTGCCAAGCCAAATCACTCATCTCCAAATTTAGATTCTAATAAGAATTCTCTGCTAAAAACTATTCAAGACATTCACAGACTTGCCCTGACTGTCAGTTCTACTTTCTTTCCTTTTTACTTTTCCATGTATCAGACATGTATCATACCTCTATTCTCCTGGGTTTTTCCATAAGATGGTAAATATTAATTGCCAACATCTCCCCCTCTCCCACCACCATAATGTTATTGAAATTGTTGCTTTCTTATTCTTAGTATTTGTTTTTTGGTCAGTCGTGGGGCTTGAACTCTGAGCTTGGGCGCTGTCCCTGTGCTCTTCAGCTCAAGGCGAGTGCTCTATCACTTGATCCACGGTGTCACTTCCTGTTTTCTGGTGGTTTATTGGAGATAAGAGTCTCATGGACTTTCCTGCCTGGGATGGCTCTGAACTGTGATCCTCAGATCTCAGCCTCTTGAGTAGCTAGGATTACAAGCATGAGCCGCTAGTGCCGAGATCATTCTTAACATTTTGAATTCTGTGTAAGGAATTCCTAAAACATAACCCTGGTCTGGATTCTGCCAGTATGTTCTCTCTCCCTCTAACCCTCACAGACTTGATTCACTGTCATAAAAATACCCGACTGACAAAAGTTATAATATAGAAGTTGAGTTTGAGATTGGTGTCCTACCACTTGTAGAGCACAGAGTACACCCATCCTGAGGAAAATGTAGAACATAGCTATAGCCCCTGGCATAAAGTGGCTGTCACGCTGCTTAGAACCTTTACTTGCCTGTGCTATCAGAAGGAATTTTTTTCTCATATGATAATTTAGGCATTTGAGAAATATAGAGTAGAAATTACTATCTCAGAAGCAGAATTGACCAGTTATTACTTGGTAACCCCTACTGTTAATGTAGAACTAAAAACAAATTAATATAAGCCTGTATGTGAGAACCATAGACTGTTTTCAGTGTCTTAGCAGAATTTTAAAGATCCAGAGTTTTAAAATGCTTCTACAAAGCAGCAGGACTATTATGCAGAATTGAAGACTTTGATTAGGAAAACTGGGAGCCTAAGACATAGTTGAGGACTTACATCCTGCCAAAACTTTACCTGTACATCCTTAAATCCTCCGTTTAGAGAGGTAAACCATTCCTCTCTAGCCTGAGCTAAATTTCTCCCATAAAGGAGATCTTGTTAGCCTTCTTCGTCATAGCACAGTGGTTTTCCCATCAAGAAAGCTCTGTCTCCTCTTTTCAGACAGGGTAAGGAATTAGGTGAAAGCCTAGCATATCCTGGAGATGTGCCATTCCTCTTAAGAAAGTTAGATATTAGGTAGTGAAAAGAATTAGTAAAGACAGACAGATAGAATCCAGAGAAGGGTTATATTTTAGGAATTCTTTACACAGTATTCAAAATGTTAAGATGGGAAAGCAACAACTTTAGTAACATGGTGATGGGGTGATGTTGGCAATTAATATCTACCAGGAGAACAGAGCAAACTGTTATGATGGTTTGTAAAATCTTTAATACAGAGGTGACTATTCTGAGTGAACTCCTGCCTGGGTTTGTCCAGGTAAAAAATAGAAGACCATACAACAGCTAAGAGAAGTTGTCAGGTTTTAATGGACATAGTTTGTGCCATCTGAAGTCTCAAAAGGGAATTTTGTTCTAAGAGGCCCTGAGAACTCAAACTTCCCATGGTCAACATATAATAATTAGATATATTATATGCATATACATACATATATATACACACACGATACTCTCACTAGTTATTCTATTGTGTCTCTACTTTTTAGACCTGGACTGAACTATGTTGAACTGTGTTGCTCTCAAAATACCATGCTGAGGTCCTAATCCAAAGAATTTAAAAGTTAGAGCCAATTTGGAAATTAGATCTTTACAGAAGTAATCAAGTTAAGTGAAGTCATTAAGTTCGGCCCTATTCCAATATGACTGCAAATTACTAAATGCTAGGAAGAGACAAGGAAAGATCCTATATAGGTTTCAGAGCATGATACTGCTGACAACAAGCCATCCTATTTGTGGTACTTTGTTACAGAAACCCTAGGAAACTAATACAGAGAAACATTCATTATGGCTGGCTTAGCAGCTGCGGTAATCATGAATCCCTGAAGAAACGAAGACCAGGTGGCACAACTTATGTGCCAGAAGCAAGGGAAGTGAAATTTTCATAGGCAGTCAGCAATATTATAGAAGCAGTGAAGGGAATTCAATCTTTAGGAAGCTATGGATTGGTTGACTATGAAGCACCAAGTGGAGATGGTTTCTTAATGAGAGAAAAAGAATGGCAGCCAATGAAGGTCCAGCTTAATATCTAAAATCAGAGTATGACTAAAAATCAGGAAACTCCCAAAACCTCACAACTACTTCCTTAGTTCCTAATCTAAGCCAGATTTCAGATCTAGAATTTATTCACTGAAAAAATGTACCAGTTTCTGGGACAATAGACATGGAACCTTATGGCAAATATAAATTCCTATTCCTTCCCCTCAAAGAGATCTATGGCCATTAACTCAGGTAAATGTAAACTGTAGAAAAGAAAAAAATACCTAGACATTTCTGAGTATTATTGAACATTGATATCCAGAAAATAAAAAATCATCATGGGTTTTCAAGGTAAAAAAATGGAATCTTAAGTCAAGGACTGGCTTAAATATATTTGGTAGGTGTTTCCTTGGTTTCCAAGTATCTTACTGTAACTGACACACTTGGCTGAGTCCATGTAAGACAAGAAATTACATTTATATTACAGGGATGGCAATAATTATTGCTACTATTAAACATCCTAAGAATATAAGAATTATGGGATCTAGTATACTGCATTTAATTTTTCACACAGCATTTAATGTCTCAATCTATCCCCTTTAAGGATGAGGTACATCCCCAAAATCATTGTAGACTACCACAAGCCCTGTACCAATTAGCAATCCTGACTGCAGCTGTTGTACCATATATAGCACCACTGCAGAATAGATTAAACAAGCATTGGATGCATATATGCTACAATAGATTTGACAAATGTATTTCTTTCTTCTCATCTGAAAGGGAACCAAAAAATGCATTCACATAGAACTCATGGCAACATTCATTTATGATTTTCCCCGCTGTTATCACTCTCACTCGCTGACCTACTTCTACTAGCAATATATTGTGTCATGAAAACAATGACTGATAGAAGACTCGTCTGCTTTATCAAGCTGATTGGGCAGAATTAGAAAAGATGGATTAATAGGCAGAGAGCCTTGGTAACATCGTACTGTTCCAAAGAGTGAGAGAGGCCCCTGTAACTGATTCTGAGACATTGCCACTTTGGTGATGCTCCTAGAGGTCTCAGGTATCTACCCTTAGACTGCCACAAGCCAGATACTAGTCCTTATACTGCATGACACAGGAACAACTGTCAGGAAAAGGGCTAGAAGCAGTTCCAGGCTGCAGTGCCAGCTGCTTTGCCTTTGGGACTTGGGATTATGTACAGTTATAGTGTTGGAAGTAACTGCAGTATGACCAGTATGACTGGTCAGTAGGTTAAAAAAATAAGTAAATTCAGTAGAGAGAGAGTGAGAACTCAATAAATATCATTTATTGAAAAAAATGAAAACAATAATATATCTAATGTCAAGAATATGCTAAAGGGCTACGATGGTGGCTCAGTGGTAGAGTGCTTGCCTTGCATGTAAGAGGCCCTGGTTGCAATTCCTCAGCACCACTTAAACAGAAAAAGCCAGAAATAGTGCTGTGGTTCAAGTGGTAGAGCGCTCACCTTGAGCTGAAAGCTGAGTGACAATGCCCAAGCCCAGAGTTCAGGCCCAACAACAGAAAAAAAATATATACCTTTAAAATAATCCATGAAAGAACTTCCAAGAGAAAATAAAACATCAAAATAAATGCAATTAAATAATGGTAGAAAATTTACTTAAAGATATATTTGAAGATCATATTATACATTCTCTGAAACTAAAGTGTGGAAGTACTCAATATCAATCATGTGGGGTTATTAAAAGTAGAATAGTAATAGTTGTAGGTTATGTTGGCTTTTTTTTCCAAATTCAACTCAATGAAGAATATAGGAAAACCATGTTAAAAACCACAAACTCATCTCTGGAATTATGTAAAACCAAAGCCTTGTTATTTATCAACATTTGTTAGTAATTCTCTCTTAATGAGTCTGGGTAGAATAGAATGTTAGCATAAAGCAAGGCAAATATATCCCTGTGGAAATAGGTCAGATTTGAAAATTTTACTACAATGTTCTAGACAAGTATTCAATGCAAATTTCTGTTACATTCTTCCTCACGTATAAAAAGTAAGTCATCATATAGCATTTATGCAACCCCCTTCAAATGTTCCAAAGCATACTTTGCATGTGTATAGTTTGATGAATCTGCAAGAAGTTGTTTTAATCTTTTCCCTCTATTAGTGACTATGAATAATTTCAGGGCTATTTTATTCATATGTTTCTAATACATTTGCAATTAAAATGATTTAAAAAATAACTTTTGAAGCTTTCAGATTTTCTCCCATGAAGAAAGGGAGTTTATTCCTTGCCAAGACTGAACTTTAATATTTAAAAGTTTAAGATAATTTGATATTTTAACCATAAACAAAATGTTCGGGGCTCTAAAGAGAAATTCTCAGATTTTCTGTGTCATACCTGTTAACTTCCAGGGTCATGATATGGGTTGAAACCAACAAATCCAAATCTTTCTAAAGATATTATATTATTGAATTTAGTGAAGATGTGGGCTAACTTGATGATGCAATAGGTGAAAATGTATGTTTCTATAAAACAGACTGGCCACTGACCTTGCTTTTAATTACTTCTGAGCTCTGCCTATTGGTAAGACTGAAGTTCATATATATTTCAAAGTCATGTAGACTTCCACCAAACCACCTAGAGAAGTGAGATGATATTCAACAGAAAGATTTTTAGAGTTATGTTTACATACACTTTTTACAATTGTGAGTCCAATATTATACTACTTAAATAAATGTGAAGCTCAAGTGCACTTTCTTTCTTTTTTATGAAAGAAACTGAGTACATTTCTGAAAAATGGTCAGATGAGCTTCTGATTTGAAGCTGGATTCAGTCCTCAGCTCATCTATCCCAGGAAATGTATACTTGTAAAGCTTGTGCACTTTGCCCTTCTGTGTGGCATTTATTTTTCTGACTTTTCCAGGGCAGCAAAAGGTACAGAAGTGGTCTGTTGCCCTGGAAACTACACAGTGGCCTGACACAGGACTTTTCTTGACCTGACTCTGGTGGTGGACAAACCCTACTTGACTGCTGTCATTATTAAATTTAAGGGAAGAAAATAGTAACCATTAAGTGCCTCAAAAAATGCCCTACTGTTTATAGCCACTTCTGCTCTCCAAGTTGCTTTAAAGTCCAGAGTGGAGACAAAGTCTGCCTTCATTTTATACATCGCAACAACAGCTACTAACAGATGAAAGGGAGGGCAAGAAATGTGATGGAAAGGACACTGGATTAAAAGTCTTAAGGTTTGGTTTTAGCCACAAACCAATTGTGTAACCTTTAGCAAGTCACATAAATTAAGCCATTCTCAGTGTTCTCATTAAAAAAAATGGCCTGGGTATCTTTTGGTTTTCTTATGTCTGTATAAAAGCATTGTTCTGCATTTCTAACTGGTTGCAAGGGGATCAGAGGAGTTACAGAATATGTCTACTAATGTATAGATGATTTTCAGGGAAAGGTTAGAGTATGCACATGTCCTGCTGAAACTTTTATTTCATCTAATTTCCTGGTGTAATCCCAGGAAAAGTAAATGGAGGCTTCCAGGTACAGAGATGCATGAGCTGTGACAGGTCACCCAGGGAAAGGGCCCTGATTATTTTGACAGAGACCATAGTAGTGGTGGGGAAACAGAGTCCAGTTAGTGCATCTCACGTCATGCATGAAAGACTGGTTGTGCATTTATACTTAAAAGAGCTGACTCAGGAGTGCTGTGACAGCCTTTAACTTAGAATTCTCATGTTTTTCTGGATTTCTGTCTCCTTCTTAATGGTATTTTAATGCAGTTTTTGTGTTCAATTATAATAGTGTTGCTAAATACAGTAGGTCTGATTCCACAGAAGAAGAATAGTTTTTTCAAAATCAGCATTTTCTTGCTGATTTGCCAGCTGTTTCAATAAAAACTCATCTCTAACTTCAAATGAGGATATTGCACTCTTACTAAATATAAATGCATTCCACAGCTACTGTATTCCATCTCTTGCATTCTACTTAAAACCAAACACAAAATCTGCATTAGGAGAGAATCCCGTCTTAGCTCTGCATAGGTGATATTGATGACTCAGGTGTCCTAACAAGGAATCAATAGCTGTTTTCACACATGCCTTACTAATACAGGTATCTAAATCTGAGTAAGTGAACTACTCCCTCCTTGGATGGTTTTGCCTTCACTTAACATTTCTGTTTCTAAACTACAGAAATTTAGTAATAGTGATAGCATAAATTTATAATAATGAATGCCAAATCTGCCTCATATCTCTTTTTTTTAAAAAAGAACAAAACTTGGATTCTTTTCATGATCAAATATGCAATTAACTGCAAGCATAAATTTTGAGTTTGGACATAATAGAACAATAAGATAAATGGATTCAGTGCATTCCTAAAATATGCCATAATGGCAATGTGGAGTATACTCTATAAATTGTATACTATTTACACGAATATTCCAAGAGCCCAGGCTGTGGACAAGTGGGAATGTAGACTATATTTTCAGCTGCACATTGTTTTTCTCACAGTCCTCATTGAATTGTATGTGTGCATTTTTCTTATTTTTTTAATCAGAATTACAAAAAATACAGGCAATTAAGTCTTTCAATATCGTCTAACAATAGTGAAAAGGCAGCTAAGTAATTGCAGTAAGCATATTTGTTGGTGTTTGCCTTTAGAAAAATACTAGTTGGTCTTTTATTTGACAGAAACTTAAGCTGAAGAATTGTTACAGAAACAAATACAATTGGATTCAAAGCAAAGTTGCTTCACTTAAAAAAAAAAAACAAAAAAACCCCAAACTCTCTTTTTTTGTGCTTTTGAGGACACATTTCTATCCAGTAGATAAGTCTGACCAATTATAGGAAAGTATAAATCTCTGGGATCATAGGAAGCAGGTCCCCAGCAATTGCTCTTGGGTTTAATCAAAACCTTCTGTGGTACTAGGTCTCTATTGCCACAGGGTTGACTATTTTCCAATCAAACTATTTTCCTTCCACTCTCAAAAGATGAGAAAAAGGTGGGTCCCTAAGTTCACTGAGCCAGTGGCCTACACTTTCAGACATGTGGGTGGCCAGGAGCAAGTGGCCAGAAAACACTGTTACTTGGTAACAAGCTGTTTGTACAAAGTGACATTGGTGGCCCACCCTGAGTTCTGAAGACACAGAATATCTACACATAAACCCCATCAGAGGGACTAAGTATGCTGAATGGAAACAACCAGGTATTGACTAGATTTGGCCACTTTGGGCTGTTGGTTTTTGTCAACAGAACTGGCCATTTAAATGAATTCAATCATTTTAAAAATCAGTTTGTGGATGCAGACACAGCCACAGTCTAACATAGTTGACGTTCTTTCCCTTGCAGCTGGAATTAAAAATTAGATACTTTTTTAGACTCTCAGCCATTCTGAGCCCATTTTCTTTGCATACTTTATGGTTTGAGAGTTCTGAAATAAATCTTATATGCAAAGTTTGATTTAAAATGTTTTAAGTCAATGCAATTGGAATTGTTTACAGCCTTTTCTGGGACTTTTATCGGATGATCATCATACTTACATTAAATCATCCACTTTTGGAGATGTTCTGAGGTTTAACTTGGGGTATATACATCAAAATTCTAGTGTGGTAAAATTTTCACACCTCATCCAGAAATTTTGGTACTACAAATGAAGGCTGCAGTTTGAAGATGAGCTATCTTTCTTACAGTTAAAAATGTTTACAGGACTAGAGTTTTTAAATGATTCCCCTGTTTAGCTATCTGGCGTGTAAGTTTCTTATTCTCCTTATCAGAATGGAAGCTCTGTGGGAAAAGGGACATTGTGTTTCTACTAAATCATGCACATTGCCACAGTGTTGCTTGTCATGTAACATGCTTTCCTGAAGCAAGATAGTTCATAAAATTTTATTATGAATTCGGCACCATGACCCATGCCTGCAATCTTAGCTACACAGAAGGCTGATATCTGAGGATCACAGTTTGAAGCCAGCCAGGAAAGAAAAGTCTAAGATTTTATCTCTGTCAAAATAACCAAAAGCCAGAAATGGAGCTGTAGTTCAAGTGGTAGAGCACTAACCTCCAGAACAAAAGCACAGGGACAGCATCTAAGCTTTTAGTTCAAATCCCAGGACTGGCAATAAACCAAAATCCATTATTTACATAGTGCATTACAAATGTCATGGAAGATTTTGGGGCCATCAAGCAGAATATAGGCAGTTTGACATAGAATGAAAAGAGAGAGATTGTTTCATGGTATTATTAAATGATGCTCGGTTAACTGTTGTCCACTTCTCTCAACAAATGTGAAAATGTTTATATAAAACATAATAAGAAAGCACAAATAAGACTTTTTCTGCCCAGACTCCAAAATAGGTAAATTACATAAAAATATCCCATAGTATATGATGATATTAGGATAAAAATAGAACAATGGCTGCAAGAGGCAACCAGATCTTGAAGCATCCTGTGAACTCAGTTTTAGAAAATACACTTTAATTTGAAGAGAACAAAATTAACAAAAGTTTGTTGATCTAGTTGTTGGAAAGATTGTGGATGGAAAATATAAGTAGATCAACTTATAAGAACCATAGATATAATCCCCTTGGAAATGATGTGGATTTAAACAACATAAGTAGTTTGGAGCTGAAGAGACTTAAATGGGTTTGAAAGATAGTAAGGAAGCAGAATAGAAAGAGTTGAGATGTGTGGGCTTAGGGGAGAGGAACGAATGTGTAGTGATAAGGGTCATTTCCAAAATGTGCTTTGATACCACACAACAAGATAGAAAACAAAAGTGGAAACGGTAGCAGGGAGATGGAGCTTTTGATGAATCATTAATTTGGAGCAGTTTGAGACAGATGCCAGTGTCACATTAGCATAGAAGTGCACAGTAGAGAGATACATGATGCTGAGCTGAGGGATGAGGGGTGAAATGAGGTAGGAACTCATCAACGTGGAGATGGAAGGAAGGTCAGCAGGGAGGATGAGAACATGATTACAGATCTGAAGACAGACCCTGACAAAGCACCAGAAAAAGAAGACAGCTGAATGAGAATGATCTGAAGTGCAAGTCTAGGCAACTGTGCAGGAAGCAAGAAGAGAACATATTTTAAGGGTAATATAGACACACTCTAAAGTGACATCAAATCAGATAAGATAAAGACAGAAAAATAATTAGTAAAAATAGAAAGGTTATATCACACTTGGTGATTAGGTAGTTATTCATCAGCAATGCAGAAACAGAATTGGGTAGTCACTGGCCTGGGGAAAAAATAGGATAGTATATGAAAGAAAGACTCCTGATTATAGATATAATGAGAGCAGAAAAGACATTCAGAAGAGCAAAAGTCATGAGAGATTTACAGGACAGCATTTTCAATTTTATCCTTGGCTATTTGTTTACTTGTTATTTTGTTGAATAACAAGAAGAGCCTAAAATACAAATAGGGCTTCTGAGTAGGTAGAAGTTGATGGTATCCAGGCTAGTTGGGAAGAGCTCTAAAAGAGGCAACTTTTTGTGGGAGATGTTAGGGAAGCGGTGAAGTGAGCACAGATGAAATTTTTGTCAGTGGTGGGCCTTGTGACTTCCATTTTGTCTTTGAAATTGGGCTGATGAAGAGGTATCGGTGTTTCCCAGCTTAAATAATATTGTTTTCATTTAGTCCTAGACCACTGACATTTTGACTTGCAAGAAATGTAGGCATGTACTATTAAGCCTTGCTTGGAACTTTGTTTTATCTGGCAAATACTTGATAAATAATATCTCAGGCACTATTCCTTTTTTTTTTATTTGTGAACATACTGTACAGAAGGGTTACAATTACATGGGCAGGATAATGCGTACATTTCTTACCAAGCATTGCAGCCTCCTCCTTGGGTTTACCCTTCACATCCCTTCCCAGCCTCCCCCCTCCCCCCAATCCCAACCCTTCTCCTTCCCCCGCCCTTCCCCCCGCCCAACCGACATTGTAAAGCTCGTTTTGGACATGACAACTTGTACTTCTCGTTGTTGCATCAGGTCCACCTGTATCCTTAAACACAAGTTATACTGACATCAAATATAGTGAAAGCAGGGGTTATACTGTGGGGGAGGGACATACAAAGCAACAAAGAGATAGTCTTATAAATG
Source organism: Dipodomys ordii (assembly GCF_000151885.1). Taxonomy (NCBI): domain Eukaryota; kingdom Metazoa; phylum Chordata; class Mammalia; order Rodentia; family Heteromyidae; genus Dipodomys; species Dipodomys ordii. The sequence continues at coordinate 2,228,738 of NW_012267244.1, read as the reverse complement.
CGTTAGAAACACATGCATGAAAGAAAAAACATTAAAATACATATCTAAGGGTTCATTTTCCTGACATCACATTATCTGACCTTTTCCGCTTGACTCATACATATACTAGATATTGCAAATAAGGCAAACCATGGGACCTATGTTTCTTTGGGCCTGGCTTACTTCACTTAATATAATTTTTTCCAAGTTTTTCCATTTCCTAACAAATGGGGCAATGTCATTCTTTCTGATGGAGGCATAGAATTCCATTGTGTATATATACCACATTTTCTTGATCCATTCATCTACTGAGGGGCATCTGGGTTGGTTCCATATCTTAGCTATGGTAAATAATGCTGCAATAAACATAGTTGTGCTGGTAGCTTTAGTGTGGTCTTGTTTGTGATCATTTGGGTAAATGCCCAAAAGTGGGATTGCTGGCTCATAGGGGAGTTCTATGTGAAGTCTTTTGAGGAACCTCCATACTGCTTTCCAAAGTGGTTGAACAAGTTTACATTCCCACCAACAATGAAGTAAGGTCCTTTCTGTCCACATCCCCTCCAGCGTCTGCTGTTGTTAGAGTTCTTGATTTTTGCCGTTCTAACTGGAGTGAGATGGTATCTCAATGTTGTTTTGATTTGCATTTCTTTTATGGCTAGGGATGTTGAACATTTCTTCATGTGTTTATTGGCCATCCTTCTTTCTTCTTCAGAGAAGTTTCTCTTTAAGTCTTTTGCCCACTTATTTATTGGGCAGTTGTTTCTTTGAGGATTTGTTGTTGGGGGGTTTAATTTTTTGAGTTCCAAGTATATTTTAGATATGAGACCCTTGTCCGTTGTATGGCTAGTAAAGATCTTCTCCCAATCCGTGGGCTTTCTATTGTTCTTGCTAGCTATGTCATTTGCCCTGCAGAAGCTCTGCAACTTTATGCAGTCCCATTTGTCCAACCTTTCTTTGATTTGTTGTGTTTCCGGGTCTCTATTCAGAAAATTTCGGCCTGAGCCTAGGAGACCTAGGGTTTCTCCTATTCCATCCTGTAATGTTTTCAGAGTGTCTGCTTTGACTTCAAGGTCTTTGATCCATTTGGAGTTGATTCTGGTGCAGGGTGATATATAAGGATCTAGCTTTAGTTTTCTACATGTAGTTAACCAATTTTGCCAGCACCATTTACTAAAGAGATTGTCTTTCTTCCATTCTATTGTTTTAGCTCCCTTATCGAAGATTAGATGGCTATAGGTCTGTAGGTTCATTTCTGGGTTTTCAATTCTATTCCATTGGTCCTGAAGTCTGTTCTTATGCCAATACCAAGCTGTTTTGATTATTATGGCTTTATAGTAGAGTTTGAAATTTGGTATTGATATTCCTCCAGCAGTGTTCTTTCTGTTGAGGAGCGTTTTTGCTATTCGGGGTCTTTTATTGTTCCATATGAGTTTTTGGATCTCTGGCACTATTCTTGATGCTAAGGAATACCGGGACAATTCCTTAAGCTTTTTGAGATTATATGTTCGTGTGAAGAAATATAAATTATATATAATATATATATATGATATATATTATATACATATATCATATATATTATGTATATGATATATATCATATATATTATGTATATGATATATATGATATATATTTTATACCATATATATTTATATATATATAAAAATGATAAATATGATTGGAGCTCATCCTTCTAATATATCACCTGCTGTATCTCTGTGTTTAATTTTCTTCTTTGGTTATTCAACAAAGCAGTTTTATGAATACAGTGTGCCTTGATCAGTGACTCCCCTTTCAACATTTTCACCCATCCCTCTGGAGTTAGCCTTCTACAAGAAAACTCACTATATACATTTCTGACTGTCTCCAAGCTCATATTTTGTAACACGGTATTTAAGGTTATGAACCAACTGTTGTTGTGCTCAAATATTAAGCTATATCCTATGCCATCTTTTGGCATATGAAATTTTATTTCTATGAAATTATTTACCTAATGTTCATATATGTTCACAATATATGAACCTCTAACGTGTTATTTTATCAATGTACATCACAGCCTTTCTAGCCCATATTCTGGGTTAATACTTAGCAAGATTTAGTGATTTAACTCCTGCCAGCTTCTCTGAAGAGTTTCTGATGCTCACTTGCATGGGGAATATGAGAGATCACAATCTTCAATAATAGTGTCCCCTACTTATTCTGTCATTCTAGATGTGGTCTTGTATTGAAATGCTTGTTACAAAGTTACTTTTCTTAATAATATGCAGGGATCATTTCTGTGTGATCTATATTTAACAATGCAGTTGTTATAAGATATATACTACTTTATTATACATTGGATGATTTACCAGGCATCAGTAGCTCATACCTATAATGCTACCTATTTGGGATGCTGAAAATGGGAGGATTATGGTTCTAGATCAGCCAACTAGAAACCTCAAAAAAATCCTCCACCCTCCTGAAGGGAAACTTGTAGTGTGTACCTATTATTCAAGTAATATGGTAAGCCAAAGTAAGTAGATAGTGGCTGATATATACATATACATATATATGTATATGTATGTACACACACACACACACACACACACATACACACACACACATTTTGGTGGGAATTAAGTTGTCATCCTAAAAAATAACCAATGAAAAACAGGGCTTGAGGCATGGCTCAGCAGTATTGTACCAAGACTACTAAGGTTCTGAGACAAAACAAAAACAAAAACACTACTGCCAAAAATTTTACTCAGATTTTCTCATTTTGACACTTATGTATTTCACTTATTCCTCACAAGAACCATGGGAAGTAGATGTTATTTATACATAAGGAAAATGAGAAGCAGAAATTAAAAATCTCTCTTGCAATCTGAAATTCAAGACCCAGTCTCTCTCTCTGTATATTGTTATCCATTATATTTTACTAAGGACTTTCTCTCAAAAACAAACAAAAAATAAGTGAACAGTTTGATCACTGCATGATTGATGGAGAATATCATATTGGCAGTTGATTATTTCTCATCCTCATCTGAACTGCATTCAGATTTTCTTTCGAGGTTAAAATAGTCATATGTTCAATTCTTATATTTAAACCCCTCTTTGGAGCAATCACTTCTACACATTTTTTGTGGATAGCTATTTATTATGTTTAAATCAAACTAAGTATTTTGACATGAAATAATTTTAAACCACATTCATTTTCAAATAAAGTATATATTTCTTAACAGGCAGACACATTTAACTGTAGACACAAAATTATTACTAAATAAGGGTAGAGGCATGTGTTTGAACAGGGAAGTTTTTATATATTTCAAGTCACAATGTTCCTTCATAAGATCATTGAATAATTGCACATAAATACCAGTCTGTATAATTACATTCATAATTCTCACTTCACATGCTAGAAATAGGTTTAATAACTTTTGGTAGGTGTATATGTGTCATCCTGGGGCTAGAACTCAGGGCCTTGGTGCTGCTTCTGAGCTTTTTTTGGCTCAAAGCTAATGTTCTACCATTTGAACCACAGCTCTACTTCTGACTTTGTGATTGTTTTTTTTTATTTTTTTATTGTGAAAATACTGTACAGAGGGATTACAATTACATGAGCAAGGTAATGAGAGTACATTTCTTATCAAGCATTGTTGCCTCCTTTTTCTCTTACCATCCCTTCCCTCCCATGTCCACAACTACACCCCCCACCCCCGCCTAAAGTATAAAGTTCCTTGTTCAACAGTGTCTCCTACATCTCATTGTTACAATTGGTCAACCTATATCCCCATTTAAATATTTTGTTTTTTGTTTTTCTTTGAAATAAGAGTATCACTGCATTTGCTGCCCAGGCTGGTTTCAGACCACTATATTAGATCTCAGGCTCTTACATAGCTAGGATTACAAGTGTGGTAGACCACCCATGTCTGGCTTTTAGTATATTTTTTTAAAAATTAAGATACTATATTTATGAAATATTCAATTCAGTTTTATTTTAGTTATCCTTTATGTAAGGTGTATCTGGGTATAATCTTACATGTAAGAATAATGTAAAACTTCCTATAGATTGTGTATTCTCATCTTGACCCTAGAAGGTGGTTTTGTTTTAAATCCAATGTGTTAAAGTAATGTGCTTTCATCAGGGGCTTGGATCCTGAGGGTTTAACCTAGTTCATTATAATTAATAAATTAAAGCTGAATGGGCTTTCCTGAGGTAGGACGCAGTGGCTGGAAATAGATTACTAGACATATGCCCTTGAAGAATGTCTTGTTCTTGGTTCTGTATGTCCATGCTTTCTGGCTGTCATGAGTTGAGAAGTCTGCAGCTCTAGCCCCCTCCTCCATGTCCAATGCAGTCACTCAACCATGGCTGGGTCTCTGAAACTATATGCAAAAACAAATCTTTCCTCCTCTTTAATTTGATTCTATTGGGATGTCTTGTCACAGTGAGGAAAGGTTGAATAGCACTATAGGTAAGACTGAATTTCAGTGAATTGTTGGTTGGAAATGCTTTCAAAAGCAGAACGATATTCAGGTAACCATCAAGTCTATTCAGTGAAAGCGTCGAATCCTAGCCACTAGACCATCAGGGAACTAAATGAACTCTACAACTTCAGAGACTGGGAGAGGTAGAGGAGGGAAGGGATGGTAGGAGAAAAACAAAGGAGGGGGTAACAATGCTCAATGGGAAATGTACTCATTACCTTACTCCTGTAATTGTAACCCCTCAGTACAGCATCTTTACAATAAAATAAAATTTAAAAATCTATTCAGAAAATAAATCTCATTCATTTAAAAAGTAAACATGACATGAAAAGGGAAAAAATCATTTCTGACATGGACACCTCAGGTGTAGACACTAATCTCTAGAAGCGGGACCTGCTGTGACTATTTTAAGCATGGATACTAAGTGTGCACTGGTCTTGAATGGAGAAATCTAAAAACAGAAAACAACATTCTATTCCTCTTAAATTTATTAGTTAGTGTCACTAATTGTACTTATTATTGAAGAGAGTTTATTATCTAATATATATTTTATCCTTTTGATAAAGGATAGTGCTTACATTCTAAGGTTACATTCTGCTCATCTTTGTAAGCAACTTACATATCATAATGTTCTCTCCAAAAGAAATGATTTTTGGGGAGAGAAGGGATGGTAGGGGATAAACAAAGGAGAGGTAACAATGCTCTATCACTCATTGCCTTGCTCATGTAAATGTAACCCTTCTGCACAGTATTTTTACAACAAAAATGTACAAAAAAAGAAATGATTTGTTGATGTGTAAATAATTTAATGAGTAAGCGAATGTGTATCTTTACTAGTGTGGTCACTAGATTTGCTAGACTCAAGTCTAATTAGTAACTAAGCACGCTGAAAGCCTGAGCATGGTAGTTTTGAGTAACAACTCCAAAGCAAATAGTATTGTAGAACATTTTTTCAGGGTGACTCCGCATCAACCATGCCCTTCCTCTGGGAATTTTCCTGGGAGGTCCTTTCTAGTTGTCTTATTCATAATACAGCTTTGTAAGCTTGTGAATTGGTCTCCAAAATTAATCTGAAGTTTTCACCTGATTTGAACTGATCCAATCAGACTTTTGCTTTCTGGATATTTCTTTGGAATCTGTAAGTGGAGAGTCACTTTGGTACTTTGTTAATAAAATAGTACCATAGAGAAATTCCTTAGGACTATGCTACAATTTAGTTCTTCCTTTGTAAGATCTTTGTTGTTTTTTTTTTTATTTTAAAAGCTGTTTTTCTGTTCTACATGCACATTTTCTCTTCAGCTAGCTAGAGGATTTTTTAATGCCTTCTGAAAGAATTGTAACTGTTATATATGAGGAATGAGTCTCCACCCTTTCTCTCTTCTCCTTCCCTGTGGAAAGCTGGCTGGTGTGCTTTGTATGTGATGTTCTCTGTGTGAAGAGCTCTCATTTTTATATCTGGTTAAACTTTCAAGGTAAATTGTTAGGCTATGAATGGCATAGGTATATTCATTCTGGAAATTTAAAAATATTAGGATGGTGGTAAGGTCAAAGATCTAAAGAGAGATTGTCATTCACTAAGAAAAAAATGTTTGACAAGGAAGCCTAAGTCTTATTGTGATTTTTTTTTTTGGTTACCATTTTCATCCAGAGATTTAAAAAAGAGCCCAGTTCTTTTGCAATTTTTTTTCACTATTCCCTCAGGGAGAACAATCTGTTTCCTCTGAATTTCTGTTACCCTGTATTTTACCCTGCTTTTATAATGCTCTTGGAAGTTGTTTCACTTACATAAGATAGAAGTAAATGTGGGATAGGCCTTTAACTTCAAACACCAGCACAAGAACAAAAACATGTCAGTAACAGGCTGAAGTTTTCAGATATCCTACATGAATTAAAAATAAATGCTGCATAATACACTATAAAATTAAGCTACCTCTTATTTAGTAAAATGGAAAAACAATATTGAATACTATCATTAGGAAGAAAGAATTTTGCAAGGTAAGTTTGCATGTCATACAGAGATGTAATACAGAGATTAGTTGTCCATTTTATATTTATTGGCTAGGAATTCAGAATGTGTTGACCTATATTAAATAGTCTTTAAAGTTCTTGTGAATTGCACATTTAATTTTGACAGTGTGATAATTAGGAAAAAGAAATACTACACTTTGGTAGTATAGCTAAGATCATTATTTCTCCAATCTGGTCTATTCACCCTTCATGAATTACTATCATGCCCTAAACATGAAAAGAACAACAGGTAGCACATGCTTTTAGTATTCAACTCATATAAATTGCTTCATAATTAGTGTTGCAAGACTTTATTAAATTGTGTAATTTATTAGCTGAGCCTTCAAATATTATCTTCCCTGATTACCAAGAGTAAAGCTCACAGCTAAATCCTTTGACGAAATCCTTTGTTCGAGAATAGACTGCCCAAGTCCCTTTAAAGTTTATTTTCATTCTGTACTACTTGAAATAGAGACAAAATAAAGAATATCAGACTCTATTCATGAAAATATGAATCATCACATTCCGTTAGATATTGTGATGATTCAGAAACATACCCTTCAAGTATAAAAGTCAGAAAAGTGGTTTCTAAAACATCAAATTTTATGCAGTACATTTATGTAAATGCACTGGAAGCAGTATAATTGATAACAACAAACAAAAAAGAAAAATAACTACTTCTCCTTTTGTTAATGAGCAGCCATGAAAAATGCAACATTAATCTGTTTACTCTGACCAGAATATATATTGAAAGTGGGACTATACACATTAATGGCTCCCAGATCTTAGACCCTGCCCATGTAAGACTTACAACCTAGTAGGAAGTGATTGTAATCTAATACATGGCAGGACTGAGAAAAAGCCAAAATACTGTAGCAAACACTGGCTCTTGGGATTCACTGAAAGGGAGAAATGCTTTTAAAATGACGTTTTAAGTAGAAATATTTTTAGCATTGATTCAATTCTTCAAATTTGCTTTGCTACTTAAACCCCTCATGTTTCATTACTTTGGGCTATTTTAAAACCCAAAGAGATCTTTCAGTTCATTTCTGATCAAATGTGAAATCTTGTTCTTTGATAATTTTTCTACCCTGTGCTGAGATTGCAAGGAAGCTAGTTAGTGGCCTTGCAATTATTATGCCTGCCACCTTATCTCATTAGCACTTGCTTCACTACATACAAAGAAGGCAGTTCAAAGTTAAATGTCATCCTGTGGCTTGGGTTATTGAAGATTGGTAACCTGAAGGCACATGAATAGGTCTGTCAGCTCTAGAAAAGCAGCCTGTTGATTCAGGATATGGTCCCAGAGACAGGGAGACGCAGACCGTATTTATAATTCTTGCCTCCCACACACCTAGCCAAAGCTTTTAAGACTTTCTGATGCTACTCTCCCATGACTCAGGCTGTTTTCTGCTTGTAATGTGACCAGGTTTAGAAGCTGTCTTTCTCAGGCCCTGTGGGAACTGCCTGTATATAGTCCACTCATAAGCAGGATTTACAAAATAATACATAATACTATAATTCAGCTCTTCAGTGTGTCTTATGGACTTTGAAGGTATAGTTCAGAAACCAAGAAATTAGGATTTTACATTATATTTCTTTAGTTTAACAATATATTAAGTGTTGTGTCCTCATTTTCACTATACATTTGCTTTCATTTAAAAAATATGGGTGATTTTACTTTTAATCAGATAATTATAACAATCATGTTTCATGTAATAGCTTACTTATAGCCTTCCAAAAGAAGTTAAGTCTATATAAAATATGCAGCCTTTCTGGGACTATTAAGCATGTATAAGAGTAGGGCTTTTTGTATTTATACATACTTGATTCTCTGAGGAATCATCAAATGACAAACAAAACTGCTAATTATTGTATTAACGATATCTTTAGAATGTTCCATTAAGAAGATTGATTAAATGAAAATATATTTACTCATAAAAGGAGCTTTAGAAATATACAGGAAGCCTATGAAGAAGTTCTAATCATGTAAATTTTAAGCTGTTAGATTATAGCAACATTATTTTTGTTACTGTATAGAAGAAAGTTCGGATCATTCCTCTATTCAGGAAGGGAACAGGGTCCAACAGAAGTCAAATATAGTTTTGTGGGAATAAAACCCTAAAAGGAGATAGAGGAAGCAATTGACATTGAGATGTCAATATTCAGCCTATAAGAAGTATTGCATTTAGGTCTATTAAAGAAGTCACAGAGATTTCTCCTACTGTCAACACTTAGAGATCACACTCTTATATTTACTTGATGAGTGGTGTGGTATTCTTCCAATGAATGCCTTTCTTACTTAAGACAGGGAAAAGAGAAGAAGTTAAAAATACATGGCAGGAGTAAAGCAAAACCATTTATAACTTTCACCTAGTAATTCCACCTCTACAAATTTTCTTAAGAAATGTATTAGACATCCATGGGTAATATAATGTACACGCAATTACTGTGCTAGGTACAATTATGAAAAGAACAAATGAGGACAACTTTTCAAGTATGACACCCTTAAATTCATTTTATGTACTATTCCATGTAATTGGTAATGATGATGAAGTATCATCCAACAATGCTACAAGGGAAGCATAAACTATAGGCCGAATGCCTATAAACTCATGACTGTCAATCATGACTGTCAGTCAAACAGGCTATTCAGGATTCTGTGACATGAAGGGCCATGTTTTGAAACCAACCTAGAAAATCCTGTGAGATTCCAAGATAAAAATAAATTATTGTAATAAAATAAAATAATAACTCAAGAATTACAGTTCCAGTGGAACAAGCAAGTAGAGTGAGCACAAGACTCTGAGATCAAATTTTGGTACTACCAAAAAAAAGACTTCATATTATAAACTATTACATAATCCTACCAAAACACATGCACATGCATTGAACGTACATGCACATGCTCTCTCTCTCTCTCTCTCTCTCACACACACACACACTTACATGGAAAATTATATATCCTGGAGAAACTCTTGCAAAAAGTCACACTGATTATTTTTGAATATAGAATCATCTGACTTACCAATTTTAACAAAATGGTGATATGTAAATTCCTATACAGCAGCCTGAATTCAAGTTGTGAACCAATTCATTTCAGTAAAATAATAGAGAAAAAATATTTTTAAAGAATCCTTGTATTCATGGTGAGAAAATTTCTACTGCTATTTATTTAAGAAACATATAAGGAGCTGGCTCTAGCTCCTTATAGACTAGTTATAGAGTTTTCGAATATTATAGTCCAAACAAGCCCAAACAAAGAGATACTGAGACCCTCACCTTCATTTCTGGGTTTCTGGTGTTTTCATTGGAGATAAGAGTATCACGGACTTTCCTGCCCAGGCTGGCTTTGAACAAAGATCCTCAGTTCTCAGCCTCCTGAATAGCTAGAATTACAGGCATGAGCCACAGGTGCCAGGCTAAAATTGTACATATTATGAGACACATGATGTATACTTCATAGAAAACTTAAATCAAGTTGAACATACCTGTTTTGCTTTTCTTCTTTCTTTATTGAAAAAACCCAAATCTTTCTTCTAGCTTTTGAAAATATGCACTATATATTATGATTATTTATTGTTACATTTCTCTGTAATAGCACATCAGAACTTGCTCCCTTTTAACTGTAACTTAGTACACATTAATTGAATCTTCATCATCCTTCCCTACCCACCATCCTCCTTAGCCTCTCTCTGAAAGTGACCATTTTACTCTCAACATTTTTAGATTCCACATAGGAGATAAATCATACTATATTTGTCTTTCTGTCCTTGCATTATTTCCATAATCTAATAACCTTCAGGTCCCCTCCATGTTGTTGCAAATGACAGGATACCATTCCTTATGGCTAAATAGTATTCTCTTCTATATATGTGTTAATATTTTAAAACCTACTTATTAGGGTGTTTCAGTTTCTAGGGTATTATGGGTAATGCTGTAACGAACATGGGAGTGCATAGGAATCATTGACTTATTGATCATATTTCTTTTAGATATATACCTATTAATGCATAGTAGATTTATGGTAGGTCTATTTTTAATAGCAAAACACGAATACTGTTTCACATTGTGGATGTACCACAACGAGAAAGATTACTTATATTTCTACCAACGGTTTGAAGGGCTCCATTTCATCCACATCCCCAGGATCATCTGCTGTCTTTAGTCTTTTGGGGGTAGAGGTCTATTATCATTTGAATTTAGGGCTTGCACTTATTAGGAGGATGATCTGCTGATGAGCGGTCCCCAGAGCTCCAGTTTTCTATTTATTTATTTTTATGGTATTGACACTTGAATTCATGCTTGGTAGGTATTTTATTTTTTATTTTTTTATTGTAAAGATACTGTACAAGGGGTTACAGTTACATGAGTAAGGTCACGAGTACCTTTCTTATCAAGCATTGTTACCTCCTCCTTTGTTTTTACCCTACCATCCCTTCCCTCCCCACTTCACCTAACCCTTCTCCACCCCTGAAGTTGTATATTTTCTTTATAATATTCTTGAAAATAACCTTTCTTCTTGGAGTGAGATATTTCATTGTGGTTTTGATTTATTTTCTTCCCCGGTTTTTAAATATACCTGTTGGCTCTTTGTAAAGAGCCTTCTTTGGGGCAATATCTATTTTAGCGGATTGTCCACAAACTTTAAGTAAAGCTATTTTTAAAAGCAACAAAAATATGGTTGACATTTCAGATTTTTCTGAGCTGTCTTGTAGATGGACTCTAATTTACATTTATGTTAGGTACTTAAATGGCATCACCTAGGGAAGGAAAGGATGACATCTGACAATGGGCTGTGAATAACGCATATTGGATTCAATGATGCACACTGTCAGCACATTCCCTCTATGTATGTACTTGCACTCCTCCGTGGAGAAGGATAGTCTATATATCACCATCCATTATTGGCTTTGGGCTAGATTGAACATTCTTTTGCCTTGACCATGGAAGATGGCAATGATGCTACTAGCTTCAGTCCTGTACTTCAGAATTTAAGGATGTTCTGAAGCCATCTTGAGTTAAAGAAGCCCAAGCTTGAAAAGGGGAGATTCTTCATGGAACAGGACCAAGGATCTACTCTAGTCAAGCATTTGATCCAGTCTTGTACATCTCATAGTTACAATGGACCAGCCTATATCCTTATTTTAGCACTTTGTTACTTTCCTTCCCCTCCACAAATTAGAAAAATGTATATACAAGATACAGGGCACTGGAATCAAACACAGTGAAAACAGAGGTTACACCATTGGGAAGAACATACGAAAGAAATAAAAAATCATATGGTTCATTATAAATACATTAGAAACAACATCAAGAAAGATTAAACCCTTTCTATCTCTATCTTGGAGTTCTAGCATCATCTTATATGTCCATGTGTACATAGATTTTGAGCTTTTCTGCTTGTCCTAGAAATTTACTAGTTATTGCAAATAAGGGAAACTATGGGACCTATGTTTCTTTGGGCCTGGCTTAATGAACCTACAGACCTATATCCACCTAATCTTCAATAAGGCAGCTAAAACAAAAGAATGGAAGAAAGATAGCCTCCTCAGTAAATGGTGCTGGCAAAATTGGTTAACCACCTGTAGAAAAACCAAAGCTAGATCCTTATATATCACCCTGCACCAGAATCAACTCCAAATGGATCAAAGACCTCAGAGTCAAAGCAGACACCCTGAAAACATTGCAGGAAGGAATAGGAGAAACTCTAGGGCTCCTTGGCACAAGCCAAAATTTTCTTAATAAAGACCCAGAAGCACAACAAGTCAAAGAAAGGTTGGAAAAATGGGATTGCATAAAAATGCAGAGCTTCTGCATGGCAAAAGACATAGCTAGCAAGATCAATAGAAAGCCCATGGATTGGGAGAAGATCTTCACTAGCCATACAACAGACAAGGGTCTCATATCTAAAATATACTTGGAACTCAAAAAATTAAACCCCCAACAATAAATCCTCAAAGAAACAACTGCCCGATTAATAAGTAGGCTAAAGACAACTAGTATATGTCTGAGTCAAGCAAAAAAGGTCAGATAAGTTGATGTTAGGGACATGAACCCCAAGATAAGTATTCAAATGTTTTTCTTTTATGCAATTGTTTCTAACATATTTATTTATAAGATGATTTTCTTTTGTTGCTTTGTATGTCCCTCCCCCACGGTATAACCCCTGCTTTCACTGTATTTGATGCTGGTATAATTTGTGGAGGGGAAGGGAAAAAACAAATCATTTAAATAGGGATACAGGTGGACCCATTGCAGCAATGAGATGTACAAGTCGTTATGTTGAAAAACGAACTTTACAACTTTGGTCGGGAGGGCTGGGAGGATCGGGTAGGGGGGTGGGGGGAAGGGATGGGAAGGGGAAACAAAGGAGGAGGCAACAATGCTTGATAAGAAATGTACTCATTATCTTGCCCATGTGATTGTAACCCCTCTGTACAGTATTTTCATAATAAAAAAAAGAGAGAGAGAACCTTCTCTGAAGAGGAAATAATAATGGCCAATAGACACATGAAGAAATGTTCAATTTCTCTAGCCATAAAAGAAATGCAAATCAAAACAACATTGAGATTCCACCTCACCCCAGTTAGAATGGCTATCATCAAGAACTCTAATAACAACAGATGCTGGGGGGATGTGGCCAAAATTGTTGGTGGGAATGTAAACCTGTTCAGCCACTTTGGAAAACAGTATGGAGGTTCCTCAAAAGACTCCACATAGAGCTCCCCTATGACCCAGCAATCCCACTTTTAGGCATTTACCCAAAGGATCACAAACAAGGCCATACTAAAGCTACCAGCACAACTATGTTTATTGTAGCATTATTTCCCATAGCTAAGTTATGGAACCAACCCACATGCCCCTCAGTAGATGAATAGATCAAGAAAATGTGCTTGATATATGTATATATATATATATATGTATATATATATATATACACACACATACATATATCATGGAATTCTATGCCTCCATCAGAAAGAATATCACTGCCCCATTTGTTAGGAAATGGAAAGACTTGGAAAGTCTTATTCTTTAATGTACTATATGATTTCTTGTTTCTTTTTTGTGTTTAGCTCCTGTTGTCACTGTATTTGATTTTGGTGCCCTGGTAATGCATATACGTTTATCTGAATTAGAAAAGGGAAGGGGAACAGCAGAATGCTAAGGGAAGGGACAAGGGAGTGACCAATGCAACAGCAATACTAACAAGACAATATGTTGGAAATGATCTGTACAACTGTGGGGGGTGGGGAGGTAGTGGTAGAAGGAAAGAGGGAGATAAAAACTTTTATAGGCACATGCTTATGCTCCCATATGAGAAAGAATAAGTACTCAGTAAATATCAACATATATGGCACCTAACTGAGTTAGAGAACAATCTTCACAGAAATGGCCCTAGGGAAGAGCAACACACAGACAGTGTAAGCATGCTAAAGGCATTGGCTACACCTTCTTCTCCAACTCAAATCCCACCTCACTTTTGTACCTACTGTTTTCATCTCTTTTCTGGTCTCAAATTTCTGAAGAACCAGTTGCATTTTGAGGCTCTTTATAATAGTCTGTAATGGCTTAAGGAAGCTAAAGAAAAGAGGATTTGGAAAAAGAACACACACAAAAAAATTTCCCTAAACTAATACAGAATTTCAGTTATAATCTCCAGTTCTTCAAACTAGTGGGTATCTCATTTGTTTATGTGCTTGAATACTTTAACCTGACTAATATTAAAAAGCTTAAATGAATAAAAAAAGGCCTAAGTGAAAATTGCTTTACATGATATGTCTTCTCTGGGTTATAAAGTACATAAATGGTTTAGATTTTCTTATGCAACTGGTTAATATTAGCATATTACACTACCTAAAAAGTCAAGGAAATGCTTTCTGACAATTTTCAAATTCCCAAATTCATATGCTAAAAGTATATTACTAAAATAAACACAAAACAAAACCCAGAAAAATAAAAATATTCCTGAAGACATTTTCCCCAAATCTTCCAATCTGGTATATATGCATAATGTGATATAGTTAAGTAAGAGACTTATTTTATAATTCCCATACCTCATCCTATTTTTTCTAGGAAAATCTGTTTTTGAGGATATATTAAGTGTAACAATGTCAAATAACCTGACTGATAAAGCTGGGGGGAAAAAGAGGGTGGGTGGACATACATAATAGAGGAGGACCTCTTATCTGGATGGAGAGATCTAGCACTGAGATTGTTTTTTAACTAAATTATTCTTGTTTTCATGAAGGGCTGCTTAGAAGCACTGGGGATTCACTGAAAGTTTATTTATAATTTTAGTGATAAAAAATGTTTGCATAATGTCTCCTGGATGTTCATGTACATGGACATGTGAATTGTGAACTCTTGCCTACTCTTGAAATAATATATTTCTATATTGGAATTTATCCACATGGACTGATCCATATTAGGCTACTGTACCTTTCTGTTTTGTGTGAAAAGAGTCCCATTTCTGATTCTTTAATAAAAATCATTTTATTACATGCATATCTTGGGAAGGTTAAAGAAAAAGAAAACATCTGGAATGCTTCTCACTATCCAACTCATATTCATATTCCTGTGCAACTCTTCTCTTTACCAAATTATAGTCTTCCTTTTAAAGTTCTACTCAGAAGACACTTTTTCAAACACCACAAGTAAGCATGGGACATTGGTTGGTGATATCCGCAGTTCATTGTGTTGGATCATTAGCTCAAGGTCTTTGGCATAACAATTGCACGATTCCTTATATTTCTCCGTGTTTTTCATAACTGATGATGTCACTTTTTTGGAAATTAAATTCACAAATAGTTGCAACAAATTTCTTAAGCGCGAATGATAGAAAGAGTAAAAGTCAGAAACCAGTGCTTCTATGTTCATCAACTTAAGGTAAAGAAAAACAGAACAGGTATAATAAAAGAGAACATGTCATTTGTTTTTCTGCCTCCATAAAATATACCGAGGAAAATCAATGAGCAAACACTTGTTTTGGCTCATGGTTATTTTTTTTAATAGAGTTTCATTCTTCTGGCCTGGAAATGTACCTGGATTGTTATCTTACTATTTTATATTTCCAACAGTAGCTGAGATTATAAGTATGTAACATCATACCCAGCCCTTTTTGTTCAGAAGGGATCTCATGGAATGTTCTACTTGGTTGTCCCGAAACTCAACCTACTTGACCTCAGCCTCCTCCATAGTTAGGATGACAGACATATGCCACCACTTCCACCTATTGATTGAGGAAAGGTCTTATGAGCTTTCCCTCATGTGATTTTGGACCATAGTTTCTATTTCAGAATTCTGAGCAGTGAGGATTACAGGGATAAACCTCTGACAACCTGCTGATTAAGAATTTGGGTTAAAAAAAAAAACAAAACCTTTGAGCACCTGGCTGGGAATGTAGCTTATTGTTAGAGCACTTGTCTTGCATGCATGAAGCTTTATTTGATTCCTCATACCACATAAACAGAAAAAGCTGGAAGTGACATTGTGGCTCAAATGATAGAGTGCTAATCTTGAGCAAGAAAAAGCTCAGCAAGAGTGCCCAGGCCCTGCATGCAAGCTTCAGGACTGGCCAACAACAAGAAAAACTTTGAGCTGGAAAATTTCCAGATAATTCCAATACCATAATCTCATTTGTAAAATCGGCCATTTAGGAAAATTCTAACGTCAATTATCATAAAAGTTTACTAAAAAATAAACATATCACTACAAGAAACTTTAAAATAATAAACTTAATAATAAATTTAAAATAATAAAAATAAAATAACCACTTCATGAATATAGATGTAAAATGCTCAAAAAACTTAATGAAGCATATATGCTGAGGTTATTTATTAGGATCAATTGGCATAATTTCATCATATAAAGTGATTAAAAGAAAAATAAAGAAAAAGAAATGGTCACCCCAATCAATGCCAAAGAATTTCTTGACAAAATTCAGTATTTCTCCATGAGAAAACCTTGTGGCAAACAAGGATTAGAAAGGAACTTTCTCAATCTACTAAAGTACATCTAAATAATAAAACTTACCGCTAATGTCATACTTAATATTAAAAGACTATTAAGTATGAAAAAGAAGCCTAAAGTTGGGCAGCTCATATTATCTTCTTTTAAGAGATTCTTTAAAACTACAGTAATCAAGATAGTGATATATTGGAGAAAGAATAGAAACATAAATCAATTGTGAAGAACAGAGAGCCCAGAAATAGATCCACATACATATGGTGAATTGATTTTTGGAAAAGTTCCATATGCTTTGGGGAATGGGTGGTCTTTTCAACAAGTGATGCTAGAACTATTGGACATTAGGAATCAAAATAATTAACCTACACTTATACCTTGCACCTTAAACAAAAATGTAAAATCTAAACGTAGAAATAATGTAACAGAAGAAAAAGTAGTGATGAACTTGAGTTAGAACAATATTTCTTACATGTAACATGAAAAGTTTGGACCACAAAAGGAAAAGTGTAGTAAAGTGGACTTAATTAACATGAAAAAATGTGTCCTTCAAAAGATAATCATATGAAAAGTAAAGACAAATTGCAGATAGGATAGTGTGTAAAACATATCTGATAAAGGATTTGTGTCTGGAATGTATAAGGGACATTCCAGGTTTAATTATAAGAAGAAAATTAAAATATTTAAAATAATCATATGGACACTTTTCTGAAGAAATACAGTTGATCAGCAAGTTCACTAAGATGCTCCGTTCCTTTATTCAAGGGATACATGTTACTGATAAGGCAAAAAGGAAAGGACTTTGCAAATATAATTAATGTGCCTTCTCATCTGATTTTAAACTACACTTAAAAAAGACTATCTATGTGGGCTTAATTTACTTTCGTGAGCACTTTTAAAGTGTCTAGTGATTAGAGACAGTAAATCCAAGAGAAGCCCTAATCATTGAAGAAGTGGCTGTTACAATGTTTTTTTTTTTTAAAAAAAAAAAAAAACCTAGTGATTGAAGACGTCTAGCAGCAGACTAACAACTAGCAAAGATGAAAGGACATCTCAATTAGCATCACTTTATATGGTCATATATGCTATTGAGCTATTGTGATCCTCTGCTAGGATACATATACTAATTATTACAGATGAGTGAAACAATGAAGCTTATTTTTCTTTGAGTCTGGCTTACTTCACTTAATGTGACTTTTTCCAGGTCTTCCCATTTCCTTATAAATAGGGCCATGTCATTCTTTCTGATGGAAGCCTAGAATTCCATTGTGTGTGTGTGTGTGTGTGTGTGTGTGTATGAATATGTACATATATATATATATATATATATATATATATCACATTTTCTTGATGCCTTCATCCTTTGAGGAGCATCTGGGTTAGTTCCATAACTTAGCTATAGTAAATAATGCTAAAATGAATATAGTTGTGCTGATAGCTCCAGTGTGACCTTGTATGTGGTCATTTGGGTAAATGCTCAGAAGGGGGATTGCTGGATAATAGTGGAACTCTATGTTTAATCTTTTGAAGAACCTCCATACTGCTCTCCAGAGTGGTTGAGCCAGTTTACATTCCCACTTACAGTGTAGTAGTTTTCCCTTTTGGCCACCTCTCTGCCCACATTTACTATTATTTGATGTTTTCTTTATAATAAACCTCAAATTCTCCAGGCTGGTTTACTTCAGTTTAGCAAAAAATAAAGAGCCAGGATTGTTGAACATAGAGAACCAGGCCTGAAAATCTAAAATATCACACTGGCTCATCCCAAGTGTTCAGCGCTGAGCACTGAGCCACAGCTAAATGAAGAGACTGATTTGTGGAAGGAATAGTGGCACCTCATTTTGTGAACGGAGAACCAGAATGCTTTTTGATTTTCAGTAAATATAAAGCATAGCATTTTCCCCCGTGTAATGTGTGGACCTTAAATAAAGGACAAACTAAAAGAAGAAATAGAGTTCCTAATGTTATAGATGATTATTGTTCTGTATTTTGCTAGAATATGTCATTTTAAGATAAATTGATAAAAAAATTCCTTATACAATGTCAACTTAGAATGTTACCCTTTAAAATCTTTTCACCTCCTGAGATATTATTCCCACAGTTTTCCTCAACATTACATCGTTGATAGAGGGATGCATACTGGAACAAAGATAATGCTCCTAGAAAAGCTTTATAATTGTTTTTAATGAATATAGATAATGTTTAAAGAAAATTTCAGTTCACTTGTCTAACACTAGTATTGCAATTAGATGTTGCTATATAAATGTCTTCTTTCTCTGATATGATACACACAGGATCATAGGAAGGAAAATACGTGTTTCTGGATTCAGCTTTGGGGAAAACATGAAAGCAACATGCTGTGACTTCAATAAAAAGAAAACAATTTAGTAAAAGAAGATGAGCATAAAATAAAGAAAATATGGTTTATTTAAAGATCCAGATAGACAGGTAGATGATAGGTAATGTAATAATGTCTACATGTAATGATGATTATCTATGTTTTTTATTGGTGAATGCTGCTGTTGAGGTTAGTTAGTGAGTAGCACTGCCTACAAAATCTACAAAATGGTCTGTCTTGTACTCATAGAATTTTCTAATTATTTAATTTTCATTTATCTCAAATAATTCCAGAAATCACTGGTGATAAATGAAGGAGAGATGAATTGTAGCTGTCAGAATTATTTCCTCAAAACATTAACAATAACAACTTAATGCTGTAAAAATTCTAAAAGGATATATGTTTACTATAAATTAAAAAATCTGATCCTGTTTGAAGAACAGTGAAGCAAAATGCCATAATTTCCTAATTGTCTAAGAAGTTCAGAGAATCATCTGTTACCTTACCCATTCTGGCCATTGGTGTCTAAGTGTAGATATGCCTTCTCTGTGACTTAAATTTCATGACCAAATTATTATTATGATCAACAAACTGATTTTGTTTTGAAGATGGCAATCTTATGAACCTCTTCTATCAGTCATCTTCTATGGTTATTAATGCAAGGGATGTGGCATGTTTGTGTTAAATTGGCACAGCATGAAGCGTGAAATTTATGATATATTTTAAACTCCATGTTCATGAATTGTTTTCTTCTGAGTGGGTGGATCTCAGCTATATAAAGACACGTTATGTTTCAAGGTCTGTCTCAATTTGAAATATATATATATATATATATTTACAAAGTATAAATAAGAAACAAAATGAGGAAAATTAAATCTGATGAACTCAGTATTTCAAAAGCTTTGAGCATTATTTTTTAAAATTAGTCTTGAGGAGAGACTAATCAGTGGAAAAAAGATTAAAGAAAAGGATCAGTCTGTTTCTAATGAAAACTAACAGTGTCAGGGAATATGTGACCAAAGAACAAGAAACCATAAATAAATATGGCGAAGTAGATGGTTTGAGTAGGTTGTTTTTTGTTTTGTTTTCTGTTTGTTTGTTTTAGTTCTTGTTATTTCTAGACATATCAAATGCTTCTTCGGTTTTATGCTGCATGGTAAGCTTGGATTGAGATGTTGATTAGTTACTATTCAATCATTAACTAAATGGATATTTGAGTTTTCAAAGGGGTTAATGTAATACTTTATAGAATTTGATCAAAATAACTCCAAGTTTTGAATTACTACATAATTAATAGTAAAGTTTTCCCTATTCTTGTATGGTGTATATATATTTATATATACATGCCATAAATCTAAGATTAACATATACCACATTGTCATAAAAACATATTTAGGATGTGTATATCATGACCTATGCCTATAAATTTAGCTACTCAAAAGGCAGAAAGAAAGAATCAATATCCAAGGCTGATACAAAGAAAAAGTTGGTGACCATTTCTGAAAAACAAAACTAGGGCTGGAGGCATGGATTGGTTGGCACATATTTACCTAGAAAGCTAAAGACCCTCAAGTCTATTTCCAGGATGGGGGAAAAAGATTTTTATGCGATAAGGTAAATATTTCATATGATTTGGGACACTCAATCTGTTGTCCATTTGGTCTATCTTACAGTGCCTCACACACTAGTACACCTGCAAGTGCTTGAATGTTTATTTTAGCACTGTGCCTTTTATCAAGCAGAGTACAATCAGAAATAGGGGTTATAAAGTCCTCGTAGGATCTTTATGATCCTTATTTTATATATTCTATATTAGTCCACTATAAGCATTTTTAGAAGAAATATATGTGTATATACAGGATTTCTTTATTTTCAGTACTTGTAGTATAAATGCATGCATACCTCCAAAATCTATTTGTTGGAACTTCAGTTTTAAGATGACACTATTGAGAAACAAGACCTTTGAGGAAATGGTTAAGTCATGAGAGCTCTATCCTCATGAATAGATTAGTAATCTTATAAGACAGGTTGTAGGGAATGCTCTGGCATTTTTTTTTTTTTGCCTGTTCAGCTCTTCCTCCCATGTAAAGGTTCAAGAAGGTTCTCACCAAACGTCAAATGCCATGTTTTGATTTTAGATGTTCCAGCCTCAAAATAGTGAACAAAGAATTGCAAATTACTTAGTCTAAGATACTGTGTCATGACAGCGTTGTCTTTCAAGATACAGATTAGATGCTGGACATGGTGTCAAATACCAATAATCCTAGCAGTTGGGAGGCTGTAGTGGGAGCATTGTAGGTTTGTGCATAATGTGGGGCACAAAAAAAGTCAACATCACCTTAAATTATATAACAAGGGCCATTTTCAAAGGTAGACTAGAAGGCAAGTTTTCATGCTACCCTCCTTTTTACATGTAATATATTAATGATGCAGCAATAATGGACTTCAAGTCATTAAATCAAGTATTTAAATCTTTAATCTCTGTTCTGAATCTTATGACCTAGGTCTGGTATATGAGAGTAAGGCCTAGGAATTTTCCTTCAACTCTTAGATTATGGGCCTGCCTGAGACCAAAGCTAATACCAACAGTGTGTATGGACACAGAAACAGATACAGGATTAATGTTTACCTCCTATGACATTCATGTAGCATACTTATTCATTTGCATGGAATTCAGCTATATGTTCTAACATATCAAAATAAAAAATTCTGTTGAAAAACACAATAGTTCAAGTTAATAATTGAGAGCCCATACATACTCATCAATTTGCCTGAATAAATCTAATTTAACATACGATGTCTCAGTGTCTGCCAAATATATATTAAGCCTCATATACTCATGCAGAATAAGATCATTAATCTGAAGAACATTATAATGTAAAATATGTTCAGTCATTCATTTTTTCTAAGTATTGATTGAGAATATATTATGAGATGATACAAAATTGGAAATAATCAAACATATGTTCTTTCTTAGCTGAAATCCAGACTTGAGGAACAACATAGACATACATTACATGACCATATAAGCAGGAGTAAAATCACAGCTGTTCAAGGATTAAGACCACTAACAGTAATAATAGAGGACCAATAACAATAATAATAAAGGCTAAAAATAGAAACTAAAAAACAGCTCTCTGGGCCAGATGTGTTATACAATATAATCAGGAGGCAGAGGTTAGAGAATCACAATGCAATGCTAGTTCTGGTAAAAGCATGAGATTCTATCTGAAAAATAAACAAAAAGCCAGAGAACTGGTGCTATGTCTCACTCAAGTAGTAGAGTGCTTATACGGTCAACATGAGGCACATGGTTCAACAGAGAAAGAAATCAAGTGACACCAGCTAAACTGCTTTATGGATCAGATTTAAGTTCAACAGAGGCATCTGAGAAACCAACAGCATTTTTCTTACCATTCCCAAAGTAACATCTTGTACTTTAGACATTAAAAATCAGTTTACACAATCTCTATCACTGGTGCCCTATGAAGAAGAATTTTAAGAGGGTAACTCAGCCTGGACTTTGGAGGTTAGCCCAGGAATCTTAGGGCTGAAAATTATGAGGTCCAAAACTGCTGAGGTGTCATGTCAATGGAGAATTGCCAATAATACAGTTGGACAGAAGGCAAATTGGCATAATGGATTCCATCAATGAAGAACTAGTTCAGGGAGGGACAGATAGAACTTCCAAAATAAAGTGTGTAGGGCAGGAGCCACATTTGACTAAGTCCAAGGGCAGAAGATAATGACATTTAGTCAAGTTTTGAAGTCAAAATCTATAATCAGGATAGAAATGCATAAGAGGTCTTTGGGGACAGACAACAAACAGAATGGACCAGAATTTCAGTGATAAAACACATTCTTCAGTACAAAGCAAGCATATACTTCAAGTTACTGATTTTTAATGTCTGAAGTATGACTATGAGCAATGCAAAAAATAACAAATGCTATGAAATGTAGGTGGGCTAAAACTGTTCCACAGTGTAATTTCACACTTAGCTATTGTCTCAAAATAACCAAATCACGTGATCATCCATGCTCATACATACATCAAGAAACAGAGAGAAATAGAGACAAAAAGAAAAGCATAGAAGATCTCCCCCCATACAACAGTCTTATTTTGCTTTTGAAAGAAATGATACATTCTGTATTTCCTCCAGCTCTCTAATCTATTCACTTTGAGACTAGTTCAGCTGAATGACAATCTCTGAACATGTCCATAGATTTTATAGTGACAGGAGCAATTTACCTGTACTTTTCTTGTTTAATTAAATAGTAATCAGTGGGTGGTAATTTAGACCCTATATACATATATATGTATATATATATATATATGTTTATGAGAATATATGACAGCATGATTTGCTGAACTCCGAATGTTAATCACATTCAAGGAACTGGCTAAATTTCTGGTTTCAATGTACTTACTATAGACTTGCTATTGAGCTTGGAGTTATAGCTCTGAGACACATATATTTAGTAAGGAAACATGTTAAATCCATAGAAATACAGGTATACTATTTACTATGTAAAGTGCTTTTATATATGAATTCTATGACATGATTTCTCCATAATGCTTTCTTTTTTGGCTCTGAATATACTACATAGTGACAATTAAGGTATGAAATAACTTGCCACTTTTGACCAGTTTGATTGATGATTGTTAAGAATTAATAACTTCCTTTAAAAATGGTTGCATTATGGTGGAACAAACACTTCTTTTTCAAAGTGCACTGCATGTGTATATGGAAATGCCACAATGTAAATGGAAATAACACAATGAAAACCCTGTTACTACAAATATCTGCCAAAGAAAACTATAATAAAAGAGTTTGAAACATACGTCATTTGTAGGAACATGGATGGAATTGGAGATCAACATGCTGGATGAGGTAAGCTTAGAGTAAAAGATAACACTTGCTTTTAATTATCTGTGAAATCCAGACCTCACAAAGTAATGATAGGGAATACTTGTGAAAGGGAGACTGTTTAGCTGGGAACTCATAGGATAGTATGAAAATAGAAGAAGGTGGTACATGAGACTATTATCAAAGTATATATATATATATATATATATATATATATATATGCATATGAAAATAGCATAACGAGAGTTTTTTACAATGAAAATATACATTAAAAAAAGAAAATAGCATAATGAAATAAACCAACATTGTTGAAATGAGGGAGGAAAAGAAGGAGGAGTGGGAAGAGAAGAGTGAATATGATCAAAGTCCATTATGGACATGGATAGAAATATCATGAAGAAACTTTACTTTGGACAGTTATTATGCAGTAAGCCATTTTTTTCAAGGAATGATTGTACATGATTTTGAACCAGCCTGGGAAAAAAAAGGAAAGAAAGAAAGAGAGAGAGAAAAGAAAGAAAGAAGAGAGAGGGGGAGGGAAGGGGGAGGGAAGGGAAGGGAAGGGAAGGGAAGGAAAGAAGGGAGGGGAGGGCAGGGGAAGGGAAGAAGGGAAGGAAAGAAAAGAAGGTAGGTAATAGTTAAGATTGTACAGACTGTAGGATAGTTTCCAAATACTCTGACACAAAATTTTTATCACCATAAGCCACATTTAATTAAATGAGCTTTGATCTTACTATATACAGAAAGTATATATGTTTGTCAGACATTATCATAACATCCAGTTTAGCAAAAATTGTTATTTAAATAATTTCAGTTATAAATTCCAGTTTCCCACTGTTATGTAAATAGACTCAAAATGGATTTGGAGCAGAAGTTCTCCAAATATGGTCTCAGCCTAGAGGTGATTTTTTTAAGGGAAATATGTTTTTAGTTATATTAACTCTCTAAAGTAAAAATCCATGAAACCTAGTGAAAAGAGAATCTGAGAAAATTCTTTCACTTTGATAAAACCAAAATGTTGAAACTTTCATGTTTTAAATTTTTCCCTAGGGCACTGTAAGAAAACTGTCAAGAGATAAGTTTGAAAAGAATGTTATAACATTTAGAAGTTATAAATAAATTAAACAACATAGGTCATTGCATAAATGAGCATTAACTATTTCTATCAGGCTTGAAAATTTCATGACCTACATATTATGAGATCTATATTCATTCCCAGAGACTTTTCTTTCTTCTTTTTGAGAGCTAGGAAAGCTGGGGCAGAGAGGTGAAGCACGGGCAGGTTAATGAGGGCAAGAGGGAAAGAAGAGCTTGTTTCTGCCACCTTCCATTCACCACCTGCTTCAGAAAAGAGGCCTTTCCCTTGACTGACAGTCTGCCTCTCTGCACCACTCAACACTGAAGCTACATTTGATTAAAGCAAGAATAAGATATTTCATCCAAGGCAAAAGACAATGAGAGCTTTGGGGTGGAAAATGGATACAGAGATGAAACTGTTTGCCTCACATATTGCATCATCTTTTCTCACTTCAGGTGTAATCTGTCTTCAAGGTACTTGTCTTTGTGTTTCATGTTTTGTTTTTGTTTCTGTTTTGCAGATACAAGGGTTTGAACTCAGGGCGCCATACTTGCTTATCAGTTGCTTGTTGGTTACTTTGTCGTTTGCTGCTCTTCTGCTTGAGCCACTCTCCAGCCTGGATGTTTGCTAGTTATTTTGGAGATGGAGTCTTGTGGACATTTCTGCCTGCATTGGCTTTGAACCCTGAGCTGGATCTCAGTTGCTTGAGCTGCTACAATCACAGGTGGTGCTTTTGATGTGCAAAGTTGTTCTATGACATACCCTCTCTTATTAAATTCCCTATTGGCCTTTGTAAAAGTTTCAAATTAACATTTTGAATAACCCACAGAACCACATGTCATATGCTCAACTAAAAAGTTCCAAGGTAAGTGTGTTGTTAAGCCAGAAAAGCTGTAAAAATAATGATCATGTTTATTTTAATCTTTATGTCCTTCCTTGAAGTGAAAAGGGGCTGGAATATTCTGGGATATATTTTTAAAAGGAATAATTATTAGACATTTTTCAAGGATGACAACTAATAAATCCTATGGAAAAGAACAAAGCAGAAACCAAAGTGCACAAAATATAAATAATCAAAATTCCAGAATGTCAGCTTACACAAACTTGTTAAGTAAGTCCTCTCCTCACACTCACAGGGCCTGA
This sequence comes from Dipodomys ordii, assembly GCF_000151885.1. Classification (NCBI taxonomy): domain Eukaryota; kingdom Metazoa; phylum Chordata; class Mammalia; order Rodentia; family Heteromyidae; genus Dipodomys; species Dipodomys ordii. The sequence continues at coordinate 2,202,892 of NW_012267244.1, read as the reverse complement.
CTTCTCCTCTGTTCCTGGCAACTCCCAATTTCATATCATTTGCAAATTCAATTAGCCTGTTCTTTACTCCAGCCACATAACCCATCTGATCTCCTCTGCCTTTCTGCTCCATTTCACCCTCTATCCCTACAGACTCTCCTAGGTAAGTATTATTCATTTCTGCTTTTCTCTGCTTTCCCCAAAAGAAAAGTATGATGAGATCAAATAGATATGCATATTTTGGTACCTGAATAGAAATTCTCTGCAATGATTTGTCTCACTCCTTACCATTATCTAATCTAAGGGGGAAAAAAACAATAAGCTTATACATGATTAATCACATTTTACATTCAGAATTCCCACATGCATTTATTATGTATTATTATTTATAAATGTCACTTAGAGAATTTGATCTTATATGCCTGTGACATCAAGCTTATATTATGTATCTTAGCATGCAGAGCCAAAAATAAATTTGTGTTGGATCCTAAGCTAACTTTGTGGATTTGGGCACAAATATTATCATTAAATACAAGGTATTTATATGTTGGTGTTGACCTTTTAATTAAATGGAAATGGCTGGAGTCAATCATCTATTGACAGGTATTTACATAGGAAATAATTATAGAGTAAAGAGATTATTTCAGTTGTAAAATCAGAGGGCAATTCAGACAAATTTTAGAAATAGATTTGAAAAGTAATCTGCAAGAACATGTAATTGCTACGTTTTTAACTGGCATGTACCAAGAAAAACTAAATTCTTATGGTAAGCAATATTATGAAATGACTTGCAATTAAAGGCATTAGTATGATTTTTATTTTCTTAGTGATTAGGGCTACAAAATCTCTAATAATATTTGCATTCCTATTAATCATGTGGGAAACAGAGATCTGAGCTTACTATTCTTTACAACTACTTTGCTCTTTTTTTTGAGAATTAGAACATTTTACACCTACTTAAGAGATCATCAGTTCATCCTGACTTTAGCCCCAAGCACAATGACCTATAAAAAGTATTTTTAAACATTCTATGCCCAGTATTTAAAAAAAAAACAAGTATATCTATAGAAAATTTTCACAGTGGAACTGATAATTCAGTGGTTTGATGCACATATATATCAAACTATATATTACTATATATTACTATATATTATATGTATATATGCATATATCATGTTATATGCATGCATGTGTAAATGTATATGTGTATATATATACATATAAAATATATGCATATATATATGTATAAAATAATGCACTTTATTGTGAAAGTTTCTGAGTTTTGGCTCCAGAAATTGGAGCCAATCTCAAAAAAGAATAATCTTCTTTTCCTTCTTCTCTCTCTCTCTAGAGGGAAGTTACTTTTTCATTTTCATATTTTCTAAATTCTCAACCTCTTATGCCAAAGAAGTTGCCAGTTAACACTGATTGCTACTTGAATAATGATTAAAAATGGAATCCAAACAATGTGTTGGGAGTTATTTATTCAACTTACCCTTCAAGGTTGTTGGGTTTTTTTTGACATCCCACTGTTAATTCAATTTCAGTGGTGAATGAATCTAAGTTTTAAGTCTATAATATTGATGGTTTTGTATGTCTTTATGAAGACAAATACTCCAGAGTAACTCATTGCTCAGGAGAGTAGTTTGTATGTCTTTAGGGCTTCTGGTGTTGTTGAAATATGACAGGCAATTGTCATAATTGATGCTGTGAGAAGGGTAAATTAAAGACTGAGTTCTTATGATTCTTGGATTCTCTGTTTGGGGGCTATATCTTTGTCTTTATCATGCTCTTGTTGGTTTTCTATGTGTAGGACATCTTTATGTATCTTTTGTAGGGCTTCTTTGGTGGAGATAAATTGTTTCAATTTTTCTTTGCTGTGGAAGGTTTTTATTTGTCCTTCTACTATGAAGGGGATTTTAGCTGGGAGTGTTCTTGGTTGATAGTTGTTTACCTTTAGGACATGGCATACAGCATTTCCAGCATTTCCCTTTATAGGTGATTGCTATGCTGAAAACGAACTTTACTTCGTTGTGGAGGGAGTTGGAGAGGTGGGAAGGAAAGGGATGGTAGGGGAAAAACAAAAGGAGGAGGTAACATTGCTTAATAGGAAATATACTCATTAACTGTAATCCCTCATTACCTTATTCATGTAACTGTAATCCCTCTGTACAGTATTTTTACAATAAAAATACATATAAAGAATCCCATTTGTCCAACCTTTCTTTGATTTGTTATGTTTCTGGGTCTCTATCAAGAAAATTTCTGCCTGTGCCAAGGAGCCCTAGTGTTTCTCCTATTCATTCCTGTAATGTTTTCAGGGTGTCTGCTTTGACATCGAGGTCTTTGATCCATTTGGAGTTGATTCTGGTGCAGGGTGATATATGGGGATCTAGCTTTAGTTTTCTACAGGTGTTTAACCAATTTTGCCAGCATCATTTACTGAAGAGGCTGTCTTTCTTCAATTCTATTTTTTAGCTCCTTTATTGAAGATTACGTGGCTATAGGCCTTTGGGTTCATTTCTGGGTTTTCAACTCTATTCCACTGGTCCTGGGGTCTGTTCTTGTGCCAGCACCAAGCTGTTTTGATTTGTAGTAGACTTTGAAATTTGGTTTTGATATTCCTCCAGCACTATTCTTTCTGCTAAGTATTGTTTTTGCTATTCAAGTCATTTACCCAAACGATCACAAAGAAGGCTATACTAAAGCTACCAGCACAACTATGTTTATCGCAGCACTATTTATGATGGCTAAGATATGCCCCTCAGTAGATGAATGGATCAAGAAAATGTTATATATATATATATATATATATATATATATATCCATTCTTTATATATATATTGGATTCTATGCCTCCATCAGAAAGAATGGTATCACCCCATTTGTTAGGAAATGGAAAAGCTTTGGAAAAAATTACATTAATTGAAATAAGCTAGGCCCAAAGAAATAGAGGCCACATGGTTTCCCTTATCTGCAATAATTGGTATAAGCCGAGGGCGAGCAGAAAAGGTCAAAAGCTATGTACATATGACCATTTAAGACGATGTTAAGTGAAATGAACCCCATGATAGGGACACAACTTGTTTTTTTCTTTCTTGCTATTGCATTTTTTATTTTTTCCTTTTACTTCCTTTGTTTTTATATGTTTTTTTATTGTAAAACTGCTGTACAGAGGGGTTACAGTTACATGATCAAGGTAATGAGTACATTTCCTATAAAGCATTGTTGCCTCCTCCTTCGTTTTCCCCCTACCATCCCTTCTTTCCCACCTCCACAACTACTTCCCCTCCCCCAGGCTACAGAAGTTGTAAAGTTTGTTTTCACCTGTATCCTTATTTAAGAATTTTGTTTTTTCCCTTCCTCCCCCCCCAATTAGAGAAGTATATATACAAGATGCAGGGCACCAACATCAAATACAGTGAAAACAGGGGTTATACCGTCAGGGAAGAGCATACAAAGGAACAAAAAAAATCACATAGAAAATGTTCAAGGAAGTAAACAAATTCAAATATTTTGTAGGAAGGAGTCATCAATAATTTACAAGGAAAATCTATTATCATCAGTCCATTGCCACTTGTAATGGTCAAAAATTTCAAAGAAATGAAGCAAATAATTTCAAATACTTGCTATGTGACAATCAAATACAAAATGTTTCAGACCTTTTATGCCATTTCCCCTTTAAGGACAAATTAGGAAACTGAGGCATTGAGTTGTAATTCTCAATTCTGGGGACTTTCCACTGATGTGAAATTTTGGTGGTTTCTCTTGCTGGCATTACCAACTTTACAGGGACCTATGCGTCTTTTTCTTTTTGTCATCTTTCCTGGCAAATGCAATTTACAGAAATTCATGCATGATAATAATTTAGTTTCATACTTTGAGGAGAGACTGTGAGAAAATATGCCTTTATCTATAAACTATACATACAATGCATAGTTAAACGTAACCCACCACCTTTTTTTCCATCTTCTTTGCTTAAACACTCCTCATAAAAATGGTATTTCTTGGCAAGTGAAACCATTTTTCCTTTATGTCAGAGTCACTGTGAAGTTCACATTTGTGTTTGCAAGTTCTGCTTCCAACTTTCCACTCTCTTCTATCCCCCACAGCAAGAAAAAAAAAATATCGTGGAATTTGCATATTTTGCTGAGGAAGTAGAGTAGCTGTCTCAGGAGTTCTAAAAGGTTAGGAATCATGAACACACTCTTGTTGTAGAATCCCAGTCCAACATCTTTGTACTCTAATTTTACGTATTTCCCTGCTTTCAATTAAGATGCTTTATTAAATAGCATTCAAACATGTGAAAGCAAAGACAGAGCCTGACAGAATTTCAACAGGTTCTATGTATTCATATTCATACTGTATGTCACCTCTTAATTAGCAAGCAAAATGCAATGAACAGATTGTACAGTTTACCATCCTAGCCTAGCTCCTACACTTGCTATTTGTGCGTATACAGCATATTTAAAGAGACCCCATCCAGTGGGATTTTCATAGTTGCTCCATCCCTGGACCAGAACAGAATCACCATCAACTAAATGCCACTTCATGGATGCCCTTAGCCTGCAGCAGCAGCTGGCATTACCAAGCAGTTGAAAGGACATTTTAATCTCCTGTTTAATGCATTTTTCTCCACCTGGGATAAGAAGCCAAAATTGCTATTAGCAAAAAATGCCTTAGTCATTAACTGAAAGTGCTTCTTTGAAAAGTGTTCCATTACTCCCCTACTGGGAAATTTCAGACTTTATTAGCATTTTTTGAATTTGTATTAGTACTACCTGAGTGGTAAAATGTGAACTCGTGAACAGTTAGCTATTTTACACAGGGTTTGCTTTTGGGTTCTACTTGTACAAGCCAGAGAGACAGAGACGGAGAGAGGGAGAGAGAGAGAGAGAGAGACAGAGACAGAGACAGAGAGACAGAGACAGAGAGACAGAGACAGACAGAGAGACAGAGAGAGACAGAGACAGAGAGACAGAGACAGAGACAGAGAGACAGAGACAGAGAGACAGAGACAGAGAGAGACAGAGAGGGAGAGAGATTGTACTTTCTATATAGTCTCAAACATTGAAATCCATAGTCAGAGAAATCTTTTTAATTTTCTATTATTCTCTCCTTGCCAGAGCAAAAAAGGAAAAAGAAAGAGAAAAGAATGCATTGAAAGACTCTTTTACCTAAGGGCAACTGAGAGGATATTAAATGTTCTTTAAATGCAAGTCTTATGTGTTTAAATCACATGCATGCTGGGCTGGTAATACCTGGCTTTGGTTATAGGACTGAATTGAATTCAGGCTGCAAGAAAATAGGAAGTCTTCCACTGAAACACATGCTGCTAATGAATGAGTTTATGTGTCATTTCTGTAGGAGAGTCCTAAAATGGAAAAATAAGAACCATCTAAACAGTGATTTGACTCAAAAATCATTTAAATAGCAGTTTTTCATATATTTTTATTTGCCCATATTATGTCTAAATTTTAAAATTCTTTCAAAATACCAGGTAAACCTCACAGAGTTGCATTTTTCTTTGGTTTAGTTGCTGTAACGGCTTTAATTATTAGTCATGGACTAAAATAAATGCATAAAATTAATAAAGCCATTTGGTTCCTAAATTTAAAATAAACTTAAATTGTTTGTTAAAACATTTGTCTATCTAGTGAATGCTGAAAGAAAAGAAAAATAATCCAATTGTATTTTTTCTCTTTTTTTCACACTTTTTTTAAATTGGAAAATACCATACAGAGGGGTTACAATTACATGAGCAAGGTAATGAGTACGTTTCTTATCAAGCATTGTTGTCTCCTCCTATGTTTCCCCTTACCATCCCTAAAGTAATTCAGCTAGTATTTATTTCTTGCTTTATTATCATATTCAACCAGTTGAACAATATATTGTCAACTTATATAATTCTGTCTGCAGCTTTGCTTTTGCTATTTCTTGGTTTAGTAACAGAGCAAGGAAATCTCTTTTGATATGCAGAACTTATAGTTTCTTTAAGGAATAAGTAAAAATGTAGTCCATTTCTTAAAAAAAATGGTGAGGAAAGAAGTGATAAGGAAAGAATATTGGGTTTAACAAAAGGCACCAGTTCCCAAGGAGATCTATAAGACAGCAGGCTTATGAGGCCACAGTTAGAGAATACACAGGCTACTCACTACTGGAAGAAATGATGAAGCATTTGCCAAAATTTCATTTTATTATTTGAATGCTGTAAAATTGTAATTGATATGGCATTAGAAGTCACTAAATAATGGACTTTTGGTGGTTTACCATAACTGTTCTACACCAATTAGCTGTAACATTATTTTTATTGCTGCATTTAAGCCTGATTAAAAAAAAATAGAAGCAGCTCAGATGTGGTTGGTAAATGCAAATGGACAGTTTTACTGGCTTATTAGAATCAAGGGGCATGTACATGGATAGATAAATAGATGATAAATGATGATGATAGATACAGAGACATATGTCTATACATATATAAAGAAATGAGAGAAAGAAAGAAAAAAGAAAAAGAGAGAAGAAAGAAAGAAAGGAAGGAAGGAAGAAGAAAGGAAGGAAGGAAGGAAGAAAGAGGAAAAGAGAGAAATCAAATTTCATTGAGGTGTTAATCTTCCCAAAGCAGTCCTCTGAGTAAATCATCAGCAATTTTGACTGCATCTGTTATGCAATATGGCTTCATTGTGCATTATTCAAAATTGTAATAGGGATTTTTTAGAGCATCCAATTATGACTTCTCTTTTATAATTTAATTGAAAAGTTTCCATAGTTAGAAGACCACAAACACATTTTGGCCTTTGAAGTAGAAGTCAATGGAATAGTTTTTTAGAATCAAAATGCACTTTCAAGATCTACATCCAACCGCATGGGTGTTTTCCAGGTTTTAACTCATGAATTATTTCACAGTAGCATGTGATTTGGAAAAACACTCTTATTATTTTAAAAATTCCTTGATCAATTAATCTCTATTTAGAATGTGACAAAAATAGTATGTTAAGACTTCAAAACCTTGTAGAAGAATGTTAGAAAACAAAAATTGTTTTTATATTCTGACTATTATAAGTCTTGTAAAGATAAATGTCAATTTTTCCAATTTATCACGTTTCATATTATTCATCATGTAGACTAAATACCAGTTTTTGAAAATAAAAATACAAAAGTTTTCAATCCAAATTAATAATTTTAAATTTTATAGTCTTCATTAAAAACTTTTAAAATTTTTGGTTTTTCTCTTGTTCTAAATGGTGATTTTAAAATGTGTTTTGGATTTTTATCAGCACATGTTCCCAAATGAACCATCATAGATGGATACAGAGAGCTTTATTTCAGGAGATCAAATATAAATATGATATATTCATCACTAAGTAATTGGGGACAGGGGGCATCAACTTTTATAGGACTAGAAACAAACCTTAATGTATTATTTAGTTTTCTGAACAGATAAAAACAAGCATTATCCATGGTTAGGTAATTTTGCCAAGTTGTAATAATAGATTATAATTTTAAAGCTAAGTAATTATTTAGATAAAATCTTTATTGAGATATTTATTTCAACATACTGGTTTTGTTAGATTAATTTTGGGAAAAATAGCTAATATTAGATAAACTTTTGCAAATTCAATAGCTGGAAAAGGAATTTAAAATTTAAGATCAAAATCTGATAAAATGGCCAAGGAAAACTATAATTAATAGTCTCTTTTTAGGAATAACTGAAATAATTGCTGTGTTAATGTAAAAGACTGGTAATTCACACAATTCTTGGGGTTTATTTTTGTTTGTTTCTCTTACTTCAGAGTTGTTAATTGATATAAAGAATTGTTCCTTCTCTTTAGAGTTATCATAGCAAAGGTGTTTTTATTCTTCATCACAAATATTACTTTTGAAGAAAGAGTACAACACAGTCTTCCTAATCACTAAAAATGGTATTTTTTTGAGGAAATCCCCTAAATGTTCAGTCACAGAATTAAAAGTGATGAAAAATAGACCAGCCAAATGAATGGTTCAAAACAATGCCCCTCACAGTACCTACAGCTCCCATGACCACTTTCTAAGATGACAGAGAATTTGTTCAGATAGAGTAGGGAAGGACAAGTCCTGGCTGTCCTGCCTCTTGACAGAGGAAATAAATCACCCTACACACGGGAATATACCTTCCCAGGCTGCACGCTGGGAACTTCATTGCACAAGCTGTGCCACATATTACTATGCATATTGCCACTGATAGGACATAGATGCATATCCACAGCCTATTTCTGTCATTGTCTACTGGGAGAGATAGCAATTTTTCCCCATAGACAGATACAGGTTGGGAAAAGGACACCCAGAAAACGGTATTATGTACCCGGAAGATCCCAGTCTTTACCAAAACATGCTCTTGATGGCTAAGTTATCTAACTTGCCCTAACTCAATCTTCTGACACATAAAACAGGATCAAATTGTGGATTGTTGGCAACACAATCTTATTTAATCCAAATGTGATTGTTAAGTAACATGAGCCTCATCGTTTCTGGCTTTGGCCTCATTAAGAAGGCAAAATATTTCTTCATAGAGTAATTTTGAGTGCCTTGTTCTTTTAAATTGGTAATTTTTTGGTTCATTCAGAAAAGTCATTTATTTGCTCAGTTTTGCTTATAAACCATGAGTGTAGTTTAATCTGGTTTGTGACTGTGGTGATAAAGGAAAAGTATACCAAAGGAAGATTTACACTCTTCGGGCTGGAAGCCCAGTATCATTTTTGAAGTCAACAACATAAAATTAATGAACCAAAGGAGATTAAATTAATGAACACAAGTATGAGCAAGCTTCCTGTAGTTTCACAACAGTAATGCAATTTTACATCTAAAGTCTTCATAATTTAGTCGCATCTATAGGACTATGTGTGACAACTGCTTCTGGCCTTTGTCTTTTATGGATTAATACTGTCCATCAAAAGACATGCAGTCTTATTTGCTAACTATGCTACTCTAAGCCCTGAAAAAGTAGAGGAAATATTGAAATATTTCCATGTATTTTCTTTTATTTTCTTTCCTTTTTTTTTCTTTTGGTACCTGAACTGAGGCTTTAACTCAGGGCATGGGCACTGTCAGTTAGATTTTTGCTCAAGGTTACTAATATATCACTTAGACTACACCTCCATTTCCACATCATGTGGAAGAGTCTCAAGGTGGATTTGAACAATTATCCTCAGATATCAGCTTCCTGAGTAGCTAGGATTATAGGTGTTAGCAACCAGTACTTGGGTTTTTTCCCTTGGATGATAATCTAAGGAAATCCAAATACATTTTGTGAAAAGATAGGATACTTGCGGTATCAGCAATTAAAATAGTCTAGTACAAAAAAGCAAAATGAGGTTGATATACTGCTTACCAGTTCTTGAATATTGCTTGTGGTAAAAAAAAGTATTTACTTAATAATATTCTGTGCTCCTCTGCTATTGGAATGGTTTATGGCTGCATATCTGATCTTCAGAGAAGTAGTTGCATTTCAATAGTTTCCTCTTTATCTTTACTTCATTGCCCATCAAAGAAATACAAAACTCTGTGAGACCCCAGAGATTATCTTCAGAATGCCAATTGTCACATGATACATATACACAATCAAGTTTTTTTTCCAATGAGATAATAATATGTTTTATGTTAGAAGAATATTTGTAATTTATTGAATGCTTATTTTCTGCTAATTGATATTCTGATTTTTTAAAAATTCTAGCATTAATTTAATCTAGTTTTTAAAGATGTATCACTTTTTCTTAATTTCCCAAATAACAGAAAAACACACGTTCTTTTCCCAATTGATGAATTCCTCATGTTATATTTTGTGATCTTAGAACAATGGGGACATAGTTTACCATAAATTTCTCTCTCTTTTTTTTTGTCAGTCCTGGGGCTTGACTCAGGGTCTGGGTACTGTTACTAAGATTTTTTCAGTCAGGACTGCCACTCAACTTCTCTACCACTTTGAGCTACAGGGCCACTTCCAGTTTTCTGGTGGAAGATAAAAGTCTCACGAAATTGTCTTTTTTGGCTGGCATCCAACTGCAATCCTCAGACCTCAGATATTAGCCTTCTGAGTAGCTAGGATTACACACATGAGCCACTGGTAGTGGACTCCAATAAATTTGATAGTGGGCCAACAAAAAAAAAAGGCTTCAGAATGTCCCAAACAAGAATAAATTCTCATCCCTCTAGTTTGATCTACATTTTGAGAACATTGTTACTATTATTTTTCATTTTCATATGTAAACAGACATATTTTTGTTTAGAATATACAGGAACCACAATTCTTAATCATAATCATCAAAAAAAAGCTAATAATGCAAACATATACTGTATAAAATCTGGAATTACTATGTGAATTTAGAATATTTCTTTTAATATTATCTAAATTATATTTTAACTACATATCTAATATTTTTACTACATAGAATTTTAGTTTATTAAAAAATGACTGTTTCCTTCTATGATAATAACCACAAATAAAGAATTGTCAGTATGTAAGTGATCTTCTTTGTCTTTCTCTTTATTTAAATGTTTGTTTATCTATTATTATTTTTTAAATTTATTTTACCAGTCTTGGGGCTTGGGCTCAGGGCTTGAACATTGTCCCTGAGCCTCTTTACTCTCAAGTGGTAGCACTCTACCACTTTAGTACAGGGATACTTCCTGCTGTTTCTGAGTTGTTTATTGGAAATAAGAGTCTCTTTCTTGCCCAGGCTGGCTTCAAACAGTGTTCCTTAGATCAAAGCCTTCTGAGTAGCTAGGATTACAGGCATGAGCCACCAGCATCCAGCTTAAATGCTTTATTAATCAAAGAATTTTTAAAGACTTAACACTAAAAGAGAAATCAAATCCATTGACTAAATATATGTAACCCTTAGACTAATGAGGTTTACAACATAATCTTTTTAAGATTTAAGATTTCTGTTGCTGATTTCACGTCTAAATGAAATGGTGGCAGAATCAAATTTATAATAGAAGTTAAGTTCATGAGCTAAGCAAAGGTGGAATCTTGAGGAAGAAAATATACCAGCAAAGAACCCAATCTCCCCTTTACACCATTTGTAACCAGAGTTCATCATCTACCCTGCCTGTGTGACTCATGCTGTTTATATAGTGAATGATGGCTGATTCATTCAGGCAACAGGACACTCAGGGACAATTCTGAGTTATTGTGTAACCATTTCTCCACTTATGTAAGAAACATGTTGAATAAACAATATTTAGAAAAACTACCAAACTCAAGTTCAAACACTTATTTATTCCCTTTTCATTTGTGTGTATTAATTAAACAAAGGGCTTTCATTGGGATGTGTGATGTGTTTCAATGGATGTGTTACTCAATTACATGCATCAATTTATTCAAAAATAGAAGATGATTTCGTATTGGTCTCCTTTTACTAAGTCTTCTGTTGTACTGTCAGAATTTATACGTAGAAATGCTGTCCTAACACAACCATTCTGTGTAGCTTTACATTCTTACAGAGCAATTTTCTTTTTCCAAGGGAATACACAGTGATTCTAGTTAGGCTACTGCTCTTAGGCACTTGACTGACTTCCTCTATTCAGGTTCTCCAAGCTAGCTAGCACCATTCCTTAAAGGTGCACAGCTTCTTCGTGTGGCAGTAAAGCCCATTTAGTAGAGCATTTTCCAAAGTGCCATTGAAGTAGTTCCTGCTCCTAGACACATTTATGAATGCTCCGTTTTGCTAGTTGTTCCACATAACAAAACCTCATTAGTCTCCTTGAATGGTAATAACAAAGAACCCTAAAATGAACTGTATATATAATGGCCTAGAAAATAATTTTCTCACAGTCGGGGTGCAAATGTGAGTATGGTCAAGTTCTAGCAAGAAATACCTTCTTGGTTCTCAGAGAGCCATCATCTAGATGTATCTTCATACACTTGAGAGAAAGTTATTTGATGCCTCTTTTAAAGGTATTAATCCCAACATGAAGTCCCACACTCAGGACCTTATATCATTGTTGATATTTTCTCAAAGGTCTTTCTGTGAATACTATCATATGGTAAGAGAGCTTCAACATATGAATGCTAGGGGAGAAACAGCTCAGTTCTTAAAAATAGCAATTTTTGGTTGCACATAAAGCAACTTCATTACAATCAGCTCTTTGCAAAGAAAAGTTGGATTCATTTGGCTTTTGTCATTTCCAAGGTTTGTAAATATTGCTAGAATAATAGACTGTGCATTTTACTGCATTTTTGAAAACTAAAACAACAGGTTTTGTGGTCTTAAGGATGGCTAGGTGGAAGTAATGTGAATATAAATGAGGGCTTTTAACCTTTCTGGCAAAGAAGATAATCGTAAGTACTACTGGATGATTTGGCTGGTAAGGAAAGATAAAACTGTGGCACCCTCCTTTTATAATAAGTCTCTCTTATGAAAATCATTAGTGCCCACCATTAGTAGAGCATTCTGATAGCACATGAAAACCTTTGGCTATTCCTGGACAATTTACTTTGGTCAAATATACATCCTATACTGTTTAGTCATTGCAGTTAATTAGAAATGTATATTCAATGTAAACTGAACAAATTAAAGTGTTGGTTGGAGATGACTGACTTCTGAAGATTCCAAACATATATAATTTTAGCTTTGAAAATTAATTTATCAAGTAGGTTTTAGAGATAGAAATCAACTGTAGAATCTTTCCTGGGGAAACTATAAGGATCGTGTAAAGTAGTACACTTCTTATCATGTTGTTCAATGTTATTTGTAACCTAAACTTAAAGAGCTAAATCTATCTTGAGTGTTAGCACCCCCTCTATAGTCTTGGACATAGTGGCCTAGATGAGAAACAATTACTGAGGAGATAAGGTCTATTGATGTTTACAGTGATTTTATGAAAAGAATACCAGTACAGCCTCTGGGCCGCATGCATTACAGGAAGGGATAAGATACCTTAGGTCACTGAAGAATATCGTGGACAAGAAATTAAAAGAAAGCAATAAGGATCACTTTGAAGTAGAAATCCTCCTCTACCAGCACCTCCCCCGCAAAAAAATGATTCACTGTAAGATGTGCTGCTAGGTATAACACTTTAGGAACTATCAAATGTTATCAATTGCTAATGGTTTTAAAGGCAACAAAGCAGAAAGCGTTACATAAGCCAAGCTCTAAAGTAGGTATGTGTTACAATACTTCAGTTAGGATATCAGGATATTGGATTATTTGGGGAATTAGAGTAAGAACAGTCTGAGATGTTGAGTCAGAACAGAGGAGGTACTGAATCAAGACAAACAATGTGACCATTTGAGGTCTATGAATAATCAGATATACACTATAAAGTCAGGAGATGAAATGCAGTATCGTATAGTGTAATTACTGATGGGAGATACAGAAAGTGAAGGGACTATTGCTGTGATACAGGAAAGAAGCAAAAGAGACCTGATTAGAATAGTGAGCATGGAAGCAGCAATAGTAACAAGAGGAAAAAAATGATAACTCCATATTAAGGTCCTCTATGGTATTTGATCAAATCTCTTACATGTTATACAGTAGTAATATGTATAGTAACACCTTGAGCTAGTTTGAGATACTATTTTCATCATCTGTCTTTTTGCAAATCAGAAAATGTCCTAAGATTATATGATAGAACTAAGCTTTATATATGGACAACTTAATTTTTTTTTAGTTTTCTGAATGCTTTTATTTTATTTTTCACAAATTTAATGTTTCAGTGAGACTCCATACCTTGTAGAAGAGGCAGATATAAGCAGATTGCTTATTTCTCTATATTTACATTTCTCTATATTTACATCAGCATTTGCATTACAAAGTTTTGTATACCTACTGTGTGTTACACACTAATATTTGAATGACTAGCAAAATCCCCATTGTTTAAATTTCCAGAATAGTAATATGCATAGTATTTAGATATGTTTCTTCTTTTTTTTACGGACCACTTGATTGTAAAGGCCACACTTTTCCAGAGGATCCTATAGAATTTGGAATCACATATAAATAACCCCATTAGAGGTATAGGCATGTCAAAGTGAGGTTCCTAGTACTTACAGGATTTGAGAATTAAGGAAGAAATCAAAGCTAACACTCAAGGAGTGAATATAGGCAAACAAGATCATATTAAAAATAATGGAAAAAAATTAGGAAAAGTGGCAGAAGTGACGGATAATATCCCTGTGAGCACATGAAAAATACATTGAAAGTGCTGTGGAATTTGGAAGGAAATTGAGGTACCAGCTTCCGTGTGCCTCACTGCTTTCCTGCCTAACTTCCAGGGGTATGATCAGGATTGCCATGAAGTTTGCCCCCTCTATGTATCACACATCTGGAGAGAGAGAATGGTTTCACTAAGTTTATTTTCTACTCAACTTTAAGTGTCTTCCCCCAGGAGAAGATGTTCTAATATTTCATCCTTCAGGAAGAATAATTCTATATTTTTTGTTAGACACTCATGAATATTTGTAATATTCTCTCTATTTTAAAATAGCAATTACACACTCTAGTTTCCTGCTTACCTTAATTAATGTCTAGTTTGTTAAAAGAAATAAAATAAGAGAAAGTGCCTTCAGCTTTACTCTAGGGTAAGAAGCACAGTTGTTACAAACTAGTGATGATTGTTCAGCCTGGAGAATAATCATTAGGTTTATCTTGTAAGGTATATGTATAATTTGTTCTTATATTATTTAATGAAAATAATGTTTATTCCCCTGACTGTCTTTTAGTTCATTCATTAAAGTTCCCTCAGGAGCAGATTTTTCTAGTTGGAAAGTGAATGAAAGAATAACAGGTAGAAGAGAAGAGTTAAACTTCAGGCTACTTGAGTGTTAATAAAAATCTAATTTTCAGTGTGCCAGGAAATGTTTAAGAATTTTGTATATTAATGGATCTAATTCTTTTATACTGTAAGTACTGTTATTTCTTGCTGTATTACACATGTGGAAATTCTGAAACTCTGAAATATTGTAAGTACTAGACACTGAGTTTCAAACTGGTCACAGTGATTACTGTTAGTAATCATAAGATTCATTCAAATGAGATTCGTTTTTACAAAATAAATAGAAAAGCCTCTTAGTTAAATATCTATAACATTCAGAATGAGAAACTCCTACTAGATATAAACAACCAGATATGTGGCTAAGATTTATAAAATTTACCAGATAGATAAATGGTGAAAACCATTGCATATCAAAATTAGTAGTTGAATTACCATGAAATATTTTTCCTAAAGGAAATTTTAAAGGACAATCTCTGTTTACATCCTTGTGGTATGACACGGCAACTTGGGGTAGCAATTATGATTATCAAGCAATAAATAAAATCTGCAGTGCCGCTATGCACTATTCATATATAGCTTTATTAAATGATCTCTACTAATCCAGTTGTTTTTCTCTTGGCCCTTTGAACTGAATGTTAGCTTGGGCAGAAAGAAGAGGCAGAGGGGTGTCATATGTCAGATGCTTTCTCACCTCTGCAGGATTCCAGCATGCATTAAAGAATACCTGTGTGCTGGTTGTTGTGGTTTTTGCCTTTTGGCCTTGTATGTCAGTTAACGTGGCCTCCTATACCAGTGAGAGCATGTAAAACAGCAGGTGGTACAAGTTACAGAGAGACTCTTTCCTTTTCTTATCCTAGGAAAAAGTGTTGCCCATGTCGTTTTGCCTCCAGGGAGCTACATTTCTTCTTTCTCCTATAATTTTCTCAGACTTTCATCTGTCTGATATCTTCTTACCTTTGAATGTCTGAACTTCAAAGAGCTCCTCTAAAGATAAAAGAAACAAAGCTGATTCAAAACAAAACACATTTCCAATGAATCTCAAACAATCCCATTCTGATTACAGTTAGACTGTGCTTGAAAACCATTAGTCTCCCTCCTCTGAGATGTCATAATAATATCAAATGTATACCTTAGTGGATTGTAGAAAAGTCTGTTGTCCTTATAATTATGATGACAAAATGTCACTTTTTGTGGAGCAGCAACTATTGAAATAGAAGTCTGCTCCATTTAAGATATATGGGACTTGGGAGGGCTTTCTCAAGAAATATAAGATAATTCTCGAAGTGTTCATCTGTCTGCTTTGCCTGTTTTGCTTGAATCTGTAGTTTTCTACATGTTTTAATAACCTTCACTTGAATTGAATGATATTTCAGTTTCTTCTATAAGCCACTATTTGGACTAGATGAAATTTCACATGGCATAATATATAGGTTTGTATTTATATCACTGTCAGTTCTTATTTGGGGTGGATACACTGCTAAACTGTTAGGTATTATTATTCAATAGATGCCAAATTTTACCACTGACAAGGTTAGGAAGTTAGAGAAGTATTCAGCAATCAGTAAAGCTATGTAGAATCTAATAAATGACCCATTTTACTTTAGATGTCTATTAAATAGCATAGATTGAAATATGTACTCTGAAAGTTTTAATATATAACTTTTTAAAAATGGGAGTATATATTTGTTTCCAAAAATGAAAGAAAGGTGTTCGATTTTATTCAGACTGGAATTTAATGCTATCAAATGGTCATTTTCAATCTTTTATCTTTCCAGATGAAAGAAGAGCCTCCATTACTACAACAAAACTTATATAAAAATCTCCAGAAAATGAAGAGAAAATTAATTTATCTTCATTTCATAGTAAAGTTTTGAACAAATCATTAAATAGATGATTGTGTTTATTCAACATAATTTCCAAAATTTAGCCTACATTGTTAAATTAATCTCTACTATTGGTTTAGTGTTTATTATTTGTATCGATATTGATTTCAGCAAGTATAAACACTCAAAGTCAAGAATGATATTACTATCTTAAATCAGATTGCCATTGAATGATTGTATGGCTTAATCAACAACTATAATTTTCATTGTGTTCAACACTAAAAGCCTGAGATGAGAGTGCCGAAGTGAGGGCTGGTTCCTGGTTCATAGACAGCAATCTTCTCCTGTATACACTTGTGACAGAGAATAGAATACAGAGATAGACAAACAGGCAGAGAGATAGAGATAAAGACAGAAACGTTTTTCCTCTTTTCCCTAAGTATATACATCCCATTCATGAGGATTCTATCAATTCTCATTTTAACTACCTCTCCAAAGCCCCAAGTTCTAAGACTAACACACTGATGATTAATGTTTCACCATATTAATTTAGAAATACACAGACCCACAGTCTATATGACTATTGTGTGTGTGTGTGTGTGTGTGTGTGTGTGTGTGGTATGTGCTGATACTGGGGCATGAACAAAGGGCCTCCAGATAGGGCCTCCAGACTGTTGCTTGGCTTTTTGCCCTCAAGAATGATGATCAACCACTTGTTTCATACCTCTACGTCCACCTTTTCACCAGTAATTGGGGTTTAGAATCACATGGATTTCCCTAACAGGGCAGGTTTTGAACCATGATTCTCAGATCTCAAGCTCCCGAGTAGCTAGGATCACAGACTGTAGTCTCAAACACCTGATTTTATAAGCTATTGTTTTAGGCTGAATCACACACATACCTCTAAATCTTATATAACTCATAATACCTCAAATTGCAATTGTATTTTGGAGATGAGGCCTTTAGGGAGGCGTTTAAAATGGTGGTAATTAGGGTCACATTTATTTACTATAACAAGTCAAGACTTTGCACATACATGCCATTTGAGGATACAGGTAGAAGGGAGACATCTCTAAATTAAGGGAAAAAGCCTCTCAAGGAGACGAACATACTGACATCCTTATCTTGAACAAAGAGAGAAAATAAATTTCTATTTTTAAGCATCCTAGCCTGTGCTATTTTGTTACTAAAGTCATAAGAATCCAATAGTCGTATATTAACATCAAGTCCTTCTAGTGCAAAACCAACTCCAAAATAACTATGCCTTATTTTTATTGTCAACGTGTTATCATATTGTTCTGCAACCAATTAGTTAACTATCTCGTCAGTAGTCATTTGCTTGAGAATACGTTGTGTAGTTACTTAATACATCCAATAAAAAATGTCATTGCACCAAATGACTCTGAATATACATCATTATATGTTAAGCACTATTCAATCCAAAACCATTTAGATTTGAAATTGACCTTTCATAAATGTTGATGATTCAGTATTACAATAAACAACCAGCCCATGAGTTAAAGCAACAATGGCCAATACCTTGGTAATATCACTGCAACAATACAGCAAAAATAAACAATATCCAGTGGAAATGATCTTTTTATCCCTTTGGTTAATAACTATGTGTTTTTTCTCAAACCTTGTTTTCTCAGATTATTCATTTCAAAAGGAAGAGAAATTGTTCAGGAGAAAAAAAAATGTTTTTTGCCTTTGCAAGGCAGATGGAAACGTAGGGAGTATCAATGCCAGAAAAATCTCACATTCGTTACATCAGCTAACTTGAAAAGTAGCAGTTAGGTGGTTCACAAGAATCTAAATCATCCTATTTGCGTCATGAACATATCACGACCTCTTTTGCACTGAAATCGTTCTTGCTTAGCATCCTACACATGTGAAAGCGTTGGAAGACAACAATGTAGAATGCAGTCTTATTATCAATATTAACCTTTTAATAAGGATTTATTTTTGCAACGTGTAAAAATCTGTGTAGTGGATTTTTTTGTTGCCTCTGCGTTGGGTGTTTTAAGTAGTTTATTAAGATTATTTCCCCCAACATAATTGACTTTGTGGACATGGCATACCACAGCTTGTGTGACTTTAGCCAGAGTTGCTGAGGTTGCTGTGACTCATAGTTCAATCCAGCAGGAGGTGGCTCAACCTTTTGTGTGAAATAATAATTAGAGGCTATTATTACAAACAAATTAAACATACAAATAGATAAGACAAATTTTGAACTTTAAAAGGTGGAAAACTTTTTTCAGCTGTCCAGAATTATGAGGCTAATATTATAGTTGTTATATATAATTTTGATCTGGACAACAGCCTCAGCACCATGAAATTTTTGTTTTGCTCACCAGAGATAAATCACTATATGTAAACTCCATCACATTAAAAGCTTTTCTCTTCTCCTTGTGTTAAAATGCAGCCATGTTCAAATGACAACAAAATTATTCCAGTTCTATTTCAACCAAGATTATAGTGGCTTTGCATTAATGATGAAGCAAAAATTATTTGTGTGTGTGTGTGTGTGTGTGTGTGTTGGTGTACCATCCTTTAGCCTACACTGATGAAAGGAAGGTAAAGGGTACACAATGCCTCCATCAGAAAGAATGACATCGCCCCATTTGTTAGGAAATGGAAAGACTTGGAAAAAATTATATTAAGTGAAGTAAGGCAGGTCCAATAAAACATAGATCGCATGGTTTCCCTTATTTGCAATAACTAGTATATTTCTGGGACAAGCAGAAAAGGTCAAAAGCTATATACATATGACCAGATAAGATGACCTTAAATGAAATGAACCCCAAGATAGGGACACAAGTGGTTTTTTTCTTTCTTGCTATTGTTCCTAATGTATTTATAATGTACCACGTGATTTTTTTGTTTCTTTGTATGTTCTTCCCCCATGGTATAACTCCTGTTTTTACAGTATTTGCTGTCAGTGTCCTGCATCTTGTATATATACTTCTCTAATTTGGGGAGGGGAAGGGAAAAAACAAAATGCTTAAATAGGGATACAGGTTGACCCATTGTAACAATGAGATATACAAGACACTATGTTGAAAAATGAACTTTACAATTTAGGCGGGGGGGTGGTGGTGGAGTATAGTTGTGGAGGTGGGAGGGAAGGAATGGTAGGGGAAAAACAAAGGAGGTAAAAATGCTTGATAGGAAATGAACTCATTGCCTTGCTCATGTAACTGTAACCCCTCTGTGCAGTATTTTTACAATAGAAAACATATAAAAAATAAATTTCCTCCTGGTGTGTATAGAATTAGCCACAGAGGTTTGTGAAACTAAAATGATGTTTCTTCAATCCTGAAATGGACATTTTCCAAACAGAGTACACTTTCACCTTCCATCAAATATTGATGAATCATAATAAGCTTATAGCCTTGGGCTGTGATGTAAGGAAAATGTAAGCATTTAGTATTCTGATGAGTTAAGCCAATGCTCTCCTTACTTTTTCCTTTCTGATATTCTTGAAAGCTTCCTTTTATGACTGAAGGTTGTTCAACATTCTAAAATTAATGATTTTGTACTGCTCGTTTGGACATCCAGGGAGTATCTGTTAGCCAAAAATAAAACTAAGTACAGACTTCAGAGACACACACTTCAGGAAAATTGATCCTTTACCTGAGTACTTTTGCTTTTCCAAATTTTATGATATTTATCCACTTTGGATGTCTTAGGTGTAAGAAGCAAAATCCATAAAAAGATAGTTAAATGAATGTATTTTAATATTTAATCTGAGGAGTTTCCCTCATCTTGGAAAGAGCCTAAAATGTTTCCAGAAGAGAATAAAGATTAAAGGCCAAGTTTTCCAGTTAAAGTACATTCGTACAAAAGATACATATATACATATACATGGATATATTGGATGTATATGTATATATATATATATAAGGTATGTATGTATATAGTCAATAATAAAGTATATATGTACATTATATATATATATATGTTAGGTAATAAAGTATGGCTAATTCATCCATTAGTGTAAATGACTGATTGCTGATTATTCAGAGGAACAGAGGTAATCATGACTGATAATGGTCTTGGTAGGAATAAAGGAGTGAACTAGAATATTGTTGCTTAGATAGCTTAGAACCAAGTGCCATATGGCTCTAAGTTCTCTTAGACATCATAGAGTGAGAGGTAAAGATTGTGTGCATAATTTCTGACCAATATAACTTCTTTGCTTCTTTTGGGTTATGTAACATTTTTATTATTAAATATTTTATTGTTTGTTATATTAAAGATGATAAGGTATTACTATTTCATAAATTTAGTAATGTTTTTTTGGGGAGTCCGGTTGTGGGGTCTGGGCCTGGGAGCTATCCCTCAGCTCTTCAGCTCAAGGCTAGCGCTCTACCACTTGAGCCACAATACCACTTCTGGCTTTTTGCTTTTTGCTTACGTGGTGCTGAGGAATTGAACCCAGGGCCTCAGGCATGCAAGGCAAGCGCTCTACCACTGAGCCACCTTCCCAGCCCAATTTAGTAATGATTTATGTAACATTTTTGACCCCAGTCTTCATGTGTTTCATTCTCCAAAACTGAACTTCCCTGAAGGAAGGGAATGGCTTTTATTGCCTTTGTGTGATGTCAGCTAGTGGATATAGGCGTACAATCACTGCAGAGCAACAATTCTTCCTTCTGCAATTCAAGAGACAGGTAAGAATTCATCCCATGTGTAATGGAGAGAGTGAAGGCCCTTGACTTCATTCAGAAACATACCTAAAATGGTGACTACTCAAGTGAATTCACTTGTTCTCCCATGAAACCAGAAAGAGAAGATGTGGCTTTTACTCAGGAAGTGTTCTCAGAGCCAATCCCAAGAATTTGGCTTGGCCAGAGAGAATATTTATTAATGTTACCACTGCAGATGGGGTTTGTACACTTAGGACTCTTCTCTGTGCTCTCTCATTTTCTCAGAATTTCCACCATTTTCACATCCAAAGAGTTTGTGATGTTGATGTCTGTGGGTTTCTTCCAATACAGTAATAAAGCTCTCGTATTTTCAATTTCATTGGAATATTGGAGAACTGAGGAGGTATTTCTGTCTTTTTAATAGCTCTCTTGGTAAAACTTGACCATGTTCCCTGTGGAGATGGAGAGAGGCCATTAACCAAATGTTACTACATTGGGTTCAGGGAATCCAAGACAGAACCCACCCTTATGCTTCTGTAGATTATACAGAACAACTATGTTTTTTTCCTCTTTCTACAACTCTGCTACCAAGTAGAGTACAACCCATCATCTGGGGAAATTCCAGACCACATCACTTTCCAATGACAATAAGAATAACACTTTAAACATACTTCTGTCATTGTCTTTTCAACACTGAACTACAGCTATCCTTAACTTATTTCCTCTTGAGTTATTTAGAAACACTAACACAGCCCTGATTTTTATACTTTTATGCACACAGCATACTTTCATTTATTGAAAGTATTTGTTGAATACTTGAGGGTAGTGAATAGTTCAATACACTGGTTATTGTTCATTGTTCTGTTTGTAATGCAAAATACTACCCAACTAGTGACTTAGACCATCCTGATAATCTTTTTGTTGATTCTATCCCTCCCTTAATCTTAAATGATTCTTAAATGATCGTTCAAATATGTACATGTTAATCATCAGGTTGAATGCTTAATTTGAAATGTCCTTTATTTTCATTTCTGATATAATTATCAGGAATGATAATGACTAGTACTTATTCTGCACCTGATCTATCCTAGGTAGTATTCCATACATATAGATTTTTCAGTATCATAAAATAATCCAGTGGAATTTCATATATTTTCATTATATGTTAGGAAAGTTAGGTCTGCAAGAGCCTTCTACAGTCAAAGGTTTTATGCTTTCTGGCCAAGATGGAGGGCTCCAAATTCCCCCAGCTTGAACCTTATCTTCCTAATCATAGGCCCCTGATCTCCTTGTCTTAGAAAATTTGTAATTGCAAGTTCTTTGTTTGACTTTTTGAGCTTTGAGTAGTTTCATACCTCCTGGTAGTTTCACCAGCCAGACATGTATTTCTGAAATATAGTTTCTAGAAGCCCATAGCCTTTAAGTATAATCATTAAGAAAGACAGTGACCCTATTTGCTAGTCTCTGTGAGAGAGTAGAAGCCTATTTCTTAAGCAACAATTGACAAACACAACACCAAATTGTGTTGATATTCTACCAGCATCTTCAAGGACTTTACTTTTCTTTATAAACATTTTATTAGCAAATATTAATGATAGACGGGGGAATCATTATGACTTCCACACATGCATAAAATGTATCCTGACTAAATTTACTACCTTTCCCACTCCCTTCTCCCACTCTCTTCCTCTCTGCCTTCTTCCAACAATTTCAGCAGGTTTCACTGCTTCATTTTCACATATGTACATAAAATAATTTCATCATACACATACTCCTACATGATCCTGCTACGTGCTCCATCACACTTTTTTTAACTTCCTGGTTATTCTTTTTTGTTGTATGCATTAATTGTACAAAGAAATCTTTTCCTTACTAGTTCACTCCAATGTTCAGAAGCTCTATCGCCTTTTTATTTTCCTCTAACCCAATAGAGTTGGACTGCATTATCTCCCTTATTGCAATAATTTGAATGGTCTTTCTTCCTATTTAATTCTGTCGGGTGTAATCTCTAAGATTTTTCTAAATGTTAATTCTCTTCTCATGGTATTTCACAAAATCTTTCCTTTTCTTTTTCATTGCCATAAACAAGAACTTGACTTACTAAGCATTTTATCACTGGAGAAATTACATACCTATTCCTCTCCATTTTCCTGTCTGTCAATATCAAGAGCACCCTTCTATCATTCCTTCCTTTGTGCATATGGCACTACCATTGTTGCCCTCATTTTCCTTGCTAAATCACTTTGAACCTTCTCATAGAATGTAATTTTGCCCAATTTATACTTCTTTAGACTGTACATATTTTTCCCTAAGATTTTTCTTTCACACCTGACCCACTTAAATTTCCCACATTCTCCACAAATGTATTCTATTCTCAGATACTTGAACTCAGTTTTTGTTCTGATATTATTAAGGAAAACAGGCATAGTGAACAAAAACAAAGCTATGAAAAATGTTCCCTAATCCTTTAGATTATATGTAAATCCACATTATAGATTACATTATAACACCATTGCAGAAGAATGTTTGAGGTTAAGAATTTAAGAAATCTTTATGAAAATAAAAGTGTCATCAGATGTTCCTCTTTTGTTCTACCCATCAAGGAAGGGGCAGTAGGCAAAGACTCAAGAGGTTACCACTACCTCCACGGAGGCCTTTCCTACAGTCATAAGAAGTAGATGTGCTGTTTACTTTTGGCTTGCATGAAAGATGCATCTTGTGAAGGCTTGCATTCCAAAGAGAATTCTTGGTATTTATGAAATTGTTAATAATAGTAGTAGATTTAAGAAACAGATTAGTTCCCTGCTACTCCCACATGAGAACAGAGCAATCCTAATTATCTAGCACCAGGAAGTTGGTGCCAGTATGGATTTATGTTCCCTTCCAAAGTAGGATATAGCATCACAATTGATTCTCTCTTTTTTTCCAATTCTAATTTTCCAGATTTATTAAAATGACTCTAAACCAAACTGCTTTGAAAGAAATAACATTGGCTTTCTCCCATTATTCCTTCTTTTTCCTCCCCTGTCCCCTCTCTACTAAATGAAATTAATCTACTTTAAAAATAGAAAAGATAAGTGATTATATAATCTTCTAAGGGAACCAAGAAGCTGCGGGACATAAAACACAGAAGAAGTGTTCACATTCTGGGCTTATTTCAGTACGCGTGTCAATTCATGTCTGTTGAGGCCCAGTACTGAGGGAATGCTGCAAATGGAAGCAAGGAAGTTTCACTCTTCTGGAGCCCCTAGTGATGCTAAGCACCTTTTGAGGGAAAAGAAATGCTTCCAGAAACCTAGGGAAAATGTCAAGATGCCGTTCTGAGCTCATGACAGGCAGAATTACAGCCTGGAGGTGACTTAATCCTGATGCAGAAGAGGGATTGTGCACAAATCCAATTGTCATTATCAGTATGATTTTATTTGAGTGACGGTTTATATGCCCACATACATACATGTGTATGCAGACATACACACATATATACACATGCATGTACATACTTCCCTCAATCATAAACTCATTTACTTTAGGTAAACAATGGTACTTCACTAAACAGGAGCAGGGGCCCCTATGCCCCTGATTTCCATTTCTGAATCCCAACATTCAGTGCTACTCAGGCTCCAAAAGATCAAACTTTGTCCAAGTAAAAGTCAGTTGAGGGGAAAGATGATGTTCTGTGTGAGCAGAGTTATTTTAAGAAGCAACCAGCATTTGCATTTCTAAACTATTAGGAGACAAAACGAAGGGAAAAATTTTAAATGCATGTACATATATACATGTTTTAAAATCTAATTTGAGGTCACAGCTGTAATTGCAAAAGCTTTGGATTGTGTGTCATGCTGGAATAATGTCGTGTTAGTGAATGTAAAGTATTCAGCATTACTTTATGCCTCATTGCACCCTAAGTGCGATGCTATTTCAATACAACACCTACCACTTTTAGTTCTTTATGCTTAAGTATGTCTTGCTGGATGAAATCAAGCTACAAATTGGATGAAATTGGGTCCTCCCAGTTGATTCTACTGCTTAGAAGCTCCTAAACCCAATTGTTTCCTAAGTCCAATTCTATGAATTCAGAATGTAAATTATCATGATTTCTTGCACCGAAAAATAAATACAAAAGCTCAACTTGATGCAAAGATGAAAAGCAGTTTTTTTTATTTTTGACCACAAAAATAAAGTTAACTTCCCCCTCCCCCAAAGGCTTTTCAAATGGCTTAGAAATAGAGCAAACAATACTAGAGAAAACATAACCTGCAGGAATTGAGACATAGTGTATCTATTGCTTAAGAAAAAGAAGTCCAAAACATTTCAAGGTCCTATGTTCCATCTCTTTCCATCCTTGCAATTCAAGTCAATTGGCTGCCACCTAACATTGTGATTGCAACAAATTTCTGTAATTTTAGAGACCATATTCAGATCACAATGTCCTTTCACGTGGCAGTAAAAGATGCAGTTGGAAAGATGACTGTGGTAGGAAGTCTGACCATAGTTCCTTCGAAGGATTTGTATTTCACTAAATTGTACAATGAGCAGTAGGATGGATAATAGCTTTGCAGTGTTGCAGAGAGGGTTAAAAATAAACCAACCCAGAAATGAGCCTAAATTTCAAATGGACTGCTGTTTCTGAAGATTGTTAAATTATTTTTCAAAAGTCCCTTTATGATAGAGACAAAATTCTCTTCAAAACAGTAGTACTTTGCCTGGCAACATATTTGGTGAGACATCTCAAGTAAAAGTTTCAGAAATCTTTATTTACCCAACACATAATTGAATTAAGCTATCCAAAGGGTAAGTACTATAAAGACTTAGAACAATTTGTGCTTAATCAAGCAATTGAAAATATTCCAATCTGGGTGCCATTGGTTTATGCCTATAATCCTAGCTACTCAGGAGGTTGAGATCTGGGGATTGTGGTTCAAAGTCATCTGGGGCAGAAAAGTCTGCAAGACTCCTGTCATCAATAAACTACTCAGAAAAGCTATTGATTTTAGAGAGTTAATTTTATACCCTGCAACTTTGCCAAACTACTTGTAAGATCAAGAGAAAGCCCACAGATTTGGAAAAGATCTTCACTAGCTCTATAACAGACAAGGACCTCATAACTAATATATACTTAGAATTCAAAAACTTAAATCCCCCCAAAACAAATCCTCAAAGAAACAACCGCCCCATTAATAATTGGGCTAAAGACAAAGAGAGTCTTCTTTGAAGAGGAAATAAGAATGTCCTATAGACACATGAAGAAATGTTCAACTTCTTTAGCCATAAAAGAAATGCGTATCAAAAGCATTGAGTTTCCACTTCACCTCAGTTAGAATGGCTATAATCAAGAAATCTAAGAACAACAGATGTTGGAGGGGATGTGGCCAAAAGGGAACCTTACTGCATTGTTGATGAGAGTATAAACTTGCTCAACCACTCTGAAAAGCAGTATCGAGGTTCCTCAAAAGATTATACATCTAGATCTCCTATGACTCAGCAATCATACTTCTGCTCATTTACCCAAAGGATGACAAACAAGGCCATACTAAAGCTACCAGCATAACTATGTTTATTGTATCATTATTTACCATAGCTAAGATATGAAACCAACCCAGATGCCCTCAGTAGATGAATAGATCAAAAAAATATGATGTGTGTGTGTGTGTGTGTGTGTGTGTGTGTGTGTGTGTGTAATAAATATCATGGAATCTTGTTTGAATGTGGTGTATGATTTTTGGATGAATTGTTGAAGTCGATTGGCCAAAATTATATTAAGTGAAGTAAGCCAGGCCCAAAGAAACATAGGTCCTATGGTTTCCTTTATTTGCAATAACTAGTTTTGGGACTTGTTTGGGACAAATTGAAAAGATCAAAAGCTATGTACATATGACCAGATAAGATGAAGTTAAGTGAAATGAACCCCGATAGGGATAAAGTGTTTTTTTTTCTTTCTTGCTATTGTTTCTAATGTATTTATAAGATACCCTGTATTTTTTGCTGTTTTGTATGTTCCTCTCCCACAGTATATCTCCTGTTTTCACCGTATTTGATGTGGGTATAATTTGGGGAGGGGAAGGGAAAAAACAAAATGTTTAAACAGGGGTACATGTTGACCCATTGTAACAATGAGATGTAGAAGACAGTGCGTTGAAAAATGAACTTTACAATTTAGGCAGGGGAGGTGTTGGGATGGTAGGGGAAAAACAAAGGAGGAGGCAACAATGCTTGATAAGAAATGTACTCATTACCTTGCTCATGTAATTATAACCCCTCTGTACAGTATTTTCACAATAAAAACTTATTAAAAATGAAAAATGAATACATATATGCACCTTGAGAAAGAATGACACCACCTTATTTGTAAAAAACAATGGAAAGACTTGGAAAAAAATCATATTAAGTGATGTAAGCTAGACTCAAAGAAACATAGTTCCCATGGTTTCCCTTATTTGCAATAATTAGTATACATCTAGGATAATCTTAGCAGTTGAGCATAATAGCTCATTAACTATGTACATATGACCATGTAAGACGATGCTAAGAGAAATGAAATCCAAGATATGGCCACAGACATTTTTCTATGTTGTTGTTGCTTTTAAAGAACGAAGTGAGATTTTTTGTTTCTTTTGTATGTCCTTCCCCCAATGATATATGCTCTGTCGTTACTGTATTTGGTTTTGGTACCCTGGTATTGTATATGTGTTAATTTGAATTAGGGAAGGAAAGGGGAACAACAGAATGGTGAGACAAAGGACAAGGGAAGAACCAATCTAACAGTGATATACACAGAAAATATGTTGGAAATGATCTGTACAAGTTGGGAGGTAGTGTTGTGGGGTGGGAAAGTAGGAGAAAAATGAGGGAAGGGTTAACAAGTTTGACAAGAAATGTATTTATTACCTTACTTATATAACTGTAACCCCTGTGTACATCACCTTGACAATAAAAATAAATAAATAAACTACTCAGAAAAAGGCAGAAGTGGCAGTCTGGATCAAGTGGTAGAGCACTAGCCTTGAGCACAAAGAGGCTCAGAGACGATGCCCAGTCCCTGTGTTCAAGCCCAAAGACCATCAAGTAAATAAGTAAATAAATAAATAATAAGTTTTCCAATGTCCCACTGAGGAAAAAGATGGCATTACAAGGAGCTGTATTTGTTTTTGTGTCCGGTAAAAGAGAAAATATATTGATAGTGCAGTGAATTAAACTATTATGGTAAATAAGAGCAGAAGATGAAACAATTCATGTCCTAGAATTCTCTGACATCGACCTAGTACTTTCAGGAGAATTTGATGATTCACCCCATATGATCTAGGAAGAATTGGACTGAATTACATCGGACTAGAGGAAGAAGCACTGCCACCAACACCAGATGAAAATAATTCATAAATGACAGCCACCTACACGACACTGCAGTTTGAATCATTGCCAAAGTAGATTTGGAAGTAAAGATTCAGGCAGAGATATTTAAGAGAGTTGGAAGTAAGCACTGACAAAACACGGTAGATGCTTACAATCATGGAATGGATTGTGACTCCTCTGTGGCTGAGAATTTAGGTATTTCCTCATTTATTCTTATCTTCTTTGCCCCCCCCCTCTTCCTGTTATTACTGTCTCCTCTTATTAACTGCCAATGGGATTACACACATACACACACACACACACACACACACATTCCCAGTAATATAACAGTTACTTCCAGACCTGCCTTCTTTAACTATCTTGATCACTCCTGCCACACCATGTGACTGAACAGGTCATCCTGTCCTTGTAACTTTACTTTTATAATCTTATGTCAAGATAATGAACAGGATCTCTTAACTACCTCTCCCTGCTCCAAATTCTTCTCCCAAAAATAACTTGGAAAAATTACAGATGTATGAGATAATACTAATTCCTGGGAGGGGGGAGGGAACGGGAGGGCAGGAGGGGGAGATACTGCAAGAGAGAGCTAGAGACGGCGAGAGAGACAGAGAGAGACAGAGAGGCAGATTGACAGAGAGACAGAGACAGAGAGAAAGAGAGAGAGAGAGAGAAAGAGAGAGAGAAGGAGGGAGAGAAGGTAACAAGAGTTGAGAGCTGTAAGTTGCATGCAGAGGGCGATAGATTTCTGTAATTTCGGGTGGTACAAAGAAGAGTGAGTCATCGGCTGAGGATAGTTTAGAGGATGATGTCTTTATGTGGTGGGTTTACGTCTCCTCTATGCTCCTATGAGGCAAATAATTTTCATTTTATTGCAACAGAAATGAACCTAAAGGGGCCCAGGCAGAAATGGTGACAGATTGCTGCAAATGGCTACCATTCTGAGAAGATTCTCCAGTCACCCTAAAACACCTTAGAACTACCTGCAACCACAAAGAGTTCAGTATTACAAATTTCAACAAAGACAAAAAAATTGGTTTAAAATATTGAATATAGATACATACTATATATATAGTGATATAGAGATATACACAGCACAAACAGAAGGTATATGTATTGATAATGAGATAAAAATGTGGCCCTCAGCTTCCTGAAATTTTAGTTAATGTTGGTGGCAATATTATAGAGTACCCCAAGAACTACTCTGTGCACAGAATCACATACACACACACACAGAAACACATACAGTATTATAACTAAAAGCGCCAGCCACAACATAGACAACGTAATAAATGAGCTATGACATTAGAATTTAGTTTAAATCCCAAAGAATTACAAATTTATCATTTTATCAACTATCATTTCCAGTCAAGACAAACTTTAAAAATTTTGAAAATTAAACAAAATAGCATAAATCTGGAGTTATATGATTATTTAAAAATCAGATATTTGATACTACATGGTTTTATATTTAATAGTGAAGAAAATTACAAAGGGAATAAAGAAATCTTACTAGTTAAATGATGAAAAATTTGAAATTAAGGGTATAAATATAGCTTCAATAAACATTTTTATGTTTTTGTAAAAAAAAGTTCAACAATATTATATAACTGACTATAAAAATGTTGATTCTCTCTAATAAATTTATAAATTCAATGGAATGTTACTTTGTTTACAACTGGATATTGATAAATACACTTCATAGTTATGGAGTAATAAAAGTCCACAAATGCCTTTAAGACAAGTATAAGAAAAGAATAATGAGAGGGTACTTTTCCAAAAAGATACGAAGATAAACTACCAAGTTATTGCAATAAAAGTCATACATCAACACAAAAACAGATAAATGCATCAATGGATCAAAAGAGAGTACACAGAGATAAATGAATGTATGCATGAGAACTTAATATATAATTTATCTCAACATAGAGGGGATGATTTGTCTTAAACTATTTGGAAGAAGTGGCTTGTTTTGTAGTGTAAAGAAACAGGTTCACATCACTGAATATAAGCTGAATTGGATTTTGAATGCATTAAAGAAGAATAGAAAAAAATGGAAGAGCCTAGCATTGGTGGCTCATGCTTGTAATCCTAGCTACTCAGGAGGCTGAGATCTGAGGATCACAGTTCAAAGCCAGCAGGGGCAGGGAGTCTATAAGACTCTTATCTCCAATAAACCACTCAAAAAACCAGAAGTGGTGCTGTGGCTCAAGTGGTAGAGTGCTAGCCTTGAGCAAGTGAAGTAAGTCAAGCCTAACGAAACATCGATCCCATGGTTTCCCTTATTTGCAATAACTAGAATATGTCTGGGACAAGCAGAAATGGTCAAAAGCTATGTACATATGACCAGATAAGGTGACCTTAAATGAAATGAACCCCCAAATATGGACACAAGTGGTTTTTTCTTAGTTGCTATTGTTCCTAATGTATTTATAATGTATCATGTGATTTTTTTTTGTTTCTTTGTCTGTTCCTCCCCCACACTATAACCCCTGTTTTCACTGTATTTGCTGTCAGTGTCCTGCAACTTGTATATACACTTCTCTAATTTGGGGAGGGGAAGGAAAAAAAACAAAATGCTTAAATAGGGATACAGGTTGACCCATTGTAACAATGAGATGCATAAGACACTATGTTTAAAAATGAACTTTACAATTTAGGTGGCTGAGGAGCATAGTTGTGGATGTGGGAGGGAAGGAATGGCAGGGGGAAAACAAAGGAGGAGGTAACAATGCTCGTTAGGAAATGTACTCATTACCTTGTTCATATAACTGTAAGCCCTCTGTACAGTATTTTTTACAATAAAAACATATTTAAAAAAACTTTTTAATTTAGAGTAGATGCAAATGCCTACACCTGTAATCCTAGTTACTCAAGATGGATCATACTCATTAGGATCTTATTCAAGGCTAGCCCAGGCAAAGGTTACACCCTATCTCAAAGAACCAGCTGGTCATGGTGGTACATGTCTATAACGAGCCTTATGGAAAGCAAAAGAAGGAAGATTGTGGTCTGACACTAGCCCTGAATAAAAAGTATGAATTTCTGTTTGAAACTAATTGTAAAAAAATGAAAAAACAAATGACATATGAAGGCAAAATGTTTATAATATATAAAGTCAGTAAATATAAAAATATTTTAAAATTCTTTACAAATCAACAAGATGAAAATGTGTATACAGATCAAAACACCAAATTGTATTATTTGAGTATAAGCACTTTTATGTGTATGCTGGTCCTGGGGCTTGAATTTAGGACCCAAGTGTTATCTTTGAGTTTCTTTTGCTCAAGGCTAGTACTCTACTAGTTGAGCCACAGCTCTATGTTTTGGTGGCTAGTTGGAGATAAGATTCGTACAGGCTTTCCTGCCAGGGCTGGCTTTGAACCTCAGTCCTCAGATAGCAGCCTCATGAGTAGCTACTATTCCAGGCATAAGCCACCAGCGCCAGTCAGAATATAAATTTTAAGTTGCCAATTTCAATTCAATGAAATGAAAAATGAAACAAATGTAAAGGAAACAAATACAATGTTTATAAATGAGGAAACTAAAAAAAAAACACTAACTCAGGATGATACTTAAATTTATTGGTCACTATAAAACTGAAGAGTAAAACACTGTTGCCAACATATTTAGAAAGCTGGAATTCACCAATGTTGGTGAGGATGTGGATGTACAGAGGCTTTCATGTGTGCAAATATAGACTTTTGTCACTCTGAGGAACTGCTTGACATCATTTAG
Organism: Dipodomys ordii; assembly: GCF_000151885.1. Taxonomy (NCBI): domain Eukaryota; kingdom Metazoa; phylum Chordata; class Mammalia; order Rodentia; family Heteromyidae; genus Dipodomys; species Dipodomys ordii. The sequence goes on along the minus strand of NW_012267244.1, from coordinate 2,170,602 downwards.
TCAACTTTAGTAGATTGTTTGAATAGTCCAGCAATCCCAAAATTCTTACAGAAGGTTACAAAAATCCATCACCAAAGTTGCTTGGTAATTCAGAACAGTGAAGACAGGTGCTCATGGCTCATGCCTATTATCCTCACTACTCAGGAGGCTGAGATCTGAGGTTTTCAGTTTAAAGCCACCCTTGGCTGGAAAATCACTGAGACACTTATCTCCAACTAACCACCAGTAAGCTGGAAATGGTGCTATGGCTCAAAGTGGTAGAATGCTAGCATTAAGCAAAAGAGCACAGGGACAAGTGCCCAGTCCCAAAGTTCAAGCTCCATATCTGCAAATATGAAAAACAAAACAAAACTGGGGAATATAATTCTCTGGACCTTATGCAACTGACTGATTTACACACAATTAAGTAGCTTTAATGACAGTACTATTAAACATGATATGATCATAGAACTCTATACCTAAATATATGACATAATAGCGACCAAGATAGCTATTGATTAAGGAATATCTGGTGAAATAAAATCACCTTTTATATCTTTCTCAGACCCATTCTGATGCTAATAGAAGAACTCAGTTCAGATTTGGGGCCCTCACTTTACACAAGTTACTGAAGAGTGGAAACCATTACAAAGAGTCTAAATTGGGCATGGCTACCGACTGAGCTCTTTTTTTTCCCCAGTATTTTTCAAATAGAAGTCGGACATCATATATCAAAAATTAAAAAAAAAAATCTAGGGTGCCAATGTCTCATGCCTATAATCCTAGCTACTCAGGAGGCTAAGATCTGAAGGTCATGGGTAAAAAGCCAGCCTAGGCAAGAAAGTCCATGAAATTCTTTTCTCTGATGACCTATTCAGAAAATGCTGGTAGTGTACTAGCCTTGAGTACATAGAGGCTAGGGGACAGAGCCCAGGCTCTGAGTTCAAGCCCCAGGACCAGCAAAAAAGAAAAAAAAAGCACAGAAAATTTAAATATTTGTAATTCTAAAGATATTAAGCAGTAAAGAACATTCATGTGAATAAAATGTCATTTTTTTATGGAATGACTCTCATGGCTAAAAGCAAAAAATAGAAAAACAAAACTGCCTGAGAATAATTCAAGGATTCCTGTTTTCTTGGGATTATTTGCAATGTTGATGTGTCTTTGCATTCATCTGTTTTTACTGAAGTAAAGCAGGAGACACTTTAATGACTATAGGTATTTATTCTTTCATGAGTCTATTTTCATACCTATGGTTAGAAGTTCTCCACAGCCAGGATGATACACCACACACATCTGTTTTTCTCCTTTGGTTAAATAAAACAACTTACAGTAATAAAATGTACTATGCTCTCTTGGACTCCATATCACCACTAACATCACCAAGACTTGAATTCTTAGGAGGCAAAAGGGCCCAAAGTACCTAGAACACTGTATCAAAGAAAGAAGAGTAATTCATTTCTTCTGTTTATCATTCTGTGGCCATATATAAATTGTACTTTACTATTTCTTCATTTTCCCCCTCTCCCTCCCCATCCTCCTTCCCCTTTCCCTCCCCTCCCCCTCCTCCTCTCACTCCCCCTTCTCCTCCTCCTCCTCCTCTCCTTCTCATCCTTTCCTCCTCCTCCTCCCTCCCTCCTCCTCCTCCTCCTCCTTCCTTCCTTCTTCTTCCTCCTCCTCCTCCTTCTTCTCCTTTCCTCTCTTAATAATGAGTTTTCAACTCAGGGCCTCAAGCTCACTAGGCAGGTGATTTATTTTTTGTCATTAGTGATTTTTTTGTTTGTTTATTTTAGATAGGATCTAAATTCCAGGCCCAGGTATGTGCCTATACTTCCATCTGCCCAGTGTTGTCTTCCCATTTTAGTTAGAAGGACATTTGTAACTGGGCTTGCCTGGAACTGCAACTTTCCTGATCTCAGTATTCTCCCACACAGCGAGGATGACAGATGTGCACTACTGGTACCTGGCTATGCTCAAGTATTTAATGTTGCTTTTTTAGTTTGTGTCAGTTGTGGGACTTGAAGTCAGGGCCTTGGTACTGTCCCTGAGTCTCTGTGTTCAAGGCTAGTGCTCTACCATTTGAGCCACAGTGTCATTTCTAATCTCTGAATGGTTAATTGGAGCTTAGTCTCAAGAGTACTTTTCTGCCCAGGTTGTTATCGAACTTCAATCCTCAGATCTCAGTTTTCTGAGTAGCTAGCATAAAATTCTCTTAGAAGCAGTTATATCATATTATAACAAACCTGGTATGTCAAAAATTTAAATCTTGGTTTTCTAAGTTAAATGAGCAATGATTAAATTGCAACCTTGTAAATTATCTAGAGTATATACTAATCAAATCTTCCTTAGAGGTTTTTTTTTATAATTTAATAAAAATATAATTCAAGGTTAGGGTCAATCTTCCTTTTTTATTTACTAACCATTAAAAATACCAATAGTTCTTCCATCCTGATAGAATATTCTTATATGACTGTATTTTTTTTATATTTCCAAACTTAATAAAAGGACCAGAAATCTATCTGGTCAAGAAAAGAAATAAAAGAATATCACTAATTCATAATATTATAGACCTGAGGTGTAGCTATAAGGCTGGAGAATTTGAGGTGGTCAGGATCAGCAACAAATGAACTACACAAAAATCAAGCCTAGTACCTATAGTAAACATTGGACACAGCCATGAATATTCATTTATATATTGTCTATAGTTGCTTTGGTGTCACAAATTTGTATAGTTGGGTCTGGAAACGTATGTCCTGTATAAACTAAAATATTTACTATCTGGTCCTTGAAAAGAAATTGTATTGACTTCTGCTGTAAATCACCTGGAATTCTATAAAAAAGACATTTCAGTACTTGCTAAGTATTCAAATAAACTCTATGAATAACTATAGGTACCTGAAAGGAATAAAAAATCCAGATGGACAGGAGATTACCACCAAAAAGCAGGGAACTCATCTGCAAGATAAAAAGAGGGATCTTTTTCAATCCTTTCATTAGACATGTATACACTACGGACTGCTTACATGCTCATCACCCTATGGGGACAAGAAGACACAAAGGAGATCAGGAAAGATGATCACTTTGGTGCTCCTAAATTTTGTGACAGAATTCACACATAAATGCATATAATATAACAGATTGTAATCAGTGTTAATACTTCGTTTTTTATGGCTATCCTTTAACTCAAGGTTCTTTCAGAAATAAAAACTAATTAAGTATAAGATGGACATCTACTAAGTTTTACCCTAATTAATTTCTTCCTTTGTATAACAGTAATTCCCTTTGAGGGACTACATCTTCTCCATCACAAATTTTACCATATGCTTCTAGCACCACAGGGTTGTAAATACGATACCATCAAGGAGAATTAGTCTAGCTCATACTCCAAGGTACATAGGTAGTATAAGAACAATCCCATAGGACAATTTCTTCAGCATGTAATTATAGCAGATGTAAAAATGTACTTGGTCTTGATGAAGTAAAAGTATCAGCCCTAACCTTCCATCTCATGTGATATGCTATCATGAAATAGACAAAGGAGGAAAGAAACAGAATGAGAATACACAAAGTTGAAGAGACAGAAAAACAGAAAATGACTATGAGACATGGCATTTAAGATACTGGATCCAAAAAAAAATGCTTGACACATGCAAGATCTCTGGGTAAGTTACCCGAGGTATTAATGAAGAGAGAATTGTTTTTAAGAATTGGGTTTATTCTGAAATGAAAAAAAGAACAAAGAACTCCTAATGGTGCTTTGCCATAAATAATTCTCATGTGGATGTGTGCGTGTACTTGCACACATGTGCATGCATATGTATGTACCTAGGCAGAAGTACGAAGGAAAAGAAGAATTGGTGCGAAGTATAAGTGAAATCCAAACAGCTAAGTGGATACTGGTGTTTGATATGATATGACACAATCAGGAATAACTTACACTAAAACATCATATACGTGCATTTGAAAATCTGAGTGTTTATATTACTGTAGATTTCATTTTAAATATACAGATAGATAGCACATGTATGAGAGATATTACTTCTGTTAGAAATTATTTTTTCTGAAACTAGAATACCATAAAAAGGTACTAATAGAAGAGGTTATGTACAAGAGTTAGGGGGGAGGTGAATTTAAAACTGAGTAAGAGAGAGTTCTACATATTTCTAGGGTCACTCTGACTTTAAAATCGTGCACATGAATGTTTTATCTACTTTGAAAGTAAGATAAAATATTTGGAACTATATTTTCATTCTTTATAGAAAAGGATTCTGAGGGAAATTGCTGTTTACTCCTGTTCTCTCAAGTTTAGCATTCAAAAACTACCATACAGTCCTTAACCCATTCAATCTAATATTTATTCCAATAAGGTCTTAGGACTGAATTTCTATAGAAATTTATACTAGATCTTACCTTTCTTAACTTCTTGGCACTATTATGTGTGCTCTGTTACTGAAACACTCCTTAGATTTTGAGAACATTCCTTGTTCTTGTTTGTCTTAAACTTTCTCACTCCTCTTGGTTAGCTGTCTTTGTGGACTAATTCTTCTATATTCTATTGAAGACTATAAAATTAATAGTGTTATTTCAGAGCATACTTGTGAATTCCAGGCACATATATTTATACATTTTTTAACTTTTTTTTCTTTCTGCTAGTAAGGGAATCTCAGATTTAACAGGGAAATCCAGGATTTGCATAATTCCCAGAATTTCAGTTCTTCTTATTCTTATAATTGACAAAAAAATGACTTTATCTATAAATCTAGAGTCATTCTCTTTTTTCTTTATCTTTTCTCCCAAAATTCAATCTGTCACAGAGCCTATGAATTTGAAAGTGATTCTTAAATGTGTAATCTCAAGGTACCAGTTTCAATATCACTTGGAAACTTGTTTGAAATGCAGATTTTCAGAGTTCATTACAGACAGATCTTCTAAGTCAGAAATTAACTATTTCTGAGCACTCCAAAAAACATTAACATTGGAGAACTACAGAAGTAATCTCCTAAGAAATTCTGTAATGGGTTAACATTTTTTTCAATGTCTACTGCCATCTATGTAGTCAACATACCACCATTCCTAGCCTGGTATCTAATGTAAATCTTACAAAATATAAACACTGTCCAATTCAGTCATATTTGATTTAAAAATTATATTTTCATTATCTTTAGTTTTACAAGGTAGTTACCATTCAACTAATCATTTTATAACTACACTGCATCTTGATTGCTATCACCCATATTGTCATTCTCCTCATCAACCCATCCCTCTCAACCCAATCCCTGCCTCAGATCTCAAGTTTCATCTGATATGCATTGACTATTATTACTTCATTCTTAATGATGGTTTTTACTTCTGAAAATAGCCTAATATTGTCCAATGTTTGAAATTCAATTCTTTCCTCATCAGGAGGAGAGCACCTGGCCTGTGACTAGGAGAGTTTTACATCTTCCTTTACTGGCCATTGGATACTTTAATCAAGAGCACCAAATTCTCAAATTAATTCTTTCATGTATTCTTTCAACAGATCCAACTTTATAACCTACTTCATGGGAGAAGATGATACTAATCTTGGAATCTGCCTACTCAATGTTTCCAGTTGAAATATTAAGTAATAAGTCATTTGTTTCTTAGGTAAACGAATTACACTATGAGTATAATGACAGGAGGTATCTTCATATAGAGCAAAAAGAACAAGACTGAGTAAAGAGGGGTCAGCTAACTTGGACAAAAAGAACAACATAAAGATGAAAAACATGCACCTGATTCTTAAAGACAAACCATTTAAAGCTGATGAACAAAGAGACACAGGAAATGAAGATGAAACTAGGCTGGAATATGAAGAGAGGTTAGTTCATGTGAATCCCCTAAGTATCTAAAGGTGAATAAGTAAATCATTTGGCTATTCTTTGACAAAATAAACATGAAGAGAAGACATGAATGGTCCTTTTGAAATCTACAATCAAGACTATAAAACACCATTTGTATGTGGTTGTTTTAAGATTTCATTTTTCTTTTTTACATTTTTTATTTTCAAAGTGATATACAGAGGGATTACAGTTATATATGTAAGGTAATAAGTACATTTCTTGTCAAAGTTGTTATTCCTTCCCTCATTTTTCTCCTACTTTCCCTCCCCCAACCTCCCAACCCCCCAAATTGTACAGATCATTTCCAACATATTGTTGTTTACATCACTGTTGTATTGGTTCACCCTTTGTCCTTTGTATCACCATTCTGTTGTTCCCCTTTCCTTCCCTAATTCAAATAAACATATATATATATATATATATATATATATATATATATATATATAATACCAGGGTACCAAAATAAAATACAGTGACAATAGGGGATATACCATAGGGGGAAGAACATACAAAAGAAACAAAAAATCACATAGTACATAAAAACAACAATAACAAAGAAAAACCTCTTTGTCCATATTTTGGAGTTCATTTTGTTTAACATCATCTTATATGGTCATGTGTACATTTGCTAGTCTGCTAAAATTATCCTAGATGTGTACTACCTATTACAAATAAAGGAAATCATGGGACTTATGTTTCTTTGGTTATAACTTACTTCCTAGTCTTTCTATTTCCTTATAAATTAGGCAGTGTCATTCTTTCTGATGGAAGCATAGAATTCCATTTGTGTGTGTGTGTGTGTGTGTGTGTGTGTGAGTGTGTGCATGTGTGCATGTGTGTGTATACATATCTATATCACATTTTCTTGATCCATTCATCTACTGAGGGGCATCTAGGTTGGCTTTTATGAGAGGATCAACATTTTCTTTCAGATATATGAAGAATGGAGGTTCGTCTACTAGATATCAATACATTATTTTACCAGCAACGTTAATGGTCTCTTGAAAACTTTTGTTTGTTTTTAAACCTATGATCTCTATCAGCCGAAGAATCAATTAGTGATGGTTTTCAATCTTACTTTTAGCTTAGAAATTGCAATCACATATTGTTTAAATTTATGTTTTATTTTGAGCTTTCATTTTAGCTGTTATGTTCTTCTTTTTTGCTTTATTTAAATATGTAGATGCTCAGCAGGCTAGTGGTTATATTTGTCAAGCCCCTCCTTTGGTCTTCCTTAAAATAAATTTTAAAAATAGCTTTCATGTGATGGAAAACAAAATTTATAAAATAATTAAATCAAATATTTCCTTCTACAAAATTCCCTGCTTTCTAAAGGAAGGTTTACCTTCTTTTGGATTACCTTCTTTGTTGCCTGAAAGGAGACGAGAGAGGTATAGATTATATTTACCTCCTAACTGGCATAATTAACAGAGCTGGTATTGCTGTGCAGCATAAGGCCTAATCTTGTACTGTTAGAGCAGAAAAAATATCAGACTAGGCACTTAATGATCTGTCCACACATGAGCAGAGTCTCAGTTTCAATTCTTTGCAACCCTGGCAAAGTGGTTTGGAGAACATGATCTTCTATAAGGAAGCACACCTGATGGCCATTTTCGGGCTTGTGTGTGACTATTTTTGCTATAGCATTATTTCCAAGTCAAGAAATGTTTTTCAATGCAAGAAAAAAATAGAGATATTTTAACAGCTCTGTAAAAAGAAACCTTGCATTTAAACTTTGTCCTGCTGCTGATGTCAAGGCAGATTGCCCAACTAATTAGGACCCTAAGGTCTCACTCCAATCCCTAAGCTTTCCTGACTCCTTTGCCTTGACCTTATTGATAATCAGTCTAATCTACAAATATATTCCCACTATCAGGTAGATTAATTCCAAGCCTAATGTTTCCTTTCCTAGCCAAATGATCTACCTTTAAAATGTATGTATTCAGTAAACTACAGGATAAAATTTTGGGGCTCTGTGGGTTGTGGACAAGAGTTTGAAGCCTTTCTCATAAATGTTGGGCAAGTTCCTTAGTCTCTTTGGTTACCATTGACAGAGTAAAATATAGCATTCTCAGTAACATTTCAATTTCAAATAAGCAATGCATATTTTAAGTAAAAGCACATACAATTGTATATTTGGCTTGTCTCAAACAAGCCTATTTGAGGCTCAGTTTTTGTTAATATGTGATGCATATAACTCATGAATTGTGCATTCAAATTAATTTAGTTAAATATTATATTTAGTTAAATATTATAGAGTGCTTATCTGGCACAGAATGAATCATTAATAAATCTTAGGTGCTATTATCTTGCTTTCTGATAAATCATATAGAAAACACAGAAATAGACAGAGATCCCTACAAACTAGTCAAAGATGGTACCAGGTATTGGAAGAGATGTATAGTTTTATCAACCTATTCTTTCTTGGATCCTAATCACATGCCAGGAACTGAATGTTCTAATTTAGTCATATACTATTCAGATGTGCTTCCCTTGTTTTAAGATCAATTTCACATGTAGGAAAAAAATATCACAAGTTGAATATAACACGTTGAGTAACACATAGTAAATGGGGAAGCTGAGCTTTGTTTTGTGAGATTCCAACCTACAGATTCTTTCCTCTATTCTAACTGGTGTCCCAAAATGAGATATAATTTTCTAATATTAAAAAAATAACTTAAGAGAAATTATAAATTTGTCTTTGGGGGAGTAGCAATACGGAAAAAAAAATCTCTGCTTTAAAAAGTCTATAATGGACCATCACTATAATCCAACCTAATTATCTCACAGTAGACTATAAAGGTAGAATTTCCAGTTATCCTTTTCTTACAAATGAAGTTAGTCCCATAAATCTGTATTAAAGTCAGAACTACAACCCAGATGCTATGGGATCCTAGGTTGGATTTAATGAAATACTGAAGATATTCAATTTTCAACAGCAGAAATGTATTTTCCCTCATTCTGGAGGCTGGAAGTCTAAGATGAAAGTGCCAATAGGACTAGGTTCTCCTTATGCTTACTCCTTACATCTAGATGGCTACCATCCAGCTGTGTCCTCACATGACCCTTCCCGCTAGTGATACACAATTCCTCAGGAATCTTCATCTTCTTACAGGGACGCCAGTCATACTGGAATAAAGCTCTACTGTATCACCCCATGTAGCCTCAATGATCTCTTTATAGGTTCTATACCTCTACCACACTGTAGTTTCTGAAATTAACAGATGAATTTGATGGCAACACACTTAATTGCCAGAATTCCTCAGTCCTGTTCCAATTCATATTGTGAGTAGTGTTTCCTGAGATCACTTTACCGATTCTCTTAAAATATTTTTGTCATGAAAAAATAGGTGACATATTTATTTTTATATTGTTTATTTTTATTATAAAGGTGATATACAGAGGGATCATAGTTTCCTAAATTAGGTATTAAGTTTATTTCTTTTTTTGCAATGTCCTTTGTAAAACTATTTTCCTTTGTTCCCACATGGTTTTTCCCTCCAGTCCCCACCCACAATTGTATAATTCATTTTCAATATAATGACCAGTGAGTATGACTGAATGCATTTGTTGCTCTTTGTCCCTTCATTTCTGTGTCTCCCCTTGTGTCCCCCCTTACCCTCTCAAAGACAGATAAACAAAGAGCAACAGAAAAAGAAACAAAAGCAAAACAAAACTAAAGACTGTTATTTCCACTTCATATTCCTGTTCATTTCAGTTCATTTCAGTCCATTCCAGTTCATTTCAATAAATATTATTGTATATGAGCAGAGACACACAGGCCTTGAGCTTGGTGTGATCCTCCCTTAAGAGTATCTTCCTTTGGTCTCACTATTTTTGAGGTGGCATATTTATACAGACTAAGGGCAATTATTTGAAGCACAAGACTCTTCAAATTTCATAAATTTTACATTCAAATATTTTATTCTTAGCCAGAAACTGGTGGCTCATGCTTGTAATCCTAGCTACTTAGGAGGCTGACATCTGAGGATCTGTTTGAAGCCAGCCCAAGCCGAAAAGTTTTTGAGACTCTTCTCTCTAATTAATCACTAACCAAACCAGAAATAGAGCTTTGGCTCAAGCAGTAGAATACTAGCCTAGAACAAAAAACAAACTTAGGGACAGTGTCTAGGCCCTGAGTTCAAGCCCCAGATAAACACACACACACACACACACACACAATTATTTTTGGTGACCTACTCCTCTGAAATATCAAAATAACATTGTGGACTAAGACATGTTTCTTTGGAGTACAGTATTCACTATACACTAAACTGTTCATAGCTAAGGAAATAACTTCAGGTGTCAAGGAACATTAGGAATTTAAAATATATTTCATATGCTTGTGAGAAAGATGTAGCATGCATTACACTGCACAATCACTTCCACATTTTGAATTTTGTCTAAAAATTGCAGGTAGAATTGTATAGGTTAAACCAAACTCCACACCTCCCTACAAATGCCAGGTTGGAGATTAATAGATGGTTTTGATGAATGATTCAATGGATGATTCATGGATAACTGCTTGCTCCTGGACGGGAGTTCCTGGAAGGGATTCTATGACAGCTTGATTTCTGTACATTTAGCAGTATCAGGGACCAAGAAAAGAATGCTATTATGGTAGCAGTTGAAGAAGAAATCTGTATGAAAAAAAATTAAGTCAACACAGTGAAAATAGGTAGACAGTATTAATATGGACACCACTAAAAATGATTTGCGATTCAATATTGGCTTTAAAAACACAGTCTGTACAGTGGTATTTTTATAGTCAGTGTCAAGCACAGTTGTTTTTAGTTACAGCTTACATAACAGTTCAAGATAAATCAAAGGGAACTGTTCTGAAAGGGGAAAAAAAGCACAGATTTTCTAATACTTTAATCATTGCTTTGGCCAAAGGCTAGTTTGCACTATGTCTACATAACACTCATTTAACAAATATTTAATAAGTGTTGATTATTTGCCAAATACTGTTCAAGTTTCTGGGAAAATATCAATGATTAAAACACAACCCGAGTATGCAATATGCCTCTAATATCTCTTGAGGAAGGAAATGCTGGCAATATGGAACATTAAATACGAACTCACATAATTGTGTTCTCTGGCTTTTGGAAAAGGGGATAATATCTATGCTTGTCTGGTCTAAGGGAAAACAAGGTAAGTTTCAGCATGAAATAAGGTCCAAGCTTAGATGAATGACCAAAATTTAATTGGGTAAGGAGCTCACAGGAAGAGCTTTCTAAGACAAGGGTTATGTGCCTCACACTGAAGGTCAATGTAACCCAATATAAGAACTAATTTCCATGACTGGACAACAGAAAGGGAAACAGGAAATGTTGGAAAACTGTAAATGAACTGGTTTCTACCCACTTTATTTTAGCTACACACCTAAATCTTGCTTTATCACTGGATTGTAAGAACAGAAATAATAATAATATGAAGAAAAGGATGGAAAAATGAATAGAAATGTAAATATAAAATTAATATAATATATGCAATCAATACCTATGAAATTAGCTATGCAACTGTATATCCAACATACAATGTCATGAATCAATCAACAGTCAATAAATAATTGTGAAAATAACTTTTAAAACTGATGTGTTAGGCTTTTCTCTATTGTCCTGGTCTCAGACATTTCAGAACAGATATCTTTATAACCATCATAGTATAAAGATTAAAATCTAATAAAGCTTCCTCCTGGAAAGCTTTCTACATTTGATGTGAATTGAATTTTACCCCCCTCCCCCTACACAGATATACTGAATTAGAAATATACCTCCATTAACTCAAAATATGACTAGCCTTGTTGCTTGGGAGATTCTTTTTAGATGGAATTACTTAAGTTAAAACAAGACCCTACTAGAGGAATATCAGAGTCTATGAGTAGTCCAACATAACCAATGTTCTTATTAGAACATAGCCATGTGGGGACACAGGGCATGTCACTGAGAAGGAAAGGAGAGATGGGAATTGTGCAGCTATAAACCAAGGAGCACCGAACATAACCAGAAAGCCACCAGAAGTGTCAGTCTGTCCAAGCCAAGTGTCTTAGCTGGTAATAAATAACTTAGGCTATCTAATTTGTAAACAATAGAAATTTACCTCTCGCAGCTTTGGAGTATGCTGGGGGTTTGATTTCTGGTTCGTGAATGGTTCTTTCTCTGTAATTTCACATGGTGGGAAGAGCTACTTCCCTCTCTGGTGTATTTTAATAGCGTCTTTTATGATATGCATGAAGTACTCTTATGACTTAATCGGTACTCGAAGTCTCTACTTTCTAATGCTTTGAAATTCAGAAATAAGTTGAAACATAGCTTTGAGTAGACAAAAATACCTAGGTTACAGCAAAAAGTTAAGAGAAAGACAAGAAAAACTTTCCCTCAAACCCTTCAAAGGACGTATGTGCTTGTGGATACTTTGATTATTGGATATTTGGATTCCAGAACTAAGAGATTATGAATTTCTATGATTTTTAATTCACCCTGTTTGTGATAGTTTGTTACCATGATATAGAAATATTTTATGTTTCTGTACTGTGTCCATCACAGTCATGTTTGCTCATAGAATACTCTTGGGGCTTAAAGATACTTTTATCAAATTTTATTTCTATTTTCATTTATTTTTTTTTTGAAGCACTGTCTCACTACATAGCCCAAATTGGCTTGGAACGTTTGATCCTTCTACCTCAGCCGACCAAGTGCAGTATTGCAGGTGTAGGCCATTCTGCCTGATAGGGAACTTTTAAAATTAACATCATCATTAAAAAAATGCCAAGGGATGGAACAGGCATTGCAGTTCCTGCAGGTCAATATCCTATTGATGACACACCTTTTGGCATCTGCTTAAATTATTATTAAGCCAATAACAGGCCAGACATGATAGAAGACAGAGGAGATCTGGACCATTCACTATGCTCATAGAACTTTTACTGGGGAAAATATTTACAAGCAAATAATAGAAGATTTAAATACACAGCAATGGGATTGTATTTAATAACTTAAATAAAAATACTTAACATACAATAGAGTAACCTACAAATGGGTCTAAGAAGCCATTTAAACAGAGAACTCAAAATATATAAATAATGTCAGTGTTTGGTCTATGCTCACTTAAGATTGCCTCTAACCACAATTGTGATTCTTTCCTGGGTAAAACAAATAGATAAGGCAATATCAGGCTTCATGGCTCCAGTCAAATCAGAGAGAAAGGTAGAAAACAAAAGAGATAGGTCGGGGAGATAGAGAGAAAGAGACACAGACACAGAGACACAGAGACAAAGAGAGACTGAAAAGATGTCTGCAGTTAGCAAATAGGGTGTTTTCTTGTGTTACTTGTTCACATATTTAAAAATTACTGGTCGAAGGTAGCAAAACATAGATTTCTGAAGTAAAAGGAGAGGTAATACCATTAAAATAAGAGGCAAGGTAGATCTTGAAAGAAATCTGAGTCTTCATTTTCATTGGAGAAATGTTGGGGCACAGGGAGCAAATATACACAAGCCAAAACCAAGTTCTATCATATCATGTTGATTTACACGAGAAGAGGGCAAAATTCAATTTTCCTCAATGATCTGAGAAATTTTTTAGAGCAAACATACTTCTTCCTTAGGTCCAAATCATAGAGAAAGTAGAATTAAAGTATACAACTACATAAAATAGCTAGGTCCTCATAAACAAACACAAAGTCTAAAGGGGTGGAACTTGTCGTGTGTTCAGAAGGTTGGCAGGAAGGAGGACAGGAAGATAGGTTGTAGTGTGGAGTAGAAGACCAGAATGCCTTTGGAAGGAGTGCTGACTTTATAATCAGGTAAAGTAGTTGGTAGGAACAGTTTTAGAAGTTACATTAACTGATAAATTAAAGAGGAAGCAGAATAGAAAATATAATAATCCCTCAAAGCAAAATGCAAAGACTTGAGTTTAGTACTGAGAACAGGTAAATGGAGAATTTAGCACTGCTTGAGTAATTTCAGGACTTTGGGTAAGTGAAGAAGTATAATAAAATACTAAAATATCTGGTTTCCATTGACAAAAGGCACAGCCTTTACCCAAGGCGGGAACTCATTCAAAGAAAGAAAACATACTGAAGTAAGAAAAAATTCAGTTTTAGATACATTGATTTTATAGATGAATTTGAATATATTAAAAAGTATTTAGAAATATATATACAATTATAATATATATAATATATATGAATATATATTCATATATATGAATATATATTTCCAAGAGATCAGGCTATTAAAATGTCAATCTCTCATCTCCATTTAGTAGACTCTAAAAGGCAAACTTTATATGGATTCTTTCTTCTTCTTTTTCTTCAACCCATAAAAGTCTCTTTCTGAAAATATTTACTGAAAATGGCCCCCAATTCAGTGTGCCTGCCACATATTTGTTTTTTTTGTGTCAGTCTTTGTTTTTAGGCCCCAAGCTCCTTGGGTAAGGACTTTGTCATTAATTTAGCACAGCTGAATATATTACACGGTGCCATGTGTATTTATAGAACTTTGCTAAGTAATGATGATTCAGATTTGGTAATCAGCACTTGCGATGATCATATGGTTATGAAGATCAACACTTACTATGCAAAAATCATTTCCTATAGGGACAGATGTGCTGCTGGTCTCTTAGTAAATTTTTAGAACACTAAAGGTCTTGCAGTATCAAAGTCAAGTTGGAATTTCTTGCGTTGGATTGTCTTCCTGTTAACCACAAAAACTGAGCATACAGTAACTTTCTAGAGTGCTAAGCCTATCATAACGTCATAGTTTTTAAAACTATTGCATGTAATGAATGACTATAATGTGTATAAATGTGTAGTTTCATATATAGGGTATTTTAATAGCTTCCTAGAACTCTTCTTTAGTGAGCCTGAGAGAAACCCTAGTACCTGTGTGTCAAATTTTCTATATCCAATGCTGGAGTATTAGTAGCAATTCCCTTAAATAATTCAAATGATGGGAGATGACTTTTTTGATCAAATAGCTTAGTAATCTCACTGCACCAAGCCATAAACTCACTGATTAAACACTTTAATGAGTGTAGAATATGGTCATTCAATTCAAAGTTGAATTGAGACTATTGAGAATAATGATGTTCATGGCAACATCTGTTTCCAGATTTCAGATGTTACTTACTTATTTACTTGTGATTTATTTATTTTTCTGGTGTCAGGGTTTGAATTCAGTGCTTTGTACTTTTTTAGGCAGGTTCTCTACCAGTCTAGCTGTGACCCCAGCCCCCTCCCTTCCTTTTCTATTCTAGTTTTTTTAGACTAGGGACTCACATTATTACCTTAGCTGGTGTCCAGTCATGCCTCACAGGCAGCTGGGATGACAGGCATGTGCTATTACTCCTGGCATATTGATTTAGTCAGTGTTTCATTAATCTTTTACTTGGACTGGGCTTGAACCTTGATCCATTACATCTGCTTTCTAATAGCTGAGACTATAGTCATGAGCTGCGGTAACTAGTCAGAGTTTGGATTTAATGCATCTTCAAAATCCTATGAGTTTATTTTAAAACTCCAGAAAGATTTGTACTACTGTCTCAAAAAATACAGCAAATACTCCACTTGTTAAATTTAGAAGTACTGTATTAGATAGTTGATTTTTTTTATCAACCTAAGATAGATAGTTGTCTATCCAAGTTAGTAAGTAAAGAGGAAGAGGAAACATAGCAAAAGAAAGGAAGAGAGGAAGAAACAAATATGAGAAATTAAACTTTTATTTTCTTTAATATTGGAATTTAATTGTGATAAAAATAAATTCTTTTGGGAAGGAAGTGTCAGTTTTTCTTTCTATTTTTTTATTGTAAAGATACTGTACAGATGGGTTACAGTTACATTAGTAGGGTAATGAGTACATTTCCTATTGAGCATTGTTACCTCCTCCTTTGTTTTTCCCCTACCATCCCTTCCTTCCCACCTCCCCAACTGCTCCCTCCCCCACCTGAAATTGTTACAATGGTTCAACCTGTATCCTTATTTAAGCATTTTGTTATATCCCTTCCTCTCTGCAAATTATAAAAATGTATATACAAGATGCAGGACACCATCAGATAGAGTGAAAACAGAGGTTACACCAGGGGGAAGAACATACAAAAGAAACAGGAGAATCACATAAGCATTATAATAAGTATAACTATGTAGTAGAGAGTAGAACACTAGCCTTGAGCATATAGAGCTGAGGGACAGCTGATGTTCAAGGCATTAGATGAGAGAGAGAGAGAGAGAGAGAGAAACAGAGAGACAGAGAGATAGAGAGAGAGAGAAAAACAGAGAGACAGAGAGACAGAGAGAGAGACAGAGAGAGAGAGAGAGAGAAGCTACCAGCACAACCATGTTTATCTCATTTTGGGGGGGGGGAGTGTCTAAGGCCTTGAACTCAGGTCCTGGGTGCTGTCCCTCAGCTCTATTTGCTCAAGGTTAGTGTCCTACCATTTTGAGCCACAGATCCACTTCCAGTTTTCTGGTTCACTAAAGATGAGAGTCTCACAGTGACTTTTTTTTGCCTGTTTTGGCTTTGAACTGAGATCCTTAGATCTCAGCCTTTTGAGTACCCAGGATTACAGGTGTGAGCCACCAGTGCCTGTAAGAAAGTGTCAGTTTCTATAACAGTTTTCATACTTAAATCTTTCAACATGTTCTCAGTTGAAATTCTTCTATATTTTCACGTCTGCTCTCTCAGAAATTCTTAAATAGATATTACTCCTTATTTATGACAGTTGTCACCCCTAACAGATTGTAATCTCAGTGATATACACTCATTTTGTGATTGATAAAAATATTCTAACCTTATTTTTATCTCAGGTAAATGACATCATCCTATTGATTCCCATCAAAAAAATCACTCTATTGTCCAGACATTGGTGACTCATGCCTATGCCTATAATACTAGTTATTCAGGAGGCTGAGATCTGAGGATCATGATTCAAAGCCAGCCTGAACAGGAAACTTCTGACACTTATTTCCTATTAATGAATACAAAGGAATTGGAGCTGTGGCTCAAATGGTAGAGTGCTAGCATTGAGAGAAAAAAGTTGGGGGACAGTTTCCAGACATTGATTTCAAGCCTCAGAATGAGCACAAGCACACACACACACACACACACACACACACACACACCACATATACAAAAATCATTCCATTAAAAACATGACTTTGTTCAGGTACCCAATTATACTCTAGGGAGCAAATAAAAGGGAACACCAACACTATACGAAATATTTACAGTAATGGTGACAGCTTCACTGAGCTCAGTGCAGTAAACACAAAACATTATTGAGTATGTCCTTTTATGGTGTTCTTTGTCCCTCCACCTTGTGGGAAGGGGTAGTTGGAGAAGAATACTTAAAAAAGGGGCTCGGGCTGGGTAGGTGGCTCAGTGGTAGAGTGCTTGCCTTGCATGCATGAGGCCCTGGGTTTGATTCCTCAGCACCACATAAGCAGGCAAAAAAAGCTGGAAGTGGTGCTGTGGCTCGAGTAGTAGAGCATTAGCCTTGAGGTGAAGAACTGAGGGACAGTGCCCAGGCCCAACGTTCAGGCTCACGACCAGACCCGCCAAAAAACCCAAAAAACAAAAATATGGGGGTATTTAAATTTTGCTTCTTAATATTCATCTTTTGACTCAACTAGACGAAAAAATCTAAAAGAATTCCTTTAAGACTAGAAAAAATTTCTTCTTTTTTGTTGTTATTGATGATTTATAGTGACTCTTGTTAAGGAATAGTTTGCTATTTGTGTATTTTTTGGAAAATTTAATAGAAACACATAGATATAACTGATTTTGATAGGGGTGATTAAAAAGCAATGTGAAAATTGATAATATCGCTATCCATATGCCTGTGTCACACAGGGTCTAAAAGAGGTATGCTCAGAAAATGATGCTTGCTTCTCCTCATCTTCTCCAAAATTAATCAATGGAAGCTATTAAAGAAAGGATAGAAAGCAACAACCACACAGGTAAGTATTCCCAGAAAGTAAAGTGAAACAGTAGAAGTAGACCACAAAATACCAGGAAAAGGTTAATTGCAATGGCAAAGAAAGAAGAGAGAAACCTGGGAAGGCCCTGAACTCCTTTTCTACTAAGTACTGCCTCTTGCTATGGTATAGGTGCAGGGGCGGAAGGACACCCTTGTAATTTGTCTACAGTTTTATCAGGAAAACTATAGGCAGTTCATTTTTGTGTGCTAGAAGATATAAATGTATAAAAGCAACAAATGTGTTTTTTTTATTTCATAAGCATTATACAAATAAATGGGAAAAACTTAATTCATTCTTTCCAGATGCTACAGTGCTGACAGATGATTAAATATGGAAACATTTGAAGCACAGGTAAACAGTAGGAGAGCTATACTCCAGCTCACTGATGAAGAGTTTTAAGAAACTACCCAAATATCCTATAAATGAAGTTATACTTCTATGTACATTATGGTTATTCATTGAATACCATATTTTAAAAAATATTGTACATTTTGGAAGCAATGTCCAAAAAAGGATTTGTAAGAAAAAAATATTTATTGTGTGCAGCCTGCAGTAGTCATTTACATATGTTCCTCTGCTGAGAATTTGAAGACTTGGGTTACATTGTCTTATTTGTTCATTATTGCAGTTGATGGGAGGAAGTTATAATTTTAAAATATCTTTGTATCTAATTTCAAAATATCTTTGTATCTATTTTTACCCCCCCTATAAATTTCCAATTCCAGTCTTTACAGAAAATGTCCTTGGATTCTTCAGTATGATTAAATCTGGTTGTGCCAGTTGCTGCTTTCCTTAATTTCTCTGGGTTCACACAGGTGACACTTCATGTTCAACTTTGTATAGGTAAGCAGATTATAAAAGAATATACAAGCCGTCCAGGTACATAGAAACTCTGAAGTGGATTCGCTGTCTTTAAGGGCCAACTAGTCTAAAACTGTCAATGTTGTGGCTATTCCCAGATGCAGGCTCGGGATGCCAGATATCTTGATTTTCAGAGAACTAGTATTTATCTGCTTGTTTTGTTTCACCCTCAGGGCAGATAACTGAATAGGCTGAGTTCCCAGTTGTCATACCATGTGTACAGGTAAGTCAGCAAGCAAGAAGCCTGTCAAGTTCACAAACTTGAACTAAATGATCACATCACAATTCCGTCTAAGAAAATAAAAGATTTGCTTTGTCTGTGAAATAATTTGTCTTCTATTCTATGTACTCTATTCCTTCTCACTTCTTGCTTTTCTCCTCTCACCCCCGTCTTTCATCTTTTGTACACCTTCCTTTCTTCTTGATTCATGGTAAGTCACTCAATCTTTGTCTTTCTGCTTTTATTATTGACCAAATACTAACTCCACCCCAAACTCGCATCTTAGAATAAACACCCTTATCCTACCTATTTTCACCATCTCTTATTTTCCTATATCTTCAATCTTTTCCTCATAACTTACTTTTTTTTCAAAATTTAAGTTTTTTTGAATTGTAAGACTACTCTTCCAAAAACACACAGCTAGACAAGTGCTGGTAGATCATGACTATAATCCTATCTACTTAGGTGCTGAGATCTAAGTACAAAGTTAGCTGTGGCAGCAAAGTCCTTGAAACTCTTATTTTCAGTTAATCATTAAAGGCAAGAAGTTGAGTTGTGGCTCCAGCCTTGAGCAAAAAAGCTTAGGGACAGCGCCCAGGCCCTGAGTTCAAGTTCTAGGACAAGCATACACACACACACACACACACACACACACACACACACACACACACACACACACACATACACACACAAATACTGCGTTACATTGTACAAATTAACCTCTTCTTTTCCTTTAATACTTTTTAATCATCTTTCTTGAAAGTGTAGTCATGCATTTATCTCATGTAATCACTTCTGAAAAATCCAGTCTTTGGAGAACAGTGTCATAAAAACTTTTGCTTTCTTTAAATTATCTTTTTTCATTTTTTATTGTCAAGGTTATGTTCAGAGGGATTACAATTACATAAGTAAGGCAATAAGTACATTTTTTTGTCAACCTTGTTACCCCTTCCCTCATTTTTCTCTGACTTTCCCTCTCCCCATCCCCACTCCCTACTAACATATTGTCTTGTGTATATGGCTGTTGCATACTTCTTTCTCCCTTTCTTCCCCCCCCCTACTTGTCCTTTCTCTCACCATCTATTGCTCCCCTTCCCTTCTCTAATTCAAATACACAACAGGGCAGATAGAACAGGGGGAAAAATATAGAGGAAACAAAAAAATCACATACTACATTGAAAAAAACAGCAAAGGAAAACCTCTTGTGTCCATGTAAATTCTTTCCATTCTGTTTCACACATGGCATATGAGACGTGCTGAAGCAGGCTCCTGGTTTCAGTTTCTTTGACATTCTCTTACCCATACATTTAAATTTAATTCTGAAAAAAAAACCTATGTGCTATGTTTATGACATTTAGGGTTTTCACTCACAAAACTGATACATGTTAATTAAAGCTTGAAAAATAGTGGCCCCAAATCTTCCTGACATGTGATATGGGGACAAGTGGCTATCCACAGATAACATTTCCATAGGACAGAACAATCATACGTGTAGACATTTAATCCCAAAATTGATCAAATGTATCTTTACAAAAGGTATGGGCACATGTTCCTAACAACATTATTAATAACACGATTAATGGCTAAACAAATGGTGATACATCCACAAATGAAATACAGTCCATAAATAGGATAAGGCATTGACACATGCTACAGTATGATTAACTTGAAGAAACATTATGTTAAGGAAAGGAAGCCAGTCACAAATTGTATATAAATTGTATGATTCCATTTACATTAACTGTCCAGAATATGCAGATTCTTGGAGACAAAAAGTTAATCAGTGGCTCCCAGGAGTAAGGAATGAGAAATTGGAGCTGGTCCTAGGGTGACATTCTAAGATTAGGGATGATGATTTGCACAATTTTGTGAATATACTAAAAGCCACTGAACTGTATACTTTATAAAGGTGAAATTTTAGTATGTGAATTTATTCCCAATAGCATTATTAGAAAAAAAATATGAGAAGAGAAAGTAAAAAGTAGAAATCACTGATGAATTCAACATTTCCAAGATGAAAAGCAAGGCAGATTTTAGAGTCACATTGACCTATGTTCAAATCCGATTCTTTTCTGCTTCAAAAATAACATTGACCAAATCATTTAAGTTTCTTGACTTATTTTTTTTCAATCAGGAAGTGGGCACCACATTAACAATTATAGATTGACTGTTGCTGAAATAAACTCTGAGATACAATGTATCTAATACAGCAGGTCTACTTGTAGGATTATGAGAGTCCAGGAAAGCTGACTTCAGGTTAGTGGCAGTTCTCTTAATGACTTAGAAATCCAAGCCTCTCCCAAAGTGTTTGGTTTTACTATTCTCAAGGACAGGGATTTTTTTTCTGTTAAAAATCACATAATAAATATTTTAGGCTTGCAAGTCATAAGGTCTCTATTGCAACCACTCAGTCCTGCTGTTACAGTTCAAGGCAGATATAATTTGCAAACAAATGGGCATAGCTGTGTTTCAACAACATTCGTTATAAAATGGGCAGCAGGGAAAAATAGGTCCACAGGCCGTATTTTACCAACAGTTCTAGAGACTTGCAGTCCATCTGCATCAGCTAGCTAAAGAGAATAAAAGAAGGTACTGAGGAAGCATATCTTCTCCAAAACATGTTCAACCTATAAGGTAAACCTACACACATGCTCCTACATATGTAACATCATTTGTAGAAGAAGTAGATATTAATATATAAACATCATTATATCAGTAATATAAATGCTATGTAAGTAGACATCACACTATATCGTTCAAAAAGTAACAATAATAAAAAGAAAGTCTGAACATATTTATTACTAATTCTTAGTTACCAGAATTTTCAATTATGGAACCTGCAGGGAGATTCTAGCTTATGAGCATTTTTCCCATTGCCAAAGGTGCTGGAGCTCTTAATGAAGTACCATAAATGGTGTGATTTAAGAAATAGAGTAAAAGGTAGGTGCCAGTGGATCACACATATAATTTTAGCTAATCAGATTAGGATCCATAAGATTATCGATCAAATCCAGGACATAAAAGCCCATGGAACTCCATACTTAGTATAAGCAGTAAAATACAGGGCCAGGGGTGTGGCTCAGGGGTAGTAGAACAACAGCTGTGAACAAGCAATCCAAGAGAGAGTTAGACATTAAGTTCAAGCCACAAAACAGGAAGAAAGGAGGAGGCAGAGAGGAAGAGAAGAAGGAGGAAGAAGAGAAGGAGGAAGGGGAAGGGGAGGAAGGAGAAGAGGAAGAAAAGAAAAAAAGAAGGAGGAGGAGGAGAAGAAGAAAAATGACGACAAAACATCTTGTATATACACTTTTCTAATTCGTGGAGGGGAAGGGAAAAAACAAAATGCTTAAGTAAGGATAAATTTTGACCCATTGTAACAATGAGATGTACAGGACACTATGTTGAAAACAAACTTTACAATGTGGGGGGCAGGGGATAAGATGTGGAGGTGGGAGGGAAGGGATGGTAGGGGAAAAACGGAGGATGCACCAATGATCAATAGGAAATGTACTTATTACCCTGATCATGTAACTGTAACCCCTCTGTACAGTATTTTTACAATGAAAAAGTACAAAAAAAAGAAGATAACAACGAAAAAGAAAATTGTTTCAGGATTCCAGTGTTTAGGAGAATCATAAAAGGGTATTGTCAAGGCTTAATCCCTGTATTCCCTCAGACACCAGTACAGTTCCTTGATCTGTTACTTGTAGCTTCCAGTGGTGTGCAGGAAATGCTTGCTTTCCTTATTTTGCATAGGCTCAACCCTATTCATTTTGTTGTCACTTGGAATTCTTCAAGTCTCTGGTTACACAAGCCCATCTTCTTATAAAGACATCATTTATATTGTATTAAAATCAACCCAACTAAAAACCAACCCAGCCAATCCCCTTTTAACTAATTACCTAGAATGACCATATTTCTAAATAAATCCACATTCTGAGACACAGTTCAACAGATGGCATCATGGATAATATGTTAATTACCTAATTTGTTAGATCACTGCAGTAGCCTTTTCTTGTTATTTTTCTTTTTGAAGCATTCAAAAAATTCTCTATTTCAACAACCTTTCAAAGACAGTTTAATATGATGTGAGCATGGTATATTGGACTTGGAATTAGGGCTTCATAGGCCTTTGTGAAATTATATTTCCCAAATCTCTGATTTTCCTCTGTTAATCAGAAAATATAACATCCACTTCATGGCGTTATCCCAAGAATTGAATGAAAGCATGCACAAGGATACATCTATCATGCACAGTGCCTTACATGGAGTCAAGGGTTCCTCAGTGAATAATGTGTTTGGATTTTTAACCCTAATGAATCATTATTTTCATAGTCATAGTGTTAATTTTATGGATTGTGTGTGTGTGTGTGTGTGTGTGTGTGTGTGATAGTACTAGGGTTTAAATTTAGGGGTTTGGCATGTCCCTTTAGCTTTTTGTTCAAGGCTAGTGCTTTACCTCATGGGTCATAGCTTTACTTCTGGATTTTTGATGGTGAATTAGAGGTAAGAGTCTCATGGACTTTTCTGCCCAGGCTGGCTTCAAACTGTGATCTTCAGGTCTCAGCCTCCTGAGTAGCTAGGATTACAGGCTTGAGCCACTGATACCTAATTTAAGGATTTTAAAATATTTCTTTTCAACGTATGGAGATTGGCATTGCCTTTCTCGTAGGATAGATTCAATAATCATTTTGTTTACAAATTTTTGAAGGGAAAATACTTGATAACTAGAGACTATACTTCAAAATAAAAGTCGTGTAAGCAAGAAAGTGCACATTTATGAAATTAGACCAGAGAGAGAAGAAAATAAATATAGATGGCCAGTTCATTAGTCTTTTTTCCTAATTTATTTATGAAACACTCTGCTGCAATTTAGCTCATCTAAGAAATATGTACAGCACTCCAAAATTGGCTGTTGAAGGTAAAATAAATCTGTTTTGTATTTTAAAACAAGTAAAATTTCCTTTAAATAACACCACTGTGTCGAATCAGCATTTACTTCTTTTTAACCCTAGCAGCAAACTGCTTTTATATGTATGTCACATACAATACAAGTTCTTCAGCATTATTTTCTCTGAAAAAGTCCCCAGAAATAGAAGCAGTCTTTATATCATTCTGTTTGTATTCTAATGCATAAAATCAGAAATTGAACGTAGTGTGAAAGCTGAAAGGAGACTTGGTACTTAATTTCCTGAGAAAATTATGAGATTGTACATATGCTGTTAAATAATGTCAAAATTGGGAATATTAACCAGGACTTTGCCAAGAGCTCCTGGTAGTCCATTGCAGATTGAAATTCTTGGATGATTTCTGAGAGTGAACTCTGTGTGGTAGGGGTTATCTGACTTGAAGAATGATTTGCTAGCAGAGCACATATCAATTGCCATATATATGTCATTTTTGACAAATATATATGTCTATCTGAATGTAAACATGCACACATGACATCTGTGACTCAAGGTAACACTTAGATTAGTACCACTGGAAATGCTGAGTGTACCATCTTCTTCCTGCACAAGAAATGCTCAAATGGCCCCCTTCCCTTAATGCCCAGACCGCTTTCTATCTACACTACCACTTTGGCATTCAGCTCTATTCTGTTTACATACTATAATAAGGCTTTTTGCTTTTATCTTTCCTTTTTTCCTGTACAACTAGAAAAGCCCCCTCCCCCACACACACCCAGGTGAGATTATGAGTCATGCTTCTTTATTTGTCCAGCATCTAGCAAATGTTGGTTATTTTGAAATATCACAGCTGATTATAGTTAAAGTTAAGAAACCTGGATTCAAAGAAGGAAGTCCCTTCTAAATACTGGTTCCATTATTTTTAGCTTGTTGAAATCATCATACATTATTATCATAACTATTAGCATATAAATATAGTAATGCTATGCAAAGTTCAATTATATATTTATACGATTTCATTGCCATGCTCAGAAAGCTGACTTTTA
Source organism: Dipodomys ordii (assembly GCF_000151885.1). Classification (NCBI taxonomy): domain Eukaryota; kingdom Metazoa; phylum Chordata; class Mammalia; order Rodentia; family Heteromyidae; genus Dipodomys; species Dipodomys ordii. The sequence continues at coordinate 2,145,749 of NW_012267244.1, read as the reverse complement.
CAAGCTTATCATCACAATGTCTACTTTTCACTTTTATTGGGAATGTTGTATAAATATAATGAACATTATACTGAAATAAAAGTAACATTTCAGGAAAACATTGGTAAAGTTAACCACAATAAGGGCATAAAGGTTTTGAGGTAAAACTATACAATGGATGGGCTGATTGCTATAGTATCATCACAAACAAGTAATTAAAGTAATTCAAATAGTTTTAATTCCTTTTTTTGATTATGAAGAAACTAAAATTCTCTTACTAAAAATTGAAAGTACCAGGGTGAACTTAAAACAAAGCCATGGTAAAGTGCCATATGGACATAGCTATATTCAATCAATTAACTAAATAATAATTTTGTCAGAAAATAATTTTTTCAATTATTATATCTGTCAATACTTCCTAATGTTTAATTTCTTGTATACCACTTTGAAATTTGAGCTTCTTTTTACTGAGACAGGTCTCTCAAGAACATTGGTTCATGTATATAACTTGAACGTGTCTATAACTTGTCCATGTTATTTTACTATAATATAAAAATAATACCATATTGTATTATTCATGATTTAACACCTCATATTGCATTAACATATGACATAATAGTATTTTGGTTATGTTGAAAGACATATTTACAAATTCCATTTATAATTTAATTTTTACATTAAATATGATATGGTATATCATCATTGAGTCTATGCAAAAATACCTTTCATGTTAATTTTACAGAAAAAATAAAGGCAAATGCATTATATATATGAAGTATTTTTTATATTTATACTGAAAATGAAGAGCAACATTTACAGTAAGTTTAGGCTCAAATTATAAAAATCAATGTTAATTAAAACATGCACTAATTTCAGAATAAACAAATAGATCTTAATGGAAAAGAAGTGAATATCTTCAGTAAAATTATATGAGGTGAAACAGCAACTTATATTTCTCTGAAACAGACTCATCATAAATGAGAAACTCTTGCAAATATATTTTAATGGTTTGTCAGTTTCTTCAAAGCCATTTTGCTTTTTAAACATTCAAATATTTTCTTGTGAAGTACATACATTATTCTTATTCTTTAGGATTTTCTCATACGAATTGGTAACTTGTCTATTTCTTTCGTATGCTGATTTGTCAAATCATATTTTTTACATCTTACTCTGTGTTTTCCCCCTTATTTCCATTGTATGAAATGATGATGTGTTTGCTTGAAATGTCTGACATTTCAAACCCAAACGTACTATGTGCACAGATGTTTATTAGCATATGAAACTTAAGATGGAGTGTTAGTCCAATATGATGTTACAGGTGCTCCACGACCCCATCAAGGACTTGTGTCTTCTTTGACTCACAGACTAACTTTTATATCCTATGCCTTTGTAGTCTTATGACAGGTCCGAGAGATATTTGAGGATTTTTAAATAAACTAAGAAAAGAAAACACAAGAAACACAAAAATCTTCCCCACATCTTCCCAAAGCTTAGAATGGAAGTCATTCTCTTTTGATGAATGGACAACTAAAATCATAAGCTCAATAGAGACTGATGATAGCTAGGAGGGAGATTTCCAGCACTTGGAAATCACACTCTAATTAGAAACCTCATGTGTACAGTGACCTTGTGGTATATTTGGCTATCCTCAAGTTCATATAAAATTTGTCACAGCTGATAATAATGTTGGGAAAATGACAATAAAAAGACAAGTAAAAGTGAAGAGAACCCAAGCTAACAGTAGGGAGTAGGGATTAATTTTATGAATACTGTTCCAGTAACATATTTTTTGTGCTAATAAGTTTTCAATCATACAAATCTTCTAATTGAGGAAACTCGGGGATAAATACTATAACATAAAGATACTATATATCTTTTACTTAGTGCAAGTCTGTGATTTGTTAGTTCTCAAGGAAAATATACAAACAAGTTTTGCTTTGCCTGAGTGAAGAAGAATATAGAAATTGACAGTCTGTCTGTCTACATTTGAGTTCTAGAGAAGATGACAAAAAGGATCCTCCCTTCTTTTTGTTTTTAATACACAAGGACAGAATGAATTGGAAACATAATTCTGGAACCTCTGAGCATCAGCAAAGAATACAAAGTCAATGGAAAAATATCTCTGACTTCAATATTTTTCTCTGGAATAGGAAATGATATGTACAGTGAAATTGGATGTCAAAACCATATTACACCCATTTCTTATTTGGTTGACTCCCAAATTTTAATGTTTGAATTTATAGGAAGTATTTCACAAATGTGTTGAAAAAAGTAAGCTTTATTCTAATGCTTTCTTTCCTATCTGGTATTTAAGGAGGTATGCTGAATAGTTAAGTAAAGCTAGTACAAAAAACATTGTATATTTTTTCATATACACTGGAGACTGAATTTTTTTGAAAGGACATTATCTTCAAAGTGATATATTGTTCTTCAAGGGTAGCAATCAGAAAGGTAGAATGCCAGTGGTGACAAGCATAGGGCAAGAACTTCAGCCAAAAACATCAGTTCCCTTGTCCTTGATCACAAAGTAACAAGCACTGGGTAACACTCCTATGCGATTCCCTAACAACTAACTTTACATAGGACTAAAGAGAGAGTGAAAGAAAGGCCAAAGTGTCAGATCAAAAGAAGAGAATCTCTAAGGGCTGGTGACAAAGACAACAAGATAAGTACTGAAGCTGAGAATAAAAGATCTCTAGAAAAAAATCCTTTGCATGTTTACCAACATTTCTGTCTTTGTTTGGACTGTCTCTCTGTTTATCATTTGTGTTTCTGTGAGACACACAATAGAGCATAGAGGTCCACAGCACAGAAGAGATCAGAGGCAGAGATAGTAACTAGATAGTTCAAATGCTGATCAAAAGTCAGGCTGAATAGTGAGAAACAACTAAAGGAGACTCTATCTGGATACTTGTGATGATACCAGCAGAATAAGAATATTCCTCTTCTTCACAAGACTGTCTCCTTTCTCTTGAGTATACTCTGAGCACAATGTAAGAAAGCTAAGATGCCCTTATTTTCTTTTCTGAGTTTCTATTGTAGGTGTCTTTGGATCATGACTGCCTCAACACAAAAAAATATTGTATCTAGGGCTGGGAGTATAGCTGGGTACAGTGCTTACTAAGAATGCGTGAGGACTTGGGTTTGATCTCCAGTATAACACATACTCAAATGAAGACAGAGAAGGAAGGGGATGGATAAAATTGAAGTACCAAAGCACAGAGAAAATTGAGGTACAAATTAAGGGAGACACAAATAAAGTCCACTCTGTCTACTTCTATGTGAATGACAAAGTAGAATGAGAATTTTTGGAGCACCTTTTTATAAACCTTTTTTTTTTTGCCGGTCATGGGGTTTGAACTCTGGGCCTGGGCGCTGTCCCTCCGCTCTACAGCTCAAGGCTAGTGCTCTACCACTTGAGCCACAGCGCCACTTCCGGCTTTTTCTGCTTCTGTGGTGCTGAGGCATCAAACCCAGGGCCTCATGCATTCAAGGCAAGCACTCTACCAATGAGCCACCTTCCTAGCCCAGAAACCTACTTTCTTCTAGCTTCTTTATTCAGTTAGCTCATTAGCTAATTAGTACCTAAACCTTAGCCATTATACCTAAACATTCCCACTGGGGAAAAATTGATTTTATAGTACTAAAAGTTTAATATGGTGGTGGTAGCAGTAGTAATAGTAGTAGTAGTAGCAGTGATTGATTTTCGATGCAAGATTTCTATTTTCTAGAGACTACTAAAAATATTTTACATTGCTAACCCATATTAATCTCTGTGTTATATTGACTAATACTGGACCTTAAACTTGGGGCCTCTCATTCTTGCCTTGGTTTTTTTTTTTTTTTTTTTACCACTTGAGTCATACCTCCAGTTCAGGCTTTTTGTTAATTGAAGTAAAAGTCTCTCATTCGTCCCAAGCTGGCTTCAAATCTTGATTCTTGGATCTTATTTTCCTAATAAACCAGCATTACAGACATGAGACATTGGCAGTCAACAATGCATTAGTATGGGTTTTGGCTCTTCCTTAGAGATGCATGAATTACGTAGTACCAAGTAGTAGAGCTCAATTATTAACACTGGCAGAGGGATTCCAAATCTTTCCTTATACTGCCATGACATATAACCCAAGGTTATTTGTATATATAATATTTGGTAGTTCCTTCTGACAAACAGAAAGTACCACAAAACATTCTTTTCAGCCTTTGTTCTTTATCTCTAATTCTCTATGTTTTATTATAATCTTTTTGTAATTTGCAAATGTGGGGAAATTTAATTCTTTGTTAAGTTTTTGAAGATTCTAGCCGTCTGATAGCTAAGATTCCTCCATAATTATCCATTTCAGTTTAGGCAATTTTTGTACTGACCACAAAACCCACATTCATCTGTTAGTATTTTCTACAATGTATTTCACCGCAAAGAAATGCACAGAAAAATAGTAAATGATGATTTCAGGTGGTCTAATCTCAAATAAAATAGGATAAGGGTAGCTAAACTTTAAGGAAGCTTCTAGAATTAAGGCAGAATGATTTTATAAATTGCTAGAACTAATTTTGAGGAAAGATTATTTTCTTATTCAGGTTTATATTATTTATTTTTTTATTCAGGTTTATTTAAAACCAAATTGAACCATTTCCCCAAGAACTCATCCTAAGGAAAAAGAATCACTGTTAAATTGCTTTAAAATACTTCCCCATTTCTACAGATACTATGCACTATTCTCTTATCTCTGGAAAGTAAGCCATTTCTCTAAGTCAGATCTTTTGGTACTCTTAATTTTTGTTAAACACAAAGTATTATTCAAAAGAAAATAACTTTTTTCATCAGGCCAAAGAAGCCAAGATCAATGCTAGGGTTTATGATGACACAAACTTTTCCTAGACACGAAAGCAAGACATTGCTCCTAGCACTCTACCATCTGCTGCTGATATTTTAAAATTCTAAAGCACTAACAATGATGCAATTTGCTACATTTTGAGCTTCATTTCACAACTCTCTTTTTGCTGAATTACTATTGATGACATTAAAACCCTTTACAAATCAAGACAACACATTTGCTTGCTACTGCCACTAAAAAACTGCCAGCCACTCTTTCTCTGTTGGAAAATACCTGCTACCTCTTTAATAGGCACCAATATGTAAACCTTGTTAGGAGATGAGAAACAGAACATATCCTCATTGTTTATATTATCAATTACAAGAGAAAATGCCCAGAGAGAAGGCAAATCTTGGCTTGAAAAGGAAATAAACAAAAATACAGTGATCAATTTATTATAATTTTCCATCTGTTTATAGATTAAAAAGTTTGTTTTCTAGTATGCCATAAACAAAAGACCAGGCTTTTAGAATAAGCTATCCTAAACAAGAGGATTAGGAAGTTTAAGTATTTCTTCATGATTTCAGAAATAAAACTTAATATCCAGAAAGACTAAACAGAGAGAAAGATAAAAAGAGAAAAGGGAAGAAAGGAAGGAAAGAAGGAAGGTAAGAAGGAAGGAAGGAAGGAAGGAAGGAAGGAAGGAAGGAAGGAAGGAAGGAAGGAAGGAAATTGTAAGAATTTGAATTATAATTTAAGTGTTTGATAAAGATTTAGAAGTTTTCTTTCAAAACTTGAGCAAGCAATAGCATCATTAATAGGTAGATTTATATGACCAATTTTAAATTTATATTACCCAGTAATGCTGTGATATTGAATGTTCTGCTTAAGTCTAGCTTAGAGACTTAGAGAATAAAAAATCACCGACAATTATGAGTAAAGTTTTAGTTTAACACGATGAATTGTAATCACTGTGTTCAACTTTCAGAAGCTTGTTTGCTGAAACTTTCTAAATGTGACTGTAATATTCAAACATTTGCCTTAGAAAATGACACTGTCTGAAAAAAATAGCATATGAAATATGTCTCCATTCATTTTTACAGTACATTTATTACTAAAGTTTAATATAAAGAAAAAGACACATTTTTGGTATGTTTAGTATCCTAGAAGTTTCTTTTCCTTTATAGAAGCCACTTTTAAAATATGTTTTTCTTATATTCAGATTCTAATACTAGTGCCTCATAAGAGGCACTCTTCACTAATGAAATAACTTTGTTTATATATCTCTTAGGAAATCTACATCTACAAATTCCAATTAGTAGACTTTTTTTCTTCTTGCTGGATAGAGTATATGCTTAAATTGTATATTGTATTAGTTTTTGTATATAATTACTATGATAATACAATACAATAAATAATATATAAATAAATGCATATAAACAATATATAAAATATATAACATAACATAATAGTAAATAATAGTAATTGTATATATACATAAATTAAGTATATATACTTACATATATACACTTTAGCTTCTTTTCTTTTGAATTTTCATAAGTGAGAAAAAGTCACTTGACTTAATTTATGTCACCAGAGGATTGAGGATTGAGTCACCACACTGGGAAATGCCGTATTTGTCATTATATTTTCATTCCTGAGCACTTAGTTATAGTGAAAGAGTCTTAAAGTCACAAGCAGGTGGCCAGGAGAAATGCGAAGGGATCACTTGAAGAAATGACACTGACACAGCTTGTCACCAGAAGATATCTGGACAAAAAAAACAAAAGAGCCATCCATAAAGTAATCCTATAGAAAGTTCTATTCTTGCCTGGGAAAGTATCCTCTTCCCCACAGACCTTCACATACACAAAAGCAACAGCACTATCACCACTGTGTACCTATTACCTTCTTATCCCTAAGACAATTTACGTAGTTACCAAAAAGTAATTCAGAACTACAAATTGAATGCCATAACTTGTGCAATTAAATTAGAGGAGTGAAGTTCTGACAGGCAAATGGATATAAATGTCCTTGTACTAACTAGTGGCTTCCCTGTGTAGCCTACCCTTTTGCACTTAGAAGTTCCATACAACAGGACCCACTTTACTATTGCTTGATTTTATATTTGCATGTAAGTTTGTTTGTGAATACAAAAGATAACCAAAACATTTAAACTTAAGTCTTTGAAATTTCTTTAATTATTCATCTGCTCAGAAATTAAAGTTGGGAACAAGTACAATAGGCATAGGAAATATGTTTAATTTACAAGTATACTCATTAAATGAGAAATTTATTTATTTAGTTTTGGTACTGGGGATGAAATCAAGCCTCGTGCCTTCTATGCTAGCACCCGAGCATTAACTAGTCTTTGATTTTATTATGTCAGACTCTATCTTTTTTAATTTTTTCTTTCTGTGGTGTGTGTGTGTGTGTGTGTGTGTGTGTGTGTGCGCGCGCGCGCGCCTGCCAGTCCTGGGACTTAACTTCCTGGTGCAGTACCTGAGCTCTTTACTCAGCACTAGTACTGTACCACTTCAGCCACTCATGAACTTTTCCACCCTGGCTGACTTCTGTGATTTCAGCTTCCTGAGTAGCTAAGATGGCAGGCGTGAGCCACCAGGGAATAGCTTTATGCCAGACCATGTCCTGTAGTATTCACAGGCTATTACCTGCAGTAAATGTATACCTGAGTAAGATATTAGATAATCTCAATGAGTCAATAGTTTTCTGCTCCCCAATCCCACACTCTTTTTTACGTTCTCACTTTGTAAATGTGGAATTGAGCAGGGAGCAATCATTACAGGTCTTTGATCAGTGCTTTGAGTATTATCAAAACAAAATCATAAGGATGATTTTCATTGAAGGAAGTGCCTTTGTGATTTTCCTGACAGGAGGTCGAACTTTTCATCCTTTGTAGAATCTGTCATCCTAACTTCATATTCTTCAGGAGCCCCCATGACCAAACTCAGGAAAAACTACCTGGGATATACTTGAGCTTTTATTCTAAGACCATACATTCAAAAGGAAATACTTTCAATTTTTTATATATTTTGTCAAATGTGATTCACTGGTAATAATATCCAAGCAATAAATGCTAATTTAAAAGGTGGCCTTGGATATTTTTATCATTATAAAATTAAATTTGTAAGTGCTTCTAAATATTTTTGAACTATCATTTCTAGTTTAAAATAAAACAAAAAAAAGTTGGCTTTCAAGAAATATTAAGGGGAAACAAAGGAGGAGGCTACAATGCTTGATAAGAAATGTACTCATTATCTTGCCCATGTAATTGTAACCCCTCTGTAGAGTATTTTCACAATAAAAAAAATAGAAAAAGAGAAATATTCAAATTACATGGAAAACTCAGAGAGTCATAAGAGGTCTTTTAGAGTGACAGTATTTGGAATCCTACAACTTAATAGAATAAAGGGTCCATAAATATAAACCGGAAGATGATTCCTTAAAACCACATATGCCAAAAAAAAGTCTGCTTTCTCTGAAATTACTGCTTGACATACTGGGAAGGAATACTTCAAGTTAGAAAACGTTTTAACTTTTGTTCTGCTCATTTAACTTTATTTTTCTTTGTAATCACACTGTAAACAGTTCATCAAGGAAATCTGTTAATACGTTGCAGATGGTGAAGGGATTGTACAGTGGTTGAGTCTTCAGCATCTTGGTCACTTAAATCTCATAAAAATGAGTCCTAGCATTGTGCTTCAGAGGTATTTGTTTTCTATCTGCTTTATTGGCCACAGAAGAAAACATATGATTTCATGGTAAAAACAGAGAAATCCAACAGCTGGATACCTCTGACATACATTGCTTGCATTAAAATTATCTACCTTTCATTATTTAAAAATATTAAAGAGACATCACTACCTCTCTTAGAAAATTATATCAAGACTTATGAATTATTTAAAAATAGTTTGAACTTCTTGAAAATCCATAGGGTATATAAATCCTTTGATAATATCATATTTCAAACTTCAACTTCTTGTTTTACTGAAAATTAATTCCCTCGTCCCTGGTGTTAGTAAAAAATTAAAAAAAAACAAGTTTCAGCTAAGTAACAGAATTCAGTATTGTTAGTAAGGCAGTTTTCTTTTGCCTTGTCAATATTTTTGTAAGTCTCCTTGATAATCATTTTACTTTATTATTTATTCCATATATATTTCCATGAAGGGTTCTTAACTTGATGAAAATCTGATTTCTTGATCCACAATCAAATCTTACTATGGCCAGCTGCTATGTCTTCATAACTGTGAAATTATTACATCTCTTTGAAAGTTGGCTCTAATACAAGGAAGGTTACTAAGCTAACCCAATTAAATTGAGCATATCTGCAACTTTAGATGATTATTGCTGTTGTCTGAGAGAGCTAGGATCCAAAGTGATGGATTGCTGGCTACTCTAGTGAATTCTAAAGGGGAAAAACATCCCATCCTGGATTAGCTTGAATTGGCCTCCATTAAGGTTTTATGATGCAAATTGGAGATATTGGACTTAGTAACATCCTACACTGTCTGTTATATTCTCCTGTCTCACAGTTACAGGATGCTTTCTTGAGTATGATGCTCTATCCTCATTAATAAGCTCTGTGTTGTACATCTTTGTCTGATATGAAGCTGCCATACCTTGTCACCAATTACAGACTCTGAAAAGACCCATCTCATTATAGTACTTAAATTGCTTGTTCCTGAAGGTGATGCTTGGTGTGTCTCTTCTGCTTCTTGCCAACAGGAAAATCACCCTTGAAGTGAATAGATGTCAGTCAAAAGCTGCAAAAGAAAAGCAAAAAAAAAAAAAGAATTAATAAAAACCTGGGTAGAATAGCTATCAGATTATTGCACAGAAAAGACTATAGATCAGGCAAATAAATTGTAAGGCTAAAAGAGACACATTTGAACATTTTAATCACAAGAAATCTGTCCATGAATTTGAGAACAAGCAAAGATTCTGAATGTGAATCCCATGCGTGGCCCAAAGTAGATTGTTTACCATTCTGTCATTATAGCACTGAATGAAGGATGCAATGTTTGAGAACACTTTTTCCATGTTTCTCATTGCATCACGTAGTGGTAGGAAACAGCACAATGCAAGAGGATTCTTTCCTTGGATGCCATAACTTCGTATTGCCAACCTAGCCCATAGGGGTTTTCAACATATTGTAGCTGATCAGTAATTGAGATATCAGTTAATGAATGAACTTGCCAAGAAAATATACTAAGCAGTATGCTCTCAGACTGAAGGAAATGTAGATCAAATATTACAATTCAAAGTATGTACAACACTTAAATAGTTTTACTTATAGGGACAAAAAATAATAATTCTATTTTATTTTGAAAGAAAGAAAAAAATCTTCACAAGTTCAACTAACAATAAATGCCCATCTAAGCAAGTGAGGGTAAAACATGGATTTGCTTGCCTCGTGGCCACTTTGTTTCTGGAATCTATGGTTTTCTTTAAGGTTAAATCAATAAAGACTATTTTAATGGTGAGAAACTTGCAATTTCTACTTTAGCTCTGGGAGTGCTAGTAAACTATTGTCATTTAGTCAAACTCTCAGTGACAAGAGACTCAGTCAATCAAATGAATTTCTCTAAAACTTTATCTAAAACCTCAAATTTAGCTAATATGAGTGCATACACACACATTAATTTGTACATATATATGTTTATTTCCACGAGAAATATAGAAATAAAGGATAAGCAGATCCAATAGAAAATATATAGGTTATAAACATATTTGGTATAAAATAGGTACAAGCTTCAGATTTAGTATTACTGCCACCATTATTTCATGGCAATTTGCAGATTTTAATAATGTATCATCTGAATGTGTGGGATGGAGAATTTTTTCCATTCTTTATTTCTGATCAACTAATGAATAAAATTTGGACATCATCAATGAATTCAAAATAACCTTCTATTAATGGATGCCTTGAAGTGTTAGGGCTTCATTATATCAGAGTCAAGAACTAAGAATATCATTATTATATTACATTTTTTATACTATTCTACAAAACATAGGAAACTACAAATAATTATAAGGGTTTATCACTAATCTAACTCTTCAAAGAGAAGTTAAAATACACAGAATTGTATTCAGACATTTAGGCATATTAATACTCTTTTTCTACTTTACTATTTAGGTATTTTAAAATGACTAAGTATAAATTAAAAACACGAATTGAAATTGCATTTACTAATGTATCAGATAAATATGAAAGTAGAAATAACTTGATAATTACTTAGAAACACTAATTAAATTAAATGAAGAAAATCTAAGGCTGGGAAGGAGGCTCAGTGGTAGTGTGCTTGCCTCCCTGAGTTTGATTCCGTAGCACCACATAAGCAGAAAAAGCTAGAAGTGGTGCTGTGACTCAAGTGGTAGAGTGTTAGCCTGGAGCTGAAAAGCTGAAGGACAATGCCCAGGCCCAGAGTTCAGGCCTCATGACTGACCAAAAAATTAAATAAATAAATAAATAAGAAAGAAAGAAAATCTAAATTGATAAAATTAAAGATATAAAGATGACATCAAAACAAACACAAGTGAAATTAATAGTATCATTTTAAAAAACATATCACAACAAATTGAAAAATCAATAAGGAAAATAGGGTCAGAAAAAGTTCTTAGAATAAAACAAAAAATATAATACAACTTGCTAAAAACTATGGGGCACAGAAATTTTAGTGTAAAAAAGAAAACATCCAGCTTATGAGTATCTAATTTTAAAAAATCAGAGGTGTTGAATAAATAACTAAAAAACTCATCCCAAGCCCTCAGAAAAATAAGAACAAACAAAATACAAGTGCAGTATATGGAAAGAAATAATACAAAAAGCAAGAAGCTAATGCAAGGAAGAGAATGCACAAAAGAATGAATTAAACACTGAGTACTTTGAAAAAAATATAGTTGAGAAAAGGGTTAGCACAACAAATATACACATACACATATATTATATATACAAGAATAATATAAAATATATAATCTAATATATACATTTATAATATAAAATATACAATAAATTTCAAAATCTAGCAGTTGATGCATATGATCTACCAAAATGGAATCCATAAGAAATAAAATACCTTGTCTAATGAAATTAAAGCAGTAAGTAAAATAATAAAAAAGAAGAACCTTCAAAAGAAGACAAGCTCAGTACCAGATTTATCACCACTGAATTATACTACATCTTTAAAAAAGAACTCACACCAATACCTCTCAAACTATTTCATAAAATGGAAAAGAAAGAAGGAAATCAAATTAATTCTATGGAGCTAGAATGACTCTTGAACCTAAACCAGATGAAGACATAGCTCAAATAAAAAAGGAAAGAAAATTACAGACCAATTTCTTTTATGATGATAGATGCAAAACTTCTCTAGAAAGTATTTGCCAACCATATCAGCAACAAATGAAAGAGATCATGTGCCCTAATCAAGTTGCTTTCATTTCAAGGTTGCAAGGATGGTAAAATATATAAAACTCAATACATAAAATAAAAGACAAAACTACATCACCATTTCAATAGACACAGTAAAAGGACTTGACAGTATTCATTATTTATGCATGATAAAAGTCCTTAAGAAATTAAAAACAAAAGAAAATTACCTCAATGTAATAAAAGTTATACAAGGCAATCTTATAGCTCATGTTTTACTAACCAGGAAAACCCCAAAAACTTTGCTTTAGTGAGGGATGAAACACAAGTGTCCACAGTTTATACCGTTATTCTATATAATATTTGAATTGTTAATCATAACAATTAGGTGAGAAAATTTTATTTAAAAATAAAAATAATGGAGTCAAAATTACTCTTATTTTCATATAGTATACTCTTAAGCTTAAAAACCTTAGACTTTGTCAAAAAAAAAACCTATTGGTCTGGTAAACTCAAAGAACAGCAGAATCCAAAACAATTCAGTAGCTTTCCTATATACAAACCTCATAAATGCTGATAAAATTTCAGACAAATAATCCCATATAGATTAGCTTCAAAAAATAAAAATAAAGTATTATAACTACATAAAGGACAGTGAAAACTATAAGCATCCAATAAGGAAATTGAGAAATAATCCAGAGGATGGAGAAACTGCTGTGTTCATGGATTGGCAGAACTAATATTGTGAAAATTGTTATAATACAGAGAGCAGTCAATAGATTCAATGTAATCCCTACAAAAATTCCAGTGTCATTTTTCACAAGAATAGAAAAATCAATCCTAAAATTCATTATGAAACATAAAAGACCTAAAATCATTGAATAAATCCTGAGCAAAAACAAATGATGGAGGTATCACAATATTTGACTTCATATGATACTATAAATTCATAGGAACAAAAATAGCATTGTCCTGATACAAAACAAGACATATAGACCAATAGAATCAAATAGGAGACCCAGAAATAAATTCACATTTCTATAACTATCTGCTTTTTTATAAATGAATGATAAACATGTGTTGGAGAAAATAAAAGAGCTTCTTTAATCAATGGTGTTAGAAGAACTGGATATCCACATGTAGAAGACTGAAACTGGACCCTTATCTCTCATTCTAATTCAGACTGGATCAATGATCTTAATTATTAAGACCCACAGATCTTTTTGTTGTTGTTGTTGTTGCTGCTGGTGGTAGTTGCCGGGCTTGAACTCTGGGTCTGGGTGCTGTCCCTCAGCTCTTTAGCTCAAGGCTAGCACTTGAGCCACTGGAGCCACAGAACCACTCCAGCTTTTACTGCTTATGTGGTGCTGAGGAATTGAACCCAGGGCCTCATACATGCAAGGCAAGCACTCTACCACTGAGCCAACTTCCCAGCCCAGACCCAAAGATCTTAATGTAAGACCCCAAACTTTGAATCTGCTATGGAAAATCCTTGAAGAAATAAGCATTTGTAGTGCTTATTTTTTTTCTGGCACCAAGGCATGATCTCACATGACTTTCTTGCTCACAGATGATGCTCTTCCAATTGAGCCATGCCTAAATCCTTGCCTCTTGCAATCTTGTTATTTTGTAGCTTATGTTTCCTAGTTTTCTTCTTCCCTGGCTTTCTTCAAACTGCAATCCTCCAGATGTCATAGTCCTGAAAGTCAATGAGCCACTAGGTCCAGCTAGGTTACACCTGTCTGAATAGTAATTCAATTATACAGGAAATAAGAGTGATAATTGACAAATGGATTTACAACTAATTAAAATCATGTGCCCTCAAAGGGAAAATCCTCCAGAATCAAGACATGCACAAAAAGGGAGAGAAAAAGTATTCATTGGATAAAAGATTAACACATAGCACACATAAAGAACTCCAAAATAGAAGTACCAAAAGAAAACACAATCTAATCAATAACTGGACAAATGGACTTAACAGACATTCCTCAAAAAGAATGGCCAATAAATTCCTGAAGTTCAAGATCCTTTCCCATAAGTGAAACGCAAATGAAAATAAGGGGAAGATTCTATCTTACCCCATTAAGATTGGCTATGGTCAAGAAGACAAACAAAAACAAATGTTGATGGGGATGCGGGCAAAAGGAACTCTCCTTCTAGGTGTGAGAATGTAAATGAATCCAGCTACTATGGAAATCAGTATGGAGGTTTCTCCTAAACCCTGGGGATAAGAACCAGCAAGAACAGGTGAAGAGAGAAAGTGAAGAGGGTGATGAATATGATTAAAATGATTCATACATATTCATGGAAATAGTAATACAACATATTAAAATTACTTGTTAAATTGGGGGTTAGAGAACAAGAAATAATAATAGTGTGTCTTTAACCAAAGTATATTCTATGCATCCATGTGGGTATAACAATAAAACTTTTTTGTACAATTAATATATACTAATAAAAAGCCAGGCATCGGTGGCTCACACCTTTAATCCTAACTACTCGAGAGACTGAGATCTGAGGATCAAGGTTGGAAGGCAGCCTAGATAGGAAACTCTATGCCATTCTTTTCTCCAACAAACTACTCAAAAAAGCTGTAAGTGGTATTGTGGCTCAAGTGTTAGAGCACTACTCATGAACCAAAGAAGCTCAGGGACTTTGCCCAGGCCCAGAGTTCAAGCCCAGGACCAGAAAAAAAAAACTAATAAAAAGAAAACTGAAGAAAAAGACACTGATAGAAAAAATGAACAAATGCTCACACCCTATTATCAGAGGAATGTAAAATAAAACCATACTGAGACATAACCACAGGTCTGTTACAATGGTGAAAATCATGCGCACTGATAGCCCCAAATGGTAGCGAGGATATAAAATGAAAAGAACTCTCATATATGGATGATTCAAAATGACATAGGTGCTTAAAATAATCTGGTGTGGCTGTTCAAAAGTAAATATGTCCTGCCATATGATCTATAAGTTGAATTTCTTGGTCTTATGGAAGAGATGCCCATACAAAATTGTGCACATATATGTCTATAACATCTTCATTTATCATCATCATAACTCTGGAAGCGATATTTTTCAGTAAGAGTATGGTTAATTAAATTGCCATGTATCATGACAATAGAAAAATGATTTAAAAAGAACGACTTTAAACCTTAAACTGATAACAGCAAATTTGAAAATGCTACATGCTCTATAATTACAGCTGTATGGCTCATAGAGAAAAAATTTAAAAGCCTATGGAGAAAGTGAAAAGTTTACTGTTACCTGAAGCTTGGAATTGAGATGTGATGAATAGGCAAAGCACAGAACATTTGGGGACAGTTAAAATACTCAATTTGTATTGTAACATCCAGGACAAAGCATTATACATTTGCCCAAACCCATGGAATATACAGGATAGAACCAAGTACCTATATAGGCTATCGTCTTTGAGTGATTAGAATGTAATGTAATCATTTACATCATTACAAAATTAGAACTAACACATTGCTTTTATAGGGGAAGAGAGGATGTATTTTTGTGGAGTGAGAGAATATTTGGGAAATTGAAATGTTTGGGAAATTGAAATTTCACTACATCCTCTTAATTTTCTCTTGAACTTCTTAAATGTAGTAAGTATTCTTTTAAAAAACCAGAAATACACACTTTTTGTTTCTATTTGCTTGCTTGTTTTGAATGAAAGTAGAAAATAGCATGAGGATAAAAGTTTTTGTCATTGTTTCTAACTCAAGCATCAGGATACATGTGACAAGGACCAAAATATACATTTAACTTTTTGTAATATTTTCTCATCTTTTTACATAACTCCCATTATTAAAATTAGATTTCGACATTGTAAAGAATACTGTTACATCTCATTTATCTGTATCTTCCTCCTTGGGAGGCTGGTTTTCCTTAAGAGAAGGAACGTAAAATGCTTTACTGATTTACTATTTCTTCAGGCTCTCATATGAGCCAAGCCATTTTCTATCATTATAATTTCAGAAATCTATACAACCCCAGTGGTGAACTTAATTGTCTTCACTCTAGAAAGGCTCGGCTATTGAACTTGCAATAACAATAATACTACCAAATATCCAGAATCTTATATCTTTAGGGTGGTTAGGTTTTGAAACTGGAATGCTTTTATTTCAAAATATAGGAATGCATTTTCCAATAACAGTAATGTTCTGTAGCCTTATGAAAGAGATTCTGTTCTTTTCCTGTTTTTTTAAGACTAGCATATTTAGTTGTACAATTGGCATTTGATAATCTTCAGCTCTGTGTTTCAGACAGACAGTAATGTGATACGCACTCCTATCATTCCTGAACTGTACAAGTGTGCTACCATGAAAGGTGTTTCTGGGAAAAAGAACTGGTGGAAAACAAAATTCTAAACTATAAAATTTTAATGAAATTTAATATTGGTGGAAATAACAGTTGGTATATTAGAGTTCTAATTAGGAAATACTACAATTATAAAGCAAGTGAGAATCCCTCTGAAATAAGAAGCTTTTCATAATGAAAGATTCTAAACACAGCAGTTTGCTCCAATGTAGGCACCATGATCTATTTCATGTATTTGATCATATTGGAGAAAGGAAACAGAATTACCTGTGCTTTCCTCACACAGGTGAAAACTAGTCCCTGATGAAAATGCTCATAACTATTTTCACTCCTATGATATGCTCATGAGCTCATGCCACATGCAAAGGGGCTTTCTGGTTGCTCAGGTACACTGACTGAAAGGTCAGTTCAGACCTTAGACTGATTGCCTTAGTGATGAGAGATTCAAATATTACATCAAGATAAAAATGAAACCCTGAATTATTTCATTCCCTATTATTATAAACAGAATTCAAACTAACTTCCATTCATTTAATTTCCATATGCTCTTATTTGCTCCTAATAGCCAACCAATGATGAAATACACCACCAACTTTTAAATTCCTATTTAGAATCATTTTTAATTGAGATGGTCACTCTTTGCTGAGAACTCACAACCATCTTATTTTTAGAAGAAAAATGTGGTCATCTTGAAAAAAGATGCTTCCTATAATTTTATAATTCTGTATAACTTATTTTCAGTTATGGTGCACTCAAGCTGACTGATGAAGCAAACAAAAAGCAGAGTAATTTGATTTCAAAATGTTATGTAATACTTATTAAAGATTAAAGTATTCTGATATTTACAAGCTCTAGTATATAAGCATGTATATTTATGAACTAGTAGCTTAGACTTTAAAGTTATTCTTTTCCTGTAGTACTGAAGTAGATACAAATTGAAAAATTATTTTACTATTCACATAATATTCGGCTATACATTTGCTGATTAAAAATGAGTCATTTAGCCAGTGAATTAAGTACTGTGAATAATATTAATGTAAGGAACATGATAAATCAAGTACTTAGGTGAGAATACTTCATGCACATTTCTGCATTAAAGAAAACATATCTTTGGTTTCTGTCAAAACTATCTTTAGTAAAATTGCTAGTTCTTGGGCTAATTCTCATAGTAACTGTCTTTACTTTCACTTCTATAATTTTCCACAACTAAGAAAGTACCCATGATTTTCTTACAAGTGTAACAATGCACATTAAAACAACTTCAACCATAACCAGAGTCAGATTTGAGTCACAAAGGTAATAAATAAGATTTTGAAAGAATTAGAAAAAATGTTTTCATAAAGCTGTGCAAGAGAATTATGTTCCAAAGCTCAAACAAGGGCTGAATAACTGGATCACTTATCCACTTAGGAAACTTTAATACCTGGTTGCCTTGGATACCTTCATTACTAAATTGAATAGTAGTGGTCATTTGATTGGAAATTGAAGAAGAAAGGTTCAGAGTGGAACGACAGTAAAATGACAATTCCCTGTGAAAGGAAAGCAGGATGGAGAGTAGAATCATATGTTACCTGTAGATATTTTTTTAAGGAAAAAGTTTACCCTAACAACTTTCTGTGCACTAGAGTTTGTACAAAACCACTGGGCATCATCATTAACCCAGCTAGTTTAGAATGTACTTTTCATTACTCATATTCTGCTCAATATACCAAAGGACTATACACATTATCAAGTAAATATTTATGCAAAAAGTAATTAATTTGAAATAGTACCTTTTCAAGACCTATCTGTTTAAAATATGTTTATTTATAGAATTTATAAATTTCCTCAAAATGATAAATTTGAAACATTGTTGTTTATATTTTTGTAATGATTCTGGGCTTGAACTCAGGGACTTGGTACTGTTCCTGAACTTTTTGGTTCAAGGCTAGTGCACTACCACTTCAGCAGAGTCCCACTTCTGAAATTTGGTGGTTATTTGCAGAATTTCCTGCAGACTTAGTTTGAACAAAAATCCTCAAATCTTAGCTCTCTAAGTAGGTAGGTTACTGGCATGAACCACTGGTGGGTAGCTATATATGAAGCATGTTAGCCCCTAAATATTTTAATGTGAATAAAATAATTGTATACAGCCAATACTCAAACTGTGTAGTCACTGGTTATATAAGCTTCACTTTTCATTATAAAAGTAGTTCGCAATGTCTTTATCACTTTAGCTAGTAAAATTAGACTACAATTGTGTGCATATATTTATTTATACTATGTATTATATATATATATATATATATATGTGTGTGCACATATCTGTATATTCACCCATATATGTATATACGTATACATATTTGTGTATATATGTTTATGACTTTAATAAGCAACATATACTCGATAAATTTTCTTATATTAAATCACTAAATGAAGTCCAACTGGAAAATGTTATTCTTGGTTACAGTGAACAGTTTTTCTTTTTTTGAGATATTATGTCCAAGCACAGAACATTTCTCTTAGTGACACTACATACTTTCCTCTTCAAAAAGTAATATTATGTGTTCTTTGTATGTATAATATAAAATTTTCAGTTTTTAATTTTCATTCAATTGTTTCTGCATGAAATTTCTAGCCTAGCATGACAGGAAATATCTGTCAGTAAAAAATGGGGCCTCTCGATTATAACCATTCTTACTGGGGTGAGGTGGTATCTCAATGTTGTTTTGATTTGCATTTTTTTTATGGCTAGGGAGGTTGAACATTTCTTCATACATCTATTAGCCACCCTTCTTTCCTCTTCAGAGAAGTTTCTCTTAAAGTCTTTAGACCACTTATTAATTGGGCAGTTGTTTCTTTGAGGATTTGTTGCTGGGGGATTTAATTTTTTGAGTTCCAGGTATGTTTTAGATATGAGACCCTTGTCTGTTGTATGGCTAATGAAGATCTTCTCCCAACCCATGGGCTTTCTATTGATCTTGCTAGCTATGTTCGTTGCCGTGAAGAAGCTCTGCAATTTGATACAATCCCATTTGTCTAGCCTTTCTTTGATTTGTTGTGTTTCTGGGTCTCTATTAAGAAAATTTCGGCCTGTGCCAAGGAGCCCTAGGGTTTCTCCTATTCCTTCCTGTAATGTTTTCAGGGTGTCTGCTTTGACTCCAAGGTCTTTGATCTATTTGGAGCTGATTCTGGTGCAGGGTGACCTCTGTAGGTATATTATATGACTTTGAAGAAGAAACTCTGTCTTGACCTAAACAATTGAGATAGATTGATGCAGAGGCAGAGTAAATAAACATTTGGCTATAAACACTGCTGTAACCCTGTCAGTGCACTTGCATAGAACTTCTGCTATTTTCCACATGCTTCAAACTTGTGACACTCAGTATTGTAGCTTCTAGCCACATGTGGTTTTTTGAATATTAGAAATGTGGCAGCAAGTATGACTAGAAGATTGTTTTCAATTTTACTTGATTTTAATGATTGAAAATTACTAACCTCCTATGGCCACTGGCTATTGGATAACACATTCCTGTAATAATATGACCTAAGGCCTGTAACAGCAATCTTCATAATAAAGAGTCATAGAAAATGGAGATAATCTATGTAAGTTTGACATACATGCTCTCAGTTTACATTCTATGTCACACAATAAGTTACTACATTGATTTATGATACTTCTTAGCTAGATTCCTCTTTATAATTTGGGAATTTCTAAGCATGTGGTATGTGCTCACGTTTGTTATTGATTTCAGTGATTTTTTTAAAAAAAGATCTTTTCAAGCTAGGTGTCAGTGGAGGATACTGCCTACAATCCTAGCTACTTAGGAAGTGGATAACTGAAGATTCCATCTTGAAGCCAGCTCAGGCAGGAAAGTCCATGAGATTCATATCTCTAATTAACCACCAAAATGCTGGACATGGAGCCCAAGCTCAAGTGGTACCATGCTAGGCTTTAATGAAAATGTTAAGTGACAATGCCCAGGTCTTGAGTTCATGTTTCAGTATAGCACAGAAAGCAATCTATTCAACTTAAAATAACTCATTTGTCTATCCGTTTTTAAATGAAAAATTCAAATATATTTTAAAATAGAAAGATAATATAATAAGTCACCATAGCATAGCAATGCTTCCACCCATTTCCTTCAGTTTCAGAGAACTTTTAAACACATCCCAGAGTCCTGGTTTTGTAGTCTTTGCATTGAGTTACTACACCATGCCAAAGGTGAAAAGACAGTAAAAGGCAAAAGTTATTTCTCTACTTTTCTATACCAATGGTAGGGCCTTTCAAGACCCAGGGTGTTGTCTGAGTACAATGCCTGTGTTCCCCTTTCAGTGTGTAGCATGGATTTCTCACACAGAGTGCCTCATAGAGGTGGGTATGTGGCAGGGCAAGCTGTCAAGCACTTTAGCTCTTTGCACTCTGACAGCATTCCTCATATCCTCAACACCTTTAGTTCCTGAAGATTATTTTTCTGTCTACTCTTGGCTACCATCTGTGATTTTTTTAACTTTATATATTATCTTTGGGCAATTTTAAAATTTATGAAATCCTCCATATTTCTACTTTTTAAATCTTAGAAAATCAGAAAGAATGATACTGCCCCATTTGTTAGGAAATGGAAAGACTTGGAAAAAATCATATTAAATTAAGTAAGCCAGTCCCAAAGAAACATAGTCCTATGGTTTCTCTCATTTGCAATAATTAGTATACATCTAGGATAATCTTATCAGATGAGCAGAAAAGCTCCAAAGTTATGTATATATGACCATATAAGATGATGCTAAGTGAAATAAACCCCAAGATATGAACACAAGAGGTCTTTCTTTGTTGTTGTTTTTACTGTACTATGTGATTTTTTTTTCTTTTGTATGTTCTTCCCCCTATGGTATATCACCTATTGTCAATGTACTTGATTTTGGTACCTTGAATCGTGTATATACATTTTTAGAGAAGGGAAGAGGAATAACAAAACGCTGAAACAAGAACACAGGATGCAACATTGCAACAATGATACCCACAAGACACTATATTGGAGATAAACTTTACAGCTTTGGGGTGAGGGGTGAGGGAGGTGGGGGAGATAAGGGATAGTGGAGAACCACAAAGGAGGGGGTGTACTCATTACTTTACTCATGTAATTGTCACCCCTTTGCACAGCATTTTTACAATAAAATCAAATTTAAAGAGAAAAACATGAGATAATTAAATGTCATTATTATAATAATATCTCAACATACAGAAGAATAGAAAGGCATCCACAGAGATGAACTATTACTACATAGTACTATCAATATTGTTTTTGATGAGCTTTAGAGTTTGGGCATTATATAGTCCTACATTTTTGGTGGATTGTGAGTTGACAATACTTAACAAATCTTCTAAGGGTTTTTAAGAATGAGACAGTCACCAACAGGGTTCAGAGACATATATTCTCTTAAATAATTTCATCAGAAAGGCAAAACACAGGGGAAAGAAAATACAATTATTAAAACATGGTTTATTCATATACAAAAATATTGTCAAAATTTGCAGTAAATTACATGAAAAAAGAGACTAGGTTGTCAAGCCAATTGAAATATTAGTACACAGAATGTTAAGTCAAAGAAGATAAAGTAATGTTACAATGTCATGAGCATAAAAGTTAAGATATACTATGTCTATAAAACATAGGTATAATATCTATTATATATATACATAGGATATATGTTACATATGTAGTTGTATTAATTAATATGTTCTAAGAAATATATTGCTAAGGATTCATCACTGAAAACTTAATAGAGTGTGCTTAGAACAATCTAAGTAATATAGCATGCAGCTCAATTAAATGATATATTCTATTACTCTTAGGATATCAACCTGCACAACATGTCTCTTCAATGATATGGGCAATTACAGCACAATGGTAGGTCTTTGAATTTCTAAATATTCTAAACACTAAAGAAACACAGTAACCATACAAGGCAAAGGGAATTTTCAGCTCCATTATAATCTTATGGAACCACTGTTACAAATATAGTCTACCAAAGACACAGACATAATGTGGTCCATAAATGTACATGTAGTGCATATATTTTTACATAAGCATACGTATGTGTTTGCATATACATAGTTACCCAGTTACATATAGACACATATTTGTGTATTTATTATGCACATATGTAATGTTTCAAATTCATTAAGGATGTGAGAAATTTTGCAAATTTTTAATTTGATAGTTAATTCCCAACAAGATTTCATAAAGAATATTTATGTTTCAAAAATCAAAACTCCAGTTTCAAAATAGACAGTAGACTTCAAGAAATATTTCCCCAAAGAAGATAGATAAATCAGTAGTAAACAAATTAATGTTTATCCAACATCATTAGTCACTAGGAAAATAAAAATTAAAAAGCACCATGAAGTTTCACTTTATACCAGCTACCATGTGATGACACTGAAACAATCACACATTGATGATGGGAATCACCATGCTTGGAAATAGTATCAACATTCTAGAAAATAGTATTACCATGCTAGACAATAGTATTACCGCTCTAGAACATAGGTAAATCCTCAGAATATTAAGCATAAATATGGTGCTGCAATTCTAGTTCTAGATACACACACATAAAAAATGACAACATGGATATATAACCAGATGCATGTTCCAAAAAGCATTGTTATTCATAGCCCAAAAGAAAGAATGACCCAAAAGTCCTATCAAATCATTAATGAATGAGAAAGACAAATTCGACCCAAAATTATTTAGCAATAAATACAAGTGATGAATCCATGCTATGCTATAGATAAATATCAAAAGATACAGATGAAAGGTAGTAACCAAGAACCATGTATCATATTACTTACATTCAGTGTGGAGAATATACAAATCTATGGGAATAGAAAAAAAGATTACTGGTAGTTAAGAAATGACAGCTTTGGGAGAATGAATCAAGTATTCCAATATTGTGGTGATGGTTATGCACCTTGTGAATAATTTTGAAAGACTAGATTTTTGTGTGTTTGTTTTGTGTACACCCTGAGGCTTGAACTCAGAAACTGGGAGCTGTCTCTGAGCTTCTCTAGTGCTCTACCACTTGAGCACACAAGTCCACTTCTGGGGTTTTGGTAGTTAACTTGAGGTAAAAGTCTCATACACTTGCCTGTCCAGATTGGCTTTGAACCGTGATCCTCAGATCTCAACCTTCTGAGTAGCTAGGATTGCAATTGAGCCATTGGCACCAGCTTAAAAAATTAGTTTTAAAACTAATCTATAGAGTTTAGACATAGTGATCGGATGTGATAGGAAGCATACTGCAACAGAATTAAAAACCAACAACATAAAACAACATTGTAATTGTAGCCTGCTACAATTGATTAAAGAGAGTAGAAAAGGATTCTAAACTTGAGTGATAGCATATTAAATGTGATTTGTAGACATGTGGGTATCTATTCTATTGGTTATTTTAATTTTTCAATTATTTACTCCATAATTAGAGACTGAAAACAGATTATTGAGAATCAACAAACACCTATTTTATATAAATATTATTTTTTTTTGTGGGTCTTGGGGCTTGAACTCTGGGCCTGAGCACTGTCAATCAGCATTTCAGCTCAAGGCTATAGTTCTACCACTTGAGCCACAGCGCCACTTCTGGTTTTCTGGTGGTTTATTGAAGGTAAGAGTCTCACAGACTTTCCTGCCCAGGCTGGCTTTGAACTGCTATCCTCAGATCTCAGCCTCCTGAGTAGCTAGGATTACAAGCATGAGCCACCAGCACCCAGCAATGTTACTTATTTTAAAAGGTTTTCTGAAGTATACTTGGTTATGTCTTTTTATATATTATGAAATTAAAGCTTCAACCAGAAGTTAGCAAAGTTTCATTTTAATAAATGAGGTTAACTTAACCAGAGTTGAGCCTAAATCCCACTAATATATTTTTCCTAAAACCATGTTTTATGACTTATTGTGTACCTAACAAAGCTAAGGTAGACCAACCAAAATGCAGTATTAGTGTACTATTTGACATATTTTCTTTCTTTTTTTGTGGGGGGGTTCTGGTTGTGGGGCCTGAACTCTGGGCCTGGGAGCTGTCCCTCAGCTCTTCAGCTCAAGGCTAGCGCTCTACCACTTGAGCCACAGC